>NC_134456.1:231521255-231858537 GCF_047948215.1 Lycorma delicatula
GTGCTAGTCGTTTCATTTCAGTATACCCTCTACATCCTACATCCCTAACAATTTGTTTTACATATTCCAAACGTGGCCTGCCTACACAATTTTTTCCTTCTACCTGTCCTTCCAATCATTAATATTTAAGTATTAAATAGCTATTACGATTCTATTAAAATTTTCTATAATTTAATTTTTTGTCAACTATTTATGAAAACAAAATGCATAATAAAATGTAATAAATAATTAAAATTTAAATAATCCTTAAGTAAAATTTAATAAAAAAATAAAATTTCTTTCTTCATTTAAATAAAGATAAAAAATATGCACAATAAAGTAATCTGGTCTTTTCTATTTCTCCACCATAACGGTTTTAACTCGCACAGATAAAAAACAAACATTTTTTTATTAGTGATGTACTCCTTTCTGTTCCGTAATAGTAATAGTTATTAATTTTCATTTCTCTCTCTCTTCCCAAAAGTCACTTGGAAATAACTAAAAATATCGGAAAACATTGATATACCCAGTTTGGAGAAATAACCCAATAAACCGACAACACACTAACATGGTGTTTTATACCGGCCATTTTAAACATTCCCCATATTAAAATGTTTTACATATCAAAAATATAAGCATTATTACTTATAATTATAAATTATAAATATAATCTAACCATACTAAACTTACACTTGCTTCGCTCGCTAACCTCGACTAATTAACAGTAATGTTCTGATTATTTAAATAATAATAATAAGTTTGGTTATATTATATTTATAAAATAAATAAATATTTTTATTTTTTTTATCTTCAGTCATTTGACTGTTTGATGAAGTTCTCCAAGATTCCCTATCTAGTGCCAGTCATTTCATTTCGGTGTAGCCCCTACATGCTACATCCCTATGAATTTGTTTTACATATTCTAAACGTTGCCTGCCTGCACAATTTTTCCCTTGTACCTGTCCCTCCAATATCAAAACGACTATTCCAGGATGCCTTAATATGTGGCCTATATGTATGTCTTCAACTATATTTTTCCAAATGCTTCTTTCTTCATCAATTTACCGCAACATCTCTTCATTTTTCACTTTATCCGACCATCTGATTTTTAACATTCTCCTATATCAAATCATTTCCTATATCATTCACCGCATTTCTAAAGTTTCTAATCTTTTCTTCTCAGGTACTCCGATCGTCCAACTTTCACTGCCGTATAAAGCTACGTTCCAAACATATACTAACTGCTATTTTGAGTTATTTTCAGGTGTAAAACTTGCAAACTTTTGGGGGGAGAAACGAAAAAGTACCCAATTTTCTATTAGTGCCGCACTCCTTTCTGTTCTGTAAATTATTGTTATTAATAAGTTGTATATAATCTGTA
Source organism: Lycorma delicatula (assembly GCF_047948215.1). Lineage (NCBI taxonomy): Eukaryota > Metazoa > Arthropoda > Insecta > Hemiptera > Fulgoridae > Lycorma > Lycorma delicatula. The sequence goes on from NC_134456.1 coordinate 231,522,616, forward strand.
TATTTAACGTTAATTTGACGAGGTTAGGCTATGTTTGGTTAGTTTATGTTGATATATGTGTGATTCGTCATTACACAGAATCAACATAATCTAATCAAACATAACCTACGCTCGCTTCGCTCGCTAACCTATATTACATTGCAGTTTAAATATGACCAATTAGTTTAAACATAAGCAATTTCTAATATTTACATATTTCTAATGACTGCATATTTACTTCTGTTAAAGAAGTGCATATGTCGTCTTTTATATAAATTTTATATACTTGGTAGAAGTTTATTATATACTTGGTTTTATTTATTTTTATATACGTGGCTTTTAAATAAATTTATGCTAATTTGAACCGTCTTATTCGAAGTCTGCAAGGCAACCCATGGAGGCAACACAAAAACGTCTGAATTGTGAAAATACTACTTTAAAAATTAGCTGTTAAAAATATTAATATGACAATATTAATTGATTAATATTGTCATTGCCTAACGTAATTTACCTCAAACTTTTGTTTTTCAAGGCCCTTTAAAATGATACATCACAACTCATTAAAATGTTTGAGTTGCCTTTTCCCCTCTGAATTCCCTTGGGAAGGCTTGAGATATTGTGGTCTCATACCCAAAAATGGTTTTGAAATTGGTTCATTTGCAAAAATTTATTTTTTTATGTTTACTGTTACCCAGTTTTTAAGGCTTATATATATTTATTACTTTCCTGGCATTATAGTTTTATGCTGCAGAAAGGAAAGTACGTAATCAGTCAAAAAATGAGTATGGTTTTTTAAAATTTTTCAACGTTTCATGAACCAAGGACCTTAAAAAATAAAAGAAAAGTAAGAGGTAATGTGTTCGTACGCACTTATGTACATGTGTTGACGTGTTTAAGGCTCAATAACGTTTTGTGTTGCCGTGGCACTTAATAACCTTATGGTACCCCTGAAAAGGGCTGTTTTTGTCGTCGATTGGATTCGACGGCTCGTAATTCATAACCTTGCTGTGGTCTTGAAAAGGGCCGTTTTTTGCGTTAGCTCTGAGAAGAGCTGTTGGGTCCGGAAGCTGGTCTTCGGCGAAATCGGGCAGTTGCGACTCGTCCATTGAAGTCAGACTGGGCTTCTCAGCAGCAGCAATTGGGTCCCCAATACAGCGTGTAGTAGTGGTGGCCCCGCAGTGTCGGGTCGGCGTCGGTCGAGGCGGTTCTCCCCAAGCGATCCCACGCCGGCCAGGGCGATTGAAGCCCGGCGAGCTGGAGCAGGAAGGTAGCCTCCGCGTCTAGCGGCTCCCTCGGGGGCCGGCCAGGCCTGCTGCTCCGACGGGAATGTTGGCATCCGCCGGGAAGTCCCTCATTGAGGCGGCCAGGGAGCTTCTTGTGTCTTCTTCCATCTTCTTCTTCTCCAGATGGTGGTCGACGATGAATTGAAAATTCATTCTCGTGCACGCTCTTTAATTGGAGCTTGAGAGTGGTGGGCCGCAGCACCGCTATGGTGGAAGAACTGCGCGGTCATCTGCGCGGCGGGAGTGATGCTGTACCAACGCGTACGTGTACTGTGCTTCAGCTCACATCTGAGTTGCTACCGTGTTCGTCCGCCGATATTAAATTAAGCATATATGTGGTAACAATGTATATACGGCAATTTGTTGGTAAAATTTTGGGTCAATATCTGTAAGGGAGTGGGGTAGATAATTTTTTGGAATCAATTTTCTCAAAATTTTGCAAACATAACCCCACTTTATATTAAGCTCAGTACATATTTGCATCTAACCATTTTACCATAAGTTTTAAAAAATTTACTCCAAAACTCTCTGTTCCCCAAAAAGCTATATTTTTATAAAATACTTGGAGGCAATATGTAAAGGAGCTGATTAAAGTTAAAAATACAAATTTTTAAAATTAAATTTTTTTTATTTATTTTCATAAATAATTATTTTTCCACTACATAAGATTAAATAACCAATGCCAGGAAGGTTTTATATGTATATTGTTGTTGCGTGTTAGCGATTCGACAAGCATATTGAGAGACTAACAAACGTAAAAATTTCTTATAGATACAATTTATTACACTAAAAATATATAAGATAAAATAAATAATAATAAATATAGATAACATACAAATTAGTAATTCAAATAGAGGAATTATAATTTAATGACAAATTAAATATGGTTCAATTTATGTTATAATTACTGATAAAACTAATATTGCATTATCAACAAGATAACAACAGAACAACAATCTAAAATTCATACAACTCAATTTTTGCAATTTACTGTTTTGTAAAACATTATAAAAGAACTACCCTACACTTTAATGAATGAATTTAATAGATTACTATCACTTGACTCCTAATTACAAATAACTTGCCTAACGGCTTACTGATCTCAATCACTCCATAAATGAAATATTCGTGACGCACTCTTTGGTCGTTGTTACCTCACGCTTAACTGTTATTGCTGTTGTCATAAGCTGCGCTGAACTCGGCCTTGCAAAACTAAAGACTCTGTCCACTGGTTCCAGGCAGTATTTATAACTCCTGGCCCGCAGAACCGAATTTGATTGTCCTTTTTATTGTTCAAGCGTAATAATTTTCATTGTTCATGCTCTTAACGAGGTATTGGAGAAGTGACATACCTTTTAATATGGTATTTCTATCAAAGCTATGATAATAAACCTTCTCTATACCATTCAAAACCTTACAGTACCAGTATTTAAATTTTTTTAAATATGGTTTTAATCTAAATTGTCTATGTATATATATATATATATACATATATACGTTCTGATGAAGAGATATTTGCGAAAGCTCTATCCGTAAAGGAAAAAAGAAATAATAAAAATGTATTTATGAATATTATATTCTGCTGCTATGAGGCAATTTGCTGGACTCTATTGTATTACACAGATGAATTTTTCCTTACATTACTTTGTTGTTTTATACAATCTACCTGTTATGGTTGTGTGATGCATTTAAATCACTTGAATTACAAATTTCACTTGTGTTAATTGCTTTCTCTTACAGTAATGATGTTTATTCCATAGCTAGTAATGTATAAAGTGTAGGTGTGACTTATACAGTTGAACTTTCCTTGAATTTCAGTGCATTTGGCTTGGCGATTTCATATTTATTTAATGAAAAAGTTAAGGAAGATCATTTTACTCCTCACTTTCCTTTGCAAGCCTGCCTCGCGTAGGACTTATTTTTTCAGAATAACCTTTACGAGTTTAGAAGTGATTTATATTTCATACTAAATCAACTACGTCGTTTATTTTACATGAAACGTAAAACTAATTTTAAGTTTTAACCATTCAGATTGTCCAGGCTAAAGATAGGCTATTCAAAAGTAACTGCTTATATAGAGAACAGTAAATATAATGTAATAATTTTTATTTTTAAAATACCTTAGTAAAGTTCAAAGTGTACAACTTATGTAGCTCGGCAGACGTCTAGATGATAATCGAATCCTTGCCAGATGTTTAGAAGCATCTGCGGCGTTATTAGACAACATCTTCGACAATTACTTTTTTAAATCGTCCAAATATCCTAAATTTCTTTGGTATTCACAACTTCTAATAAATTCCCAAGCAAAAATGTTCAAAGGAGTGATATCCAGAGATCTAGCTGGCCATGCCGTTGCACTTTCTCGTCCGATCCAACATTCGGAACAAAATGTTCTTCAAGAATATGGTAGGTAGCATCTCAATGAAAGTGTGGTGGAGCACCGTATTGTTAGAAAATTGGAGCCTGCAGGAATCTGAGGAACAGTAAAGTTCTCAAGCAGGTCAAGGTACGAGTGTTCTGTCACAGTGGGCTCCATGAAAAAAACGAACCAAAAACGGCGATTTTTGTTCATTCCTAACCAGGCTTTCGGTGAGTCCCTTTCATTTTCGATTATTGTATGATTGATTTCAGTACCACACATTTGACAATTTAACAGTGTCTGTTAACATTTTTACACATATAAAAGATTGCATCATCACTAAATAACAACGCGTCAAGATAATTAGGATTATTTTCGACACTGTGCATTACCTCTCCAGTAAATATATCGTAGGAGGCGTTCATTTGATTTAATGTGACTGAGTTGTATATTGTACGCTTGCAAATACAGCCGCTACGAACAATATCGTGTGAGCAGTGGAACGAGGAATTTTCAGTTCGTAACTAGTCCGCCTAATTAACTTTCCAGGACTTGCAGTGAATGCGTCATGTCCACAGTTCACAGTTTGTCACAGACTAAAACCTTTGATTACCAGATTGTGAAACCAATCTTCCACTCTCTCTTAAATTCGTATTCCACGAACAAATAGACTTTGATATAAAAGGATCGATATTCCATTCGGTTCGTATACGCCGTTGAACACGTGTAATCGATTGAAACTCCGCTAACCAAAGCACGCTCTGAACCTTTTGTTGTGGGATCCACGTCTCTATTAACTGCGCATGCGTATTCCGTTAACATTGAAAGTATATAGAACAAATTTTTAAAATATTTTCTGTCGATTGAGCCTACGTTTAAGAGATTACGACGACTGATTTTCTAAATATAGGTTCTTCTGGATACCTTTAGCCCAAAACCCACCGGTTGGTGTAGTGGTGAACTCGTCATCGCAAATTAGCTGATTTCGAAGTAGAGAGTTTTAAGGTTCAAATCCTAGTAAAGGCAGTTGTTACTTTTATACGGAGCTAGATTTTGGATATCTGTATTCTTTGGTGGTTGGATTTCAATTAACCGCACATCTCAGGAATGCTCGGCCTGAGGCTGTAAAAGACTACACTTCATTTAGTCATACGTATATCCTCCGAAGTAATCCTTTACGGTGGTTACGAAGACTAAAACAGTAAAAGAAAGAGGATACCTTTAGCCCTAAATTACGTCCGGGCGTATAGATATAGGCGTAACAGATAAAGATATTTATCATCCATTATTTTAAAAGTGAAATATTCTATAAATGTTTTATGTCGTTTTATTTTGATTCGATCTTTACCTACAAAACACAATCTAGGAATTGTCTTAATAATATACAGTATTACTATTAGCTTCAATTTTTGCATACATTCATTACTTAAGATTTACGATTATTTACATATAAATTTTGCACGGTTTTGTTTCATGACATGAAATTAGATTATTTTTCTTATTTACTAATAATTGTTTCAAAATTCTTTCAAGTAACAAGAATAGTAGTATGTGAAAAAATAACAGTAAACCCTTTTCCAAGATTGATAATAATTACTACATTAGTCGGACTATATCATTGCCAATAGTTTAAATCGTAAACTCGAGTCATAATTATGGTAAAAGAAATCATGAATAGCCTTATTTTATTCCGAAATCACTTTTCTGTTTACTGTTAACAATAATATCATTTCATTTGTGTAATTTATTTTTTTTTAAAACTAAAGAAAAATACATTTTATTGATTTATTTTTAATCTTAGCTGACTTGGTAGCCGTTTGAAATTCGAAAAAATAATTGTACACAGATGTCTTAATAACCAACTAATAAATAATACAACTCTAATCTCACATAATTTCTAGTACTCATTAATTTTCTATTTTTTTCCGTATTTGAAGGACGACCTCCTGTTGTTCGTATCTTTCTTTCTTTTTCCTGTTTAGCCTCCGGTAACTACCGTTTAGATAATTCTTCAGAGGATGAATGAGGATGATATGTATGAGTGTAGTCTTGTACATTCTCAGTTCGACCATTCCTGAGATGTGTGGTTAATTGAAACCCAACCACCAAAGAACACCGGTATCCACGATCTAGTATTCAAATCCATGTAAAAAATCTGTTGTACATACCAGGTATCCGAAAAATAACTCCGGGGATTCAAGAACGAATGTAGTTTTTATTTTACAATATTCAATAGTGCATTATGAGTAATCCTAAAGCGAAAATAATTAATTAAGCTTACACTTTCTCCGTCAGAAAGCAGCTGTTGCATAGCCCTGTTGCCCAGTTGCCCAGTTGTGTTACACTAGTCTGGGCTGTTGTAAGCTGTTAAAAGCTGGATTTCAGTATCATGGCGTCGTCACAAGAAAGCGTAAATTGCGTGTACTGGATCGTAGAAACAGAATTGGAGACCGACAAAGATATTATACAACGAGTCTATCGTACAAATCTCAAAGTGAAAAAAACATACTAAAGTAATGTGAACAGTTGTAATGTAAAACAGTAATGGAAACCAGAAGCGTTTTGAACCTACACTCACCAAGTAGACTTAAAACATTGAAAAATTTCGACTGTCTTTCAAACGAAGTCCAGACGTATTCATTTCGTAAAGTTAATTGTCGATTAAACAATATTTCCACGATATTCGCCGGCGATTGCACTTATAAACTGCAGCATAGCTTTGTGGCTTATCCGACGATAAGCCACAAAGAGTTTAATTTGTAACTTCCATGTTAACATACTTTCTGCTGATGAAAACTACTTGCAGCGCATTTTATTTACTGATGAATTAACATTTAATGTTCGTGGTGTCGTGAAACGCCATAATTATCTAGTATGGCTCAGAAAATTCACACTGATCGGTGGAATTCGTCCGAAATTATTTGAAAGTGAATGTTTAGCATGGTATCATACATAATCGAATTTTTCGGAAATTTTTTTTCCCACAACCGTAGCATTACAGGCATAGTGTACTCTGACATGTTAACAGAACTCTGCGTTTCCACAGTTTGAAGAAAATGGAGAGGCCTAATTTTCCAATAGGATGCAACTTTTCATATCCTACAGAAGTTGTGCGGACTTCGCTCAAACAGATAGGTTTCCCAGAAGGCCGATTAGGCAGAGATACTCGCATCGCTTAGCTATCTCAAAGTCCCGGATTTAAGTGCAATGGATTTCTTCTTTTAAAACACGAACCAGTTCCACATGTGCCAAAGAATAGCAGACGTGGAAACGATTCCTGAATATTCTCACCAGAGTGTGGAACGAGATTGATTATCGGTTTGACGACTGCAGAGCTGTAATTAGTGCTCATATTGGGTTACATCAAGAAGTAAAAAAAAATCTACTTTTTATTTTTATGTAAAAAAAAAACAAATTTATTTGTAATTCTACGAGTAAATTCTCGTAATTTAATAAAGTAAATTTAATTTAAATCCGCGGAATTCGTTTTCTGACACCCGGGTGTTTTAAGGTTTATTCTTGCTACCATTTTTCGGTTAGTCGAAAATGGATCTTGCAAATATCTCCTTTTTTTCCTGGTTTTGGTTTATTTTCCTTTTCTCCCAATATTCTTTCACTCTTTCCGCGTCTTATTCTTTCCCTTTTCTGACCATTTTACTTTGGTCTGATTTTTTCCTTTCTCACCGTTAAATATATTTTTGTCTGAATAGCTTTTTATCTTGCATTTCCTAATTTTGGATTCCTAGGTTTTGTATGCTTTCTTCGTTTGTTGTAGGTACCCATGATTGCTCTTTTATTCCCAGAGTTTAATGAATGTCTCTGTTTCAACATTCTGTAGGCCCAAGAGTTTGTCTCTTTCTTCTTATAGCTTTTTCCATATCTTCTATTTCTTCATAGAGTTCTCGGCTGGATTTTAGTTAGTGTTCTTCCATCGTTTACTTAGAGCCTAGGATCGTTTTCGTTGTTCTCTTTATTTTCTTTTACGGTTTCAGGTTGATCAGTTGTAAAGTTTTACTTCTGTATAGTACAGAGTGAGCAACATAAAACCGAACCCGTAACGTAACCGCTGCAGAGTCGGTAGGGTATGTTAGAATGAAATTTTATGAATGACACGGATAAATTAAATAATAAAAATGTAAAACGTAATTTAAATGTTGAATTGATTTACCTTAATGTTATAAAAGATTTCAAAATGACCACCCTGGGTATCTGTGCACTTTTGTGCCCGACTGATCATACTGAGAATCGTCTGACACAAAACGTTGTTGTCAATTGCGTTGATTTCTTGTTAAATGTTCACCTTCAATTCATCAATATTTTTTTTGGGGGGGGGGGTTAGATTCATAAACTCTCTCCTTTAAGTAGCCCCAGAAGAAAAAATCGCAAGTAAACAACTCCAGGGAATGTGGAGACCACCGTCCGCTGCTGACAGTTCATTCATTTGTGAAAGCTCCATGAACGCGATTCAGTGAAACATTTGATGTGTGACATGTTGCTCCGTCTTTTTGGAAGAAGCTGTACTCTTTTTCATTATCAGTTAATTGCGCATAGAATTAGTCAAAAATTGTGAGGTAATCTTTTGTATTGTCAGTCCGGTCAAAAAATATCGGTCCCACTATACGATTACCGGAAACTGTACACCGAACAACAATTTTCTAATCGTGAAGTAGACGCTTGAATATCTCGTGAGGATTCCTCGCCATCAAATTAAAATTTTATATTTATTTCTTTGTTTTTATTATTTGTTTCGTTTTAAATTTATTTCCCTTGTTATTATTCAGATTGTTTCTTGGTCAAGTTGTAAGTTTTTTGTGGTATTTTGTTTTAGTTATAATTTTTGGTTTTTGCTTTTAAATATTGTAGTTTTTTTTAAAATGTGTTTCAGCTTTTTAATGCGTTTTAATTTTTGTTATTTTAATGTTATTTTAGCTGTTTGTTTACTTTTTAATTTTTTTATCATGTAGTTTTTATCTGTTATTCCTTTTTATTTCCCTTATACTTATTGTACTCCGGGCGCTGATAAAGCGCAAGCATTTTTCGCCCAAAAAAAAGAAGAAATTATTCAGCTTATCAAACGATTGTTTTTAAAAAGGTTTGAAAAATTTTAAATTCTTAAATGAAATAAGTACTAACTCCAAATTGGCTAATAACTGATCTAAATTTGGTCGAAATTCGACCAAACCAGGCAAGAACAATGAGAAAATATTGAGTTAGGCTGTTAATTTCTTCTTACACACAAGGTTTAGGCTAATGCCTGTTGCGAACTCGCAATGACTCTTGCAATATCTCTCCATCTGCGTGGCCGATAATTTTATACTTGCATGTGAATCCTATTATCAGATATTCTCTCCAGGTGTTGTTTCCCATCGATTGCGGTAATCTAACATTCTTTATAAACTACAAATATAAAATTCGTTTCTGCAAATCATATAGTAATCCATTAAGTCTTTAGTTCCTATCAATTGCTTTTTTGTTTCTTAATCACCTTAATTAGTACGTCATTCTTGTCTGATAATCCGCCTACATTCAAAGTGGTGGCTAAATTTAAGAAATCTGTAATTCTAAATTTTTGTGATATCTTTGACTTTACGATTTTGTTGAATACCAATAAACTCGAAATAAACTTATTTCGTTAAAATAGGGGTAGGTGAACTCCGATTGTACGAGCTCATGTCAAACGTTACTGTCCACGTTTTACGGACACTATGTTTTCTCATTAGACTACAAGCTATTGCTAAATTTATCAAGACTTCCTTATGATTTTTCCTGAACTGCTTGAAAATACACATGTTTGAGGATTAGTGGGAGATTCTAGGTTTCTCTTTGTATTGATAAAAAAGACAGATTTTCAGAAAGTTTTATTTAAAAACATGTATAAATGTAACAACAGTGATATTGAGAAGATGATTTGAAAGTACAGGAGGGCGCTACATTACCCACATAAAATATTGTTACCTGCAAAAATTAAAATATACACAGTACTAAATTACGGCAGTTTAAATGCGTTCACTTCAAATTCACGCAATACGACAATGGTATCATACGTAAACAAGTTTCACACGTTTAACATACGGGAAACCTCTTCTTCTTACAATTCCAACAATATTTTGGTCATATCAAAAATCGTTTCAGTCCAAATTTTTAGATAATAGAGAACTAACGACCACTTATTCGATCGTATAATGGAACAATGATTTTTTCCCCATGAAACCACATTTTTTCCACCCCTTGGCTCTTACCCAAAGAATAGTAGGAACATTAAACGAATTCGATATTTTACTAAATAATTTATAGCGATATTTTTTTAGGCGTGTCATCCCTTGCCGTAAGGGTTAATCATACAAAAACATTGTTTCATTTAAAATTTTTAGGTAATGTTTACAGGACTAACGACCACTTTAAACCGATTCAGTAATGTGCCTATTAAGAGAGATATGGTATTTTTTGTCTACGAAACACATTTTTTCCATCCCGTGGCCAATGGTTGGCGATATCAAAAAAACTTTATTTAAGTTTTAGGCCCTTATTCAAAGAGTATTAGAAACTTTAAACAAATTTGATATTTTACTTAGTAAAAACCTTATAGCGAAATTATTTTTTTCAGAAGAGCCCTCCCCCCCCCCCCCATTACCACACCACAATTGTCCGATTTTCCCATTAACAAACTCGAGCGAGATTTTTGGTCGTTATACTTTATGTATAAATTTGAAAGTGATTAGCTCAAAATTACGGCAGTTGTTGTCCATAAGAATGTGAAATATATATATAAATTTAAATTAAAATAACGGTGGTTTTGGGGTCTGGGGGATGTGAAACGCTGAGATATGTCGAAATTTTCCGGAAGTAGGATCACGGTACCCATTACAACAGCTTTCTTAAGAAATATACCTAAAAGGGTACTTTTGAAGTCTTTCAATTTCGATGATGAGCTGAAATTGAAAAGTTGTACTGACTGGAAAATTAAAAAATGATTATTTGTGTTTGTTTCTACTAATTATAATCGATCTGTTATAAGCTAGAGGTTCAAACTCTACAGAAAATATGTAGTCCGATTAGTGCAATACTTTCACTTCCAAAATTACATAAAATTTAATAGCGAATGTGTAAATATAATATTTTATTTATTTTTAATTCATTATTTTTGTTTTTTTATCATTAACAATATAAATAATTTCAACGTACTGTTTTTAGATATATAAAATAAATTTCACGAAAAGGATCTATGGGTTGTTGAAAAGGTAATATGATTATAACTGACGCCCAAGAAGATATCTTAGTAATTTTCTTAACATTACTATTAAGCGCAATTCTCATTAGAAAGAAGCTGTTTACTAAATGTCTAGCAAACATCCGTTTTTATGCGATTTGCCTTCAAATGGTACGTTTTATATTTTCAATTTATTTTCACTTAGAATTATTAGAAAAACAATATTGTAGTTTTAAATATTTGGAATGAATTTTTTTTTGTAAACACTTGAAAGAAGTTGCTTAGTAAAATAAAAAAAAATAAAAATATTTTAAGCACGTATTAACGAAAATCTTCTGTGAAGCGTACGTTGTCGTGCGTGTGTAATCGATTTACAAAGCATTCGATTCAAGGAGGCATCTCAGAAAAAGTATTTGATTTTCGTATATTTCTGAAGGTTCATTAAAAATATATATATAAACTTTTCTGGTACCCCATCCAATTTTTCAATGTGGTGGCAAATATTAAATGTTAAAACTATTTTGTCATTTTTTAATAAAAAAATATTTTTTTAAAACCTAAATTTTTTTTAAACCTCGACTTTAAAGCTTTACAGACAATTAAAAAAAAATAGATGATATCTGCCATTTTGAAAATATAATTTAATTTAAATGCTTGTTTTTTTTTAATCTGATGTTTGGATAGAACAACCGTTTTAGAACTATTTTATTTTGTTTACTACGAATAAATTAAAATATTAAGACTTATTTATTAAGATAAAGCACATATTTCTTTACTCTATAAATGCTCTCTAAAATTCGTTTATTAGTAGATAAAAATAGTAGGAAGTATTCTCATCTTATTTTCATTCAAAAAACACTTTAAAAATGTTTAAATTGTTTTGCTTTAACTACAATTTTTTTTTACTTTTCCTGATTTAAGCTTTATTGCTGCTGCAGCAGCATAGCTATTTAAATAGAAAATACAGCAATCGGCCAAAATGTTGGTTATCGGGGATTTTTGCATTTATCAACGTCTCAAGACCCCTTCTATTTTAAAAAACTATAAAAATATTTACAAAAATTTTCGGAAGATGTATATTCGTATCTGTGTTGCGTATATTTTGATTAATATCTCCGGACTGGCTCAACATAAATTCTTAAAAAATGCTCAAAACATTCCGTATATAAGAGCATTCATGACATTAAAACCTTTGGTGTAGTAGTGAACACGTCATCGCAAATCAGCTAATTTCTAAGTCGAGATTTTTAAAGTTCAAATCCTAGTAAAGTTACTTTTATACGGGTTTGAATACTAGTTCGTAGATATCTGTGTTCTTCGGTGGTTGGGTTATAATTAACACATCTCAGGAACGGTCGACCGAAGACTGTACAAGACCGCACTTCATACATATTTACATATCATCCTCATTCATCCTCTGAAGTAATACCTTACGGTCGTTCCGGAGGCTAAACAGAAAAAGAGACCTTATCCACTGACATCAAAATTTGGACAAAATTAAAAAATAGGAAGAGGTGTAGAAATTAGATTTAATACGATAAAAGTAATTTTAAGTTATTTAAAATTCCAAAGTTTTTTAGTCAATCGGATTAAGAAGTGAGGAGGTACATTCAACTTTTGGTACATTCAATTTTTAAAAATGTTTGCCTTATATCGTGAAAAATTGTTGACGGAAAAATTTAATTTATATATATATATATATATATATATACACATACACACACACACATATATATATATTCAATAATAAATACAAATACGGTAGAGTAAAACAAGATAGAGAAAAATTGTAAAAATTTCTTTTTCTGCAAAAGTCGGTTATTTTGTTTTGTTTCCAACATTTCGTGTTGTAATACAGTGTTTGAAGATTCTCTCCTATATCAAAACACACTCATTGTTTCTTCATTCAGCAGTTTCTGTAAAATTGATAAACCGGAAACTGTTTTCATTGCCGCTAAACTTCTGGAAGATTTGGCTGGTTGATGTGTTCATCGTTGTCGCTATACCTACGTCCCCGTCTATCTTTGCTAGATATGAGGGCACTACATCATCATCATCTGTTACAGTTTCATACGTTTCTAAATCTTTGTCAACCTGTTTATAATCTTCAAGCAATGCATTTGACAACGATTGATTTTGCAGACTATTGCCCTATTCCGCTAAAGATTCCTCTTCGCAAGCTACATCAGTCAGTTCGCAAGCGCCAGACTGGGGTAGAAATCCTGCATGACGAAAGAATTTTTTTACAGTTTGTAGAGAAACCTCTTTCCACGATTAACATAATTATAGAATCCAGAATAGTTACAATGTGTTTCCTTTTTTTTTTTTATAAATCCTGTATCATTTGTAAAATTAGGTGTTGTTTGTATTGGACTTTTATCTACTTGATCTAAGGGTTGTAAGACTGCTGTTTTCGGTGGTAAGAACACTAACTTTATACAGTAAAGATTTTCAACGTGTGGATGGGCCGAACAGGTGTCAATGATCAAAAGTATTTTATCATTTTTAATCTTTATTCACGGTCCTATTTTTGTAACAAAGACGTAAAGATATCCTAAGGGTTCTTTCTGGCGTCAATTTAAAAAAAGACCGGATTCATCAGCGTTATAGATTTTTTGGTTTGAATAACCCTCTTTTAATTTTGGCTAAATGTCATTTTAATTGTCGTTTTTCTGACACACAGATGGAAGCTGCTGCGATCCCGCAGTTTATTCTCCCCGACACATCTTGACGCTGACGGAACCGCTGTACCCACCCCTGAAGTTATTTCACGTGGTTTGCAGAATTTTTCAGAAAAATCGTTCGCCTTAGTTTGCAATACAGAGTCGCTAATAGGGATATCACTAACCGTCTAGTATTTAAACCACTTTAACAGCGCTTAGTCTACACATTGTTATTAGACTAGGCCGTAATTTTTTTTTTATTTCATAGAATTTGTTTTCAAATATTTCTTAATTTTTTCAGGATTTTTTTCCATACCACAGATATTGTCGAATGACCTAAGCCTAATTCTTGGGCAATGTTCTTATTAGTTCTCTAACCGCCAGATAATGTGCACCTTTACTATTAAATGAATTTCACAGAATACTTAAAATAAAATGCTACACACGCGCGATATGATACGCTCCATGCAAATATTAATAACAACTGAATGCGGCTGCTTCAGTTTACAATAATCTGGTACAGGAAGAAGATAAAAACATGAACTATAGTGCAGGTAAAAAGTGCACTATATGCAGATAAAAAGGAAATTGTGACTCATTTAACCGTCAAAATATTTCTGTAGCTACCATGTAGAAGACGTTACTGACGAGTCACTTCCGGCATAACAGATATGTCACTACAACCGATAAACAATAATTAATGTAATTATAAACAATGTACATACTGTATTTGTTTTAAATCATACGAAATCAACAAAGACACAAGTTTTTGGTCACTATATCCGACATGTAATTTTATCCGATGTCACTATAAACGATACTTACTGTGTACATATATAAATATATCCCCGCCTTGACATGATTTTTGGCTCCACCGTACAAGGGGCAACACGATATCCATATTTTACTACGACTACTTTATTTATTTTTGAAGTTGTACTTTTATAAAAAATATTTTATGAAATAGGTATATAGGAAGGAAGTCAAATGGGACTCAAATGTTTCCCCCAAATATTTTTATATTTATTTTAGCAAGCAATTATGCTTAATAGTACATAATTTTTAAGGTGTCATTTTTAAGAGGAGGTCAAGTCGGACCCAAATGTGTTTTAATGGACATGTTGATGATATTGTTCGCAATTATATATTCTAAATATTGTAAATTACTCATTAACATTTTAAAACCCTTATGACTTGTTTAAAATAAAAATCTACCATGTGCAAAGCCGGGAAAGTTATTATTAAATTCTGTCAAAAACTAAAAATGTGTGGAATGTGTTAGTATGGTAAATTTAAAATCTTTACGTTGGATAGCTTGGATCCAATTTCGGAATAACAGATTGTTAAAAAACTTACGACTAATGTGTTTAGTACAAGATTACTAATTGCAGAAAATATGTTCTTTTTTATAAGATAACAAAAATAAATAATTCTCATATTACTTTATAAACATGACACCATCTCAATAAAAAAAGTAATCGATATTTACGTAAATTTAGTTGAAATATTCCGAAACGTTTTGTTATATATCGAATTAAGAAGTTGATCATTTCAATATAATAATTTTTTACTTTAGTTAAATTTTGTTAGTTTATTTGAAAATTTCTTAGTAATGCAAGCAACTGTTCCATTTTTTACGTTGTTGTAAATCATGATTTATTTTTCAACAATATTAAACCTTTTTGATTTTTGTTCTCTTTCTCTGCTATACTACCATTAGATGCATTCCACTTTTTTCCGTAGCGAGTGTTAGCGTTTCTGCCTTTAATCCAGAAGTTATCTTTTCGCAGTTGAATTTATTTATTTAATAATATAATATTATTGTTATTAAATGCTCTCCACGAAATTAAATGAGTACTTCATATGATATTACAAATGCCCCCAGGTACATAGTGCAACTTCTTGATGCGGGACCTGTAGGCAAGCTGTGTTCCTCGTTTATTTATGTAATTAGTGTGGCCTACGTCTTGTTGTATTCATAGCTATCATCAATGCAAAATGTGATTTCAATTAGAACCCACTACAGATTAGTAGCGATTAGTATCGAGGATCCGTTAATATTAAAATCCACCTAGTTCGGTCGGGCCACGAACTATCGGCATGGGAAATTTTTTAAGCTTCTATCATTTGCACCATTCAGATACACATCGCAGCTCTGAATGAATACATCTGCTCTCGGAGATACCTTATAACGAGATATATCCGATGATGGCAGAATTGGCAATGTTAGTGGTTATGGATGAAACTTAATTGTAAAATTTTTAAAAAACTTATAAACTTTCATATAAATTGTAATATACTTGGAATTGTAAATTTAGACATTAATAAACAGTTGGGAGATCGTTATTCCTGCACTTGATTACATACGTAATATATACATAATTCCCTATTTTTTTTAATTTTTATAATCGTTGGATTAAATGTTAGTTTTATAGTTTTTTTCTGAACGATTCATTTTAGACTTAATTGCACCAATTTTTTCCAGTTGTCGGTGTCCATTTATATTACTATTTTTTTCCTTCCGTCTGTCTATATGCTGATAATTAGGAATGTTATCAATTTAATTCTTGTTGAATATTATATTATGGCTTCACAGTAGGTCTGAAAAGTTTCCGAACTAAATTTCTGTAGTCGATACAAGTAGCGCCATCTCTTTGGACAACGAAGGAACTATGTAGTACGATGTCTGACGAATGTGTGTACAAAATGTTCATCACGTTTCGTCGCTTCAGTTATATTCGGTCGCGTACGTTGTGTTCATGTGATCGTGTGCGAGCTAGCGACATGGAACAGAGTAGGGCAATAAAATGTTGTGTTTGACTTCAAAAATCTTTCGTTGAAACTAATTCTATGATACAGCAAGCACTCGGTGATGAAGCTGCATCTCGTACTGCAACATACACGTGGTGGAAGCGGTATAAAGACGGTAAAGAGTCGTTGGATGAAGACAAACGAAGCGGGAGGCCGTCAACAGCTGTTCATGACGAAAACGTTGCGAAAGTGCAAGCGCTGCTGCTCGAATAACCTTATCTTACCCTTTGGGCCATAATAGAAGAGCTAAACATCGGTAATGATGCTCTGTATATCATTTTCAGGTTTTCTGCACAAAATTATCTCACTCTATTAACAAGTTTTTTTTTTAGGAGACAATAGCTTCGCTAGTTATTTCTTTCACGAAAAAAATTTGCTCGATAAAGATTCTATTATATTTCAGAGAATGATGTAAAGTTTTTCCAATAAATTTTAGACTTCCTTGGGCTAGATGGATTCAGATTATTTAAAAGGTTGTAATTTCTTCCTCCTCACTTTTTCTCATTTCTATATGAGATTCTCTCTCCCAATCTGGGATTGGCAGTATTTGAAATATTTTTTATATATTACAGTATATGTAAGATTATTATCAATATAATATCGGAACTTTTTCATTTTAATTTCTGGAAGTAAAAAAAAAAATCAGCTGAATGTTGATTTATTATATAGTATAAAAGTTATCTGAAACAGGCTCGGTTCATACTATTTCAGATAAATGAGGCTTTAATAAGGATTAATCTTCTAACTGCAGGCATATTCCTGATTGCAGCTACTTAATTAAGAAATTAATTTTTATCTAACTGAGATTAGAATCGAGAACCTTCTGGGTTAAAGGCAAAACCGCGACGACTCCGTTAGGAAATCGGCAGTTAAAATATATAACAATATTTCAAAGCTTATTAGAGTTATGTAGCCTTCGAAAGTAAATAAATGTCGGGTGTTCGAAAAAGAACTCCGGGGTCCCAAGAACGAATACAGTTTTTATTTTACAGCTCTCAATATGCGTAATCTTAAAGTGAAAACAATTAAGTTTTAGTTTAAGCATTCCCTGTTAGATAACAGCTGAGTTAAGACTGTGGCACAGACCAAGCTGTTGTGAGCTCGGGGTTCAATAATGTAGCTTTGCCAGAAGAAAAAGCACAGTGCACGCTCTTCCCAGAAACAAAATCAGTGACTATCGTACAAAGAAATTATGCGAGAATCTACCGAAGATAAGATTTCCGAGTGACAAAAACACCAGGTACGTGGTAAGAACAGTTCTTGGAAACCGGAAGCGTTTTGAAAGGATATTAACTAGGTAGACGTAAAGCAAGTGCCGAAAGTATAAAAAGAAATTAGACTCGGATTAACAATAAAGTCCAAAACGTTGTTTGAACTATTAGTCATTGATTAAATATTCCTAAAGATTTAGTCCATGATATTGTTCGCATGCGATTGAGACTTCTTCATAAGCTGCATGTATACCAATTTGTAACGATCATATTAAACTTTATATTTCTGCTGGCGAAAAGTACCTGCAACGTATTTTATTCACTGATGAAGCAATATTACATGTTCATGGTGTCGTTCATCGCCATAATTGCAGAGTATTAAGCTTAGAAAGTCCGTAAAAATCTGCAGAATTCGTTTCCAATTGTTTGAAAATGAATGTGTGGTGCCGCTATCATGTATAATCAATTTTTTGGGACATTTTTTTCCCAAAGAGCAGACTATTACAGACATATAATATACTCGAACATGTTAGAAAATTCTGTGTTTCCACAGATTGAAAATATGGGCGGCCTAATTTTCCAACCCAGAATTGAGACCTTTAACATCGTGCAGAAGTTGTGCGTACTGCGCTGAATCTAGATAGCTTTACAAAAGATGGAATAGGCAGAGCAGCTCCCATCTTTTCCCACCGCCAAGTTACAATTTGACTCGGATATATTTCGTCTTCTGGGTTAACGTAACACCAAGAAAAAAATTCAATCACTCGATCCCCTGCACCACGGAATTAACAGTCGTGGAAGCGAGTCCTGTTGACGTACTCACTAGAGTGTGGAATGAGATGGGTTATAGGTTTGATACAATCATTTGTAATTCTAAATGTAATAAAAGTAATTTTTTTAAGCTGGGGTTTTTTTTTCGGCCATAGTATGTAGTACAGTAGATTTAAAATACGAATTTTCAATAATAATCCTATAAAATTATAAATAATTAGAATATCATAAATATGGAAAAGAGAAGCTAAATAAAAAAAGGATTGTTAAAAGAAAGATGAAGCTGGTAGAAAGTTGAAATAATATCATTTAAAGAGAGTAAATTATCTCTTTCATCACTATTATTGGCAATTTATATAAATTATTTATAATTATTTTGATGAAAGAGTATTTTTCACGCAAAGAGTAGTTAAATTTAAGTTGTAGAAAAAGTGGAATATTATATACTGTTTCTCGTGTAATGTAAGAACTGTAGTTTTTGTTTTCTCTTGTAACTGTTCATTGGTCATTGTCCAGTTAAGAATTACAATAAAACACATTTAGTAAAAGGAAGTAACCAAGGCGTTGTCCGTATGCCTATTATCCACTTATGTAAAAAGAATCTTAAGTTTTTGTTTTTTTTTTATCTTCTGTTTATTTACTATGCTTATCTTAATATCAATGAATAGAATTAATTCAGACAACGATATGCACCAATTAATAATAAATAGTAATCTATTCAAAAGTAATATTGCAATCTTCGTTTCTTTATTCTTTTATTAAATGTGTTGTGCATTTTCACATACATCCATATCAAAGGACTTATTTAAATTAAAAGTCATTGAACCATAAGTATGGTAATTTCTCTGAAAAATTTAATTCATATCATTGTTTTGAAAAATTCCCTACAACTTTCATCTGATAAATGCAAATTAGAATGAATATTTTATTAGATTTTTATACGTATCTTTGTTCTTTGTTTCTTTGCTAGAAATTGTACTATTTTTTTTTTATCCAATTTCATTTTTTCTCATTATATTACCACTATTCATTTTCTCAATATCATCGTTCTTCCATTAAACTTTATAATATAGTAGCTTAATTTTTTTATGAAACGCGGAATATATTACTTTTTATTTTATAATAGTTCTATCTGATTTAATTTATTACCAGTAATTAAGATACGTGTTTTATTAAATTAAAAGGAATATTTTAGAGGAAAATAAGAAAATGAATGATTACAGTAGAAGTCCATTAGTCCGGCATCCAACAGTCCGGAATGCCCGATAGTCCGGCATCGCTCCGAAAAATTGTAAAAATTTTGGTTTTCTCCAAAAGTGTGTCTTTAAAGCAAATAAAAACGCTCGAGAGCTATTCGGAAGTTTTCGGGGTAGTTCGGGATCATCCGGAAGCGCTCGGTATTGTTCGGAAACAATTAGCGGCCGGATAGTCTCAGCTGTTACAACAAATTCAGGTGCAGTGCAGCTCCGTTAATCAATCACGAAGCGTCTTCGCCATTTTTTTGTGCGTTGTTGTTTTGTGTCCTTTCACATCGCAGTAAACGTAACTTTTGAAACCGTTTATAAAAAAAGTGATTTTCGTTCTAACTGTACAGTGACCGTGTTTTCAAAACCTAAGCCTTCGAGTTCAAAAGGAGAGAAACGAAAACACGTAACACTGACTCTCAATCAGAAACTAGAAATCATCAAACGGCTAGAAAAAGGCGAGAATAGAAATGTTTTAATGAATGAGTTTAATATTGGCTCATCGACTATTTATGACATTAAAAAACAAAAAGATGAACTAATGAAGTTTGCTTCTCGATCGGTAAAAACTGAAAAATTGGCTTCTAGACAAACATTAAAAAAATCAAAACTGGAACAGCTAGATAGTGTATTGTTCAAACGGTTTAGTGCAGTACGTTCTGAAGGAAAGCCGGTAACAGGGCCAATGATTGTTGAAAAGGCAAAGAAATTCGGCCAAGATTTAGAAAGTGACTCAGATGCCGAAACGGAAGAAAAGGAAAAAATCAGCTGGGCAGAAGCTGCAGAATCACTAAATAATTTTATCTCTTTTGTTGAGGCTAGTACTAGCTACAGTGCTTCAGAAATGATTGATTTCCATAGTCAAGAAAACAGAGACATTCGTGACTTTTTTAAATCTAAGTGAAATATGTTTTACAGTACGTGTACATACATTATATGAAATGTAAAATAAACTTTGTTGTATGTATTTGCATACTGTATTTGTAATTTAATTATTAACCTAATTGTTCTTATAATTACCGCCCGATAGACCGGAATTTTCGGTAGTCCGGCACCGAGCCGGTCCTGAACGTGCCGGATTATCGGACTTCTACTGTATTTACTAAATATCTTTCAAAAGCTACCCCATCCTGTACATATAAAAATACTTTATTTTTTGTTTAATTTTTATAAGCTGTTTCATTGCTATCAGAATTTAGTCATAAAATTTTATACCGAGTGAATTTTTTCATTCCCATCTCAATTACTTTTATTTTTTGTGTAGTTTTTATTTTTTCTACTTTTCCGTTTTACGCCTCCCACTTATTTCGCCATAAAAATTACTTAATATTAGCATGTTTTATAATAATTAATAAATAAAACATTACAGAAATACCATAATAACTCTATAACTCAAATATAAATAACCCAGTAATACATTAGAGAAAACACACTAAGATACTGTTAATTTAATACCGGTAATTTTAAACATTCTCCATATTATAACATATGTTACAAATATAAGCATTATTTCTTATTATTATAAATATAAACTAACCAAACATAACTTACGCTTGCTAATCTTAGCTAATTAACAATAACGTTTTAATTATTTAAATAATAAATAATTACTGAATTTACTATTTAAATAAATAATCAAAACTTTACTGTTAATTAATCAAGATTAGCGAGCGAAGCGATCGTAGATTAAGTTTCACTATATTTTATTTAAAATTTCTCTGCAAATACCTACAAATAGTCACTGACTGGAAGAATTCTGCCTCTATTTTCTTCTTGAAAATGAGGACACGTCTATTTCTACAGTCATTCTTGGACCAACCTAACTTTTTTAGGTTTTCTAATAAATTTTGAGCACATACACCTCTCTCAGGTACATTTTTCAATCCGTTATCGCTTCACTTTACATTAACCTACGCTTGTTTCACTCGGTAACCTTGACTAATATGTTAATATGACATATATGTTAAATGACATACTAATAATGACACTACTAACAAATAAATTAATTTGAATAACTAGAAGTTTTTTCATACTGTCTGCGCTAAATAATGGCTAATTAAACTTTCTGTAAATAAAATATTGTGGGAAACATTATTTACCTTAAAAAATGGCGGCCGTTTTATTTATTTAACAATTTATTTATTAACAACAAGTAAATAAATAAACGTACCATTTTATTTATAATACAATTATGTAATCGGTTTACACGATTCGCTCTTAACTGACTTGAGACTATTTATCATTAAAGATTATTTATCATTATAGAAAAAAAATATTATTTCATAAATTCCACGCGTTTATAATAATTACATAGATGTGCTGAATTCTCACGACATATATACTGATAGTTAATACGTCATTCTCTGGAAAGAGTTAGAAAAAATATAGATAAAACGTCTTTGCAGCAAAAGACGTTCACTGGTATCCATTCATAGATATCCGGTCTTTGCAAAAGTCTTTAAGAGTTTGCATTTCATAGTTGAAGTCTGTTAAAAAAATCATAACCTTTCAAGACGTACATAAAGACAACCGATTTAAATATAGAACGACGAAGGTCGGAATATGAGTATATAGTCTATCTAATTTGCCGATAGTTAAAAATGCTCTACTTCCCATAGTATACGTTCTGAGGAGAGAAACGTAATTACTACGTTTAAATCATAAAATCATATTTTTTTTAAATTTTATCATCTTGTATGGTTTTTAATCTATTTTATTCTTGAATTCCTTAAAGTTATTCCTCTAAGCTGTCTTGTCTACCACCAAACTCCTCCTCCTTCAATCTTTCCAATCTAACCTTCCCCAAATATTATTCCAGGCCGACCCTACCTTCTCCTATAAAATTATCTAATCATTCTGGTCACCATGTCAGCGACAGCTGCTTCATTTCTGTGCATCAAATCGGTTTTGATCAGTAGGTATTGGAGGCACATTCGCAAAATCCTTTATAAACCCAATCCATCGGTTGGGGGGAAAACGCAATATCTTGTTGCCAAATGCTTGTGTTCTCTAATTTTTCGACATTATCCAGTTGCTTTTTAAAGAAATTTCATTACATCTCTTCCATTTATTAATTCTTTCAGCTCTATTTGAACGTATCCATTTTCACAAGAAACAAATTCTCCTTAAAAAGTTTCTTTCAAAATCATTAAATATAGTTAGACGTCATCGATCAATCCTACAAACCATATGTAATAATTACCTTAATGCAAATCTTATAATGATTTTAACGTAATGAATCCCAAATAAATGAAAATGAGTGACTCAGTTTTTCCCTAAAAGTGTGTTCAACGTGAGCAACTTTTCATCATAGGTACACATCCAACCGATAGGAGAGTTCGTCCCATGTTTTAATCACCATGCTTAGAGTAAAGGAAAAGACAGCTACTTCATTTCTGTACTTCAAATCGGATTGATCAGTAGGTAGTGGAGGCTCATGCGGCAAAATCCTTTATAAAGTTTTAAAGGAAAAAATCATGGGTTCGGATCGAATGACCTTGGAGGCCACAGAATTCAAAGTTACCTCGGGTCCACGCAAACCAATCCATCGGTTGGGGAAAACGTCATATCTTGCTGTTAAATAAAATCCTTTCGCCCGTCTTGAAGAAAGAACCGTGTACACATCATACCCAAATAAGAAACTCCGGTTACTCTCGCTTCAGCGACAAGACAGACCGTAAACTTACAGTCGGGATATTTCGCAGAAAAAATTTAATTTTGGGGAGTTCCTATCGCATTATAAGAGTTCATGAGAATTTTTTGACCCCCAGGTACGGACATTATGATGCATGTTAACTTATGCACTAAGATGAAATGGTGTGACTCCTTTAATAAATATCAATACGATCAAGAACGTCGTCATCTTCATTCGCCAACATTTCGATCGCTAAGTCGGCACTCACAGCGTATTCTGCAGACTTCACGTCTGTAACAGTTGTAAACTGTATGAACGCATACGTAAGCGTTTCCCCAAATCATTACATATTGTCAATCATCAGCATCGCTAGTTCGCGGCTGGCCTTCCTAACAAATTTTTCAAGACTACGCAAAAAAGACTCCCTGAGTCAACATTTTGTTAAAATGCTCTCGGTCGTTCTGTACTATTCCCTTTACATACATAAGGTCGTTTCAAACTGATTATGCCATCGATGAATAATATTGTTACTTGGAGGATCACAATTAAACTTTCTATTGAACGCACGTTGAATAGTAACAACCGATTCAATTTAGCAAACTGCAAGACAGAAGATTTTCTGTCCAGAAGTTGCATCTTTGCTAGTGGTGGTGCCAAGTGGAAAGATATGGAATCAGTCTACGGCCATGTGCACAACTAAACTCTCCTTTGTGGTCTTTGATTCTAGCTTTGAATCTATCATCTCTTCCAAGAGATTTATAACAAATTAAAATCGCGTATTTTTTTTAATGAAATGTAGATTGGGGTTTAAAAACCTGAAGAAAAGGTGTCATATGAATCGGTGGAATTTAGAGAAGCTTGAGGAAGAGGAGGTAAAGAAGATTTTTGAGGAGGACATCGCAAGAGGTCTGAGTAAAAAAGATAAGGTAGAAAATGTAGAAGAAGAATGGGAGAATGTTAAAAAGGAAATTCTTAAATCAGCAGAAGCAAACTTAGGAGGAATAAAGAGAACTGGTAGAAAACCTTGAGTTTCAGACGATATATTGCAGCTGATGGATGAACGTAGAAAATATAAGAATGCTAGTGATGAAGAAAGTAAAAGGAACTATCGGCAATTAAGAAATGCTATAAACAGGAAGTGCAAACTGGTGAAAGAAGAGTGGATTAAAGAAAAGTGTTCAGAAGTGGAAAGAGAAATGAACATTGGTAAAATAGACGGAGCATACAGGAAAGTTAAGGAAAATTTTGGGGTACATAAATTAAAATGTAATAATGTGTTAAACAAAGATGGTACACCAATATATAATACGAAAGGTAAAGTCGATAGATGGGTGGAATATATTGAAGAGTTATACGGAGGAAATGAATTAGAAAATGGTGTTATAGAGGAAGAAGAGGAAGTTGAGGAGGATGAAATGGGAGAAACAATACTGAGATCTGAATTTAAGAGAGCATTAAAAGATTTAAATGGCAGAAAGGCTCCTGGAATAGACGGAATACCTGTAGAATTACTGCGCAGTGCAGGTGAGGAAGCGATTGATAGATTATACAAACTGGTGTGTAATACTTATGAAAATGGGGAATTTCCATCAGACTTCAAAAAAAGTGTTATAGTTATGATACCAAAGAAAGCAGGGGCAGATAAATGTGAAGAATACAGAACAATTAGTTTAACTAGTCATGCATCAAAAATCTTAACTAGAATTTTATACAGAAGAATTGAGAGGAGAATGGAAGAAGTGTTAGGAGAAGACCAATTTGGTTTCAGGAAAAGTATAGGGACAAGGGAAGCAATTTTAGGCCTCAGATTAATAGTAGAAGGAAGATTAAAGAAAAACAAACCGACATACTTGGCGTTTAGAGACGTAGAAAAGGCTTTCGATAACGTAGACTGGAATAAAATGTTCAGCATTTTAAAAAAATTAGGGTTCAAATACAGAGATAGAACAATTGCTAACATGTACAGGAACCAAACAGCAACAATAACAATTGAAGAACATAAGAAAGAAGCCCTAATAAGAAAGGGAGTCCGACAAGGATGTTCCCTATCGCCGTTACTTTTTAATCTTTACATGGAACTAGCAGTTAATGATGTTAAAGAACAATTTAGATTCGGAGTAACAGTACAAGGTGAAAAGATAAAGATGCTACGATTTGCTGATGATATAGTAATTCTAGCCGAGAGTAAAAAGGATTTAGAAGAAACAATGAACGGCATAGATGAAGTCCTACGCAAAAACTATCGCATGAAAATAAACAAGAACAAAACAAAAGTAATGAAATGTAGTAGAAATAACAAAGATGGACCGCTGAATGTGAAAATAGGAGGAGAAAAGATTATGGAGGTAGAAGAATTTTGTTATTTGGGAAGTAAAATTACTAAAGATGGACGAAGCAGGAGCGATATAAAATGCCGAATAGCACAAGCTAAACGAGCCTTCAGTAAGAAATATAATTTGTTTACATCAAAAATGAATTTAAATGTCAGGAAAAGATTTTTGAAAGTGTATGTTTGGAGTGTCGCTTTATATGGAAGTGAAACTTGGACAATCGGAGTATCTGAGAAGAAAAGATTAGAAGCTTTTGAAATGTGGTGCTATAGGAGAATGTTAAAAATCAGATGGGTGGATAAAGTGACAAATGAAGAGGTATTGCGGCAAATAGATGAAGAAAGTAGCATTTGGAAAAATATAGTTAAAAGAAGAAACAGACTTATAGGCCACATACTAAGGCATCCTGGAATAGTCGCTTTAATATTGGAAGGACAGGTAGAAGGGAAAAATTGTGTAGGCAGGCCACATTTGGAGTATGTAAAACAAATTGTTGGGGATGTAGGATGTAGAGGGTATACTGAAATGAAACGACTAGCACTAGATAGGGAATCTTGGAGAGCTGCATCAAACCAGTCAAATGACTGAAGACAAAAAAAAAAAAAATTTTTTTTACACCGGTATATTTTCATCCAAATTTACCTCTAATAAATTTGCAATTACTGCTAGTGCTCTTTGATCTTCACTATAAATATAGTATACAACCCAAAGTTCATATACTTTACTACCATATATTCTTTAGATTTCTTATATAAAAGTAATATTTCCTTAATTCCATTTCTTTAATTAACTCTTCTTATTTATGGACGATCCCATTATATCCCACAATGCTAATGTAAGAATATTTTTATCAAAAATTCCTGTCCTATCTGAGGTTAGTTCAAGTTTGCCAGTGACATGTAATCCCCAGCCGCGTTACAGATACTACACGCAGGTTTAGCGTAATGGTACAGCCGCTATCTTACTACCAAGTTTGCAGGATTTCTTTCAGAGTTTGCTTCGCTAAGCTAGCTCTTCCTTTCTCTCTATCGCTGGGAATTTCTTCCTCTTCAGCTTTAGAAATTGTTGACCAGTCCAGTTGTTACCCTCGGTAGGGTGCTACCATCTGTAACCAGATGGACCCAGGTGTTTTTATTGTGTTCTTACCCCCTCCTCTTCCAAACTTCATTGTAATTTTTAATGATGAAGGTGGTCCGAGCTTTGGACCACCTTAAGGTGGAGTTACGTGGTCCGATCAATCGATTGAGGGATGAAGCTAGCAACAGACCGTGCTTGAAGTAAAAAAATAATTTATTTTGATGTGGTACGGTAAGGAGTATATGTTGAACCGAGTACTAGGCAAGCGGAAAATCAAGTTGTAGGAAAGCCTTGTTACAACCTTATTACCTCGTAAAATTTCTATCACAGTATTAAAAAGCATAAGTACATGACTTAAAAAATCAAATGTGTACACCACATGACTTCCTTGTGCGCCTATTAAATTATATACACACATTTGTAAAAGTACGTAAAACTTATTTCACTATTAACTTTGGATTTTTTCATATTTTTTTTCATTTATTTTTAATCGTTATTATTGAATTATTTATTGTAAAAATTCTTTTACAATCACAGATTAATAATTATTAATAAATCAATTTATTTAATTGTTAAAAGTCGAATTCAAACCGATGTGCCCCAACCCCTTGTTAGATCAAAATATTTCATTAATTAAAATTTTATTTTGCTATAACTCTGGAACCAATGAAAATAAGTACCATTTACGAAATATCGTTGAAAGTCTCTCAATAAGAACTTATTATTGTAGTTAAGAAAAGGTCTAAAATCCAACAAATTTAGATTTTGAACTTTTTTGGTCACTTTGTTCCCGTTGATTGCAATCTAAAGGGGAGGTGCACAACTAGATGATACAACAGTCCTAAATCCAAAATTTCAACACCTTACAGCTAGTTACGCGAGATATACACGTAGGTACAGACGTCACGCCGAAATTGGTCAAAATGGATTCAGGGATGGTCAAAATTCCGTTGAAATCTGAAAACCGAAACTTTTCGCTATCACAGTACTTCCTTTACTTCGTACAAGGAAGTAAAAATGAAACGAATTTAATTTTAAGAAAAAATTTGTTTTTTTTCGAATTATAATCTTACCCTAGTACTCTTCTACAATAATATTACTGTCTAGGCTTTATTTAAATGAAGGATAAAAGTTTTTTTTTTGTTAGTTTCAAATTACGTTTAATTTTAGCAATTGCATAAATTGTTTGGAATTTCTTTAAAATACTTATAACATTTCATGTAAGACGTTAGATGAAATCATCTTACCGGATGATTACTGCAGATCCAATCGGTGGGATTTGAACATTCGTGGGGGGATCAAATAAGATATTAGCTCAAGAAACTTTAAGTTTTGTGATTGAATGAGACCAACTGCTAAAAATTATAATTGGACGTACATCTTGTAAAACAATATAATTTGGTTGGGGGGGGGGGGGATTTTTACTTTTATTAAAAAATTAAAATGATCACATGGTTGTGAACATATTTGTGTTTTAACAAATATTTGTAATTATTTTGTATGATAGTTTTTTGTTTATGTTTTTATTTATGTAATAAACTAATGCAGAAGATTAATCTCTTTAGTCCAGTAAGGATTACGATAATATAAAAAAATAAAATAATGTAAAATAATATAAAATAAAATAAAATAAAATAATCAATATAATATAAAATAAAATATAAACGATTCATTAATGAGACTGCTTTTCACAACTTCATTGCTTAATATTTATATATTAAAGAGAAAATAGAGTTGGTAACATTTAAAAAAAAAAAAGTACAATAAACCATATAATCATAATATAATAGCATTAAGATTTTGTTATTTTAATTTTTACCCTAGTTATCGAACATTACTCGTAAGTAGTCCTAGTTACGGAGTATAACTTTTTGCTGAAGTAATTTGTTGTTTTAGCTATATTACTGAAACAGTTATAATTATTAATATTATTGTTGTTGAAATTGAGTTTTACTTTCACATTATATTTAAGTTTCAACATTATTTTAAAAATTCATTTTTTCAAATTGGTTATTGCTGTATAAATATTTAATAATAAATAATAACGATGATGACTGCAATAAAAATAATTCATCAAAAGACTTTCGGAGAAAGTAATTTAACCCTAGAATCTCAAATGTGATTCAGAGAGATCACAAAGACTATCTCTAACGCGATTATATTTTTGTGAATGAATTTGGGGCATAATAACTCGTTCCATAATGAAAGGAAAACTAAGGAAAGTATCTTACTTTAGTCTTTTCTCTGTCAAAACTATACACTTTAATTTTCTAAAATCAATTTGTAAAATTTTTTATCTACTTTTTCATCTTACTATAATTCATTAAATCCGTGTGAAATGTGTAAAAAAAATTCGAAAGAAATTATATTTTATAACTAGTGGTGCAGTTATTTTTTTTTTTTGCTTGATGGTATCGCCAGATAATCTTAAAGCTTTTGCGTGGGATATATAGAAATGGAATTTTGTAAATTATTCATTTATTTACAACTGTTAGCACATAATAGTACATACACACACACACACACACACACACACACACACATATATATATATATATATATATGTATGCACATACACGCGCGCACGCGACTCGAATTAAATCATCTTCTAATTATAATAATAATTACTATAATATGAATGCTGACCTATGACCTGCTGATAATGTGGCTGTGTAGTAGCGTCAATACCTTTCAACGGGAGGTTCTGGGTTTGTACTCCAGTCAGTCATGGGAAAAATATTCATTTCATTATCGATCATTGACCGCTGTTACAGGGTGCTGTAACACACACCCACCGGGCTGGTCTAGTGGTTAACTCGTCATAGCAAATCAGCATTTAATATTTCGAAGGCGAGAATTATAAGGATTTCAGATCCTAGAAAACGGATTTGAATACTAGATCGTGGATACCGGTATTCTTAAGTGATTGGGTTTCAATTAACCGTTTCTAGGTCGAGTGGTCGACCTGGCTGTACAAGACTACTCTTCATTCATATTTGTACATATCATCCTCATTCATCCTCTGAAGTAATACCTTACGATAGTTCCGGAGGCTAAACAGAAAAAGAGAGAGCTGGTAGAGGGTGCTAGCCAGAATAAAAATGAAATATAATGGTCTTAATTACTGCCAGGATTTTTCCCCCAAGTCAATTATAAACGTACAGCACATTTGTTCCGAGGATGAAAATTTTGGATATTTATTGTATCGATGAAAAAATAAATAAACTTCCAAATTTTAACATTTTTTAAGTTTAAATAAAGTTTAACGCCCACTCTTTAATTTTAACTCATTATTAAAACGTGAATAATGATTATTTATTTATTTCTTCTGAAAAATCGACAGCTTTAGGCGTAAGATTAAATATAATACGGTTGCATTTAAGAAAAAACATATACTTTCTTAATATAAAAGATTATTTCTCATATAGCCGGTCGGGGCTCCGCCCCTTGTCCCAAGTCGGCGCAGGCGAGCCCTGGGACTCCCGGGTTCTCTCGTGGGGCTGACCCCACGGCCGCTAGTTCGCCATTCCAGTCCCGTCAAGGAGCTCGCTTCGCTCGCCATTCCCGTCTGTCTACGGGGCTCCTCCCCCCCGGATCCTCGCAGTGTTCGTTACTCTAATGGTTGTGAAAATAATACTGATGAATAACAATTAAAGTATTGAGGTTTTATAAAGACCTGAAAAAGAAATTTAAATTACCAAAGACAGAATAATTGTAACTAGAGTACACAGATCTTTGACGAGGAAAACTTAATAACTTATTTTTGTTGCCATGGTGACAGAAATTAATTAAATTTTTTTCTTCTTTAATAAATATCTTTGACAACTTTATCCTCAAGGGGGCCTACGGCCTCTAAGTTTATGACTTAAAACCTTCCTGGGATAATATGAATGGATCCTGCAATTTATAAGATATAACAATTTCTAAGTTTAAGCCGTGAATTTTAATAATTTCTAAAAGCAATTTAATAGCAAATTCTGAATGTTTTCTCTTTAAAGCAAAAGCAAAATTCATTCGACTTTTTTATTACAATTATTAATACAATAGTTACTCTTATAAAGCAATCTCTGACTTCAAATTTTCCGAATAAACTCAAGTTAAATCGACCAGAGTTCATAGATATAAATTGACCAGTACAATCGGTGTACACATTTTCTACTTAACGAATTAATAAATTTTTTTATTGTGAAGTTAGAAGTAACTAACAGTTCCATTAAAAAAAGAAGCAAAACTTATTTGTCTTAGATTTCTCTTTTCAGATAATATACAAAAGTAATTAATTATAAAAAATTAGAAGCAGCTAAAAAATTCAATAACTAACATACCTTTTATTTAAAACCTTGTAATTTTAAATTTACATTCTAGAAATTTAAAAATTAAAACACTTCTTTTTTGTTCAGCATCTGAATAATAAAAGAAGATACCTCTTATTTGATTTACATCATTTAAATATAAAATTTCCTTTAAATTTGTAAAAATCATACTTACGTAAATGTTTATTTTTTAA
This sequence comes from Lycorma delicatula, assembly GCF_047948215.1. Classification (NCBI taxonomy): domain Eukaryota; kingdom Metazoa; phylum Arthropoda; class Insecta; order Hemiptera; family Fulgoridae; genus Lycorma; species Lycorma delicatula. The sequence goes on from NC_134456.1 coordinate 231,553,692, forward strand.
TTGGAAATAGTATACGAGTAAGTTAAGAAAATATGATACAAATCCTTCCAACTCTAACGTTACTACAGTGTTATTACAGAATTTTAAAAAATCCTTGATTGTATACTATCATAACTGGTTGAAATAAAAATTTTCTCGTTGTCTACGCCAAGTTTGGGTTTTTCATACCGAAATTTATGGGCCAAATCATTGAAAATGATCAAATAACGGCTAGTTGTATCAAAAATTATGTAATAGATTTTTTGCCATAAAAGTAATTTGGACAAGTTGTCATAAATTTACTTTATATGGGTCCCTGGCCTTCTGTACGGAACGGCAACAGCTCATTAGCTTATAGCAGGTGACTGTTAATTTGGTATTTCAAACTAACTTTAGTTTATCTTTTAATAATTTGTTACTGCCTGTAATAAACTACAAAATTAAACGATAAAAAGTTTTTTTGAGCAATTAATTATATGTAACGAGTATATTTACAAGTATAAAGATGTCTATTCTTGATGTACAATTATGAAAATTAAGATGGTATATACTTCTGTGAATATTTTGACAATGAAAGTAAATCCATAGCACAACGAATTATTATACCGTATTTTAGTGTTATCACCCCCTGTCCACCAAAAAAGCGACTCAAACCAAAATAATCGTACAAAAAGTGTTAGATTTGTTGTTTTAGACTAATTTCATTAGTCTATAATATAGGTTACCAGAACAAACTGTGAACATTAGGAATGCATTTTATGGTAAGCGAGCGATAGATTTTGTAACCTGTACAACCGGTACGTAATAAACGTCTTATTTCACACTTTTACAAGAACTCGAAAAACTAGCTGGGACTAAATAAAATTAGGTAATTTATCTCATAATAATTTAAAAAGATTCTGATGTTAATTTATGTATTCTGAATTTAATTAAATTATCGATTCAATCTAATTGATTAAATCCAGAACCACTTTTTATTCTTGTTTTTTTCAATTGCACCAGGTGGGCACAGGACCCGTTTTTTTAAGCATAACTTAGTCTCACTCTGCAAAAGGTTTCACCTCTGCAACAAACTGCCACTCCGAATAATTTTCGGCCACACAGTGACAAATAACTGTTCAGTACAATTTTCATATACTGAACAATGATATGCTCCACACTTTTTCTACTTACTTGGAATAATATGAAGAACGAAAAGCAGAAACATTAAATCTGATGAAACCCAACACAAATATTATACACCCATTACGAACAAATTACTGTAGCACCCCAAGTGTACATCACACACACATATATATATATATTTTTTTTTTTTTATTGTAGCTCGATAAAACGAAGAACCACCGTACGAACACTCAACGCACGATACAAACACGCGCGAACATGTACGATACCACCGCCGAAACTCTAATTACTGTAGCACCAGAATTATGCATCAATTTTTATTTTTATTTTTTAACATAGCACGATAAAAAGAACACGCAGAACCATTAGATTACATAATACAACCAAAACCAAAAAAATGGGGGGAAAAAAAATTACAATCTGTCACGATTACACCGCCATTTGCACTAAAACAGAATTCACGAAGAAGAGGAAACAATAACTAGGTACCCGACACGAAAAACTTCAAACATGATTTACTGTTATACTATTAGTGCACTATATCCTTGCCGATGAGTTTGAAGCTTAATAATTCGCTTCGTAAAAAAAAGATAAAAACTTGAGGGTGGTCATATTTTAGATAAATTTCAATGAACCAACTTTTTTTTTTTTTTTTGTCTTCAGTCATTTGACTGGTTTGATGCAGCTCTCCAAGATTCCCTATCTAGTGCTAGTCGTTTCATTTCAGTATACCCTCTACATCCTACATCCCCAACAATTTGTTTTACATACTCCAAACGTGGCCTGCCTACACAATTTTTTCCTTCTACCTGTCCTTCCGATATTAAAGAGACTATTCCAGGATGCCTTAATATGTGGCCTATAAGTCTGTCTCTTCTTTTAACTATATTTTTCCAAATGCTTCTTTCTTCATCTATTTGCCGCAATACCTCTTTATTTGTCACTTTATCCGCCCGTCTGATTTTTAACATTCTCCTATAGCACCGCATTTCAAAAGCTTCTAATCTTTTCTTCTCAGATACTCCGATTGTCCAAGTTTCACTTCCATATAAAGCGACACTCCAAACATACACTTTCAAAAATCTTTTCCTGACATTTAAATTAATTTTTGATGTAAACAAATTATATTTCTTACTGAAGGCTCGTTTAGCTTGTGCTATTCGGCATTTTATATCGCTCCTGCTTCGTCCATCTTTAGTAATTTTACTTCCCAAATAACAAAATTCTTCTACCTCCGTAATCTTTTCTCCTCCTATTTTCACATTCAGCGGTCCATCTTTGTTATTTCTACTACATTTCATTACTTTTGTTTTGTTCTTGTTTATTTTCATGCGATAGTTCTTGCGTAGGACTTCATCTATGCCGTTCATTGTTTCTTCTAAATCCTTTTTACTCTCGGCTAGAATTACTATATCATCAGCAAATCGTAGCATCTTTATCTTTTCACCTTGTACTGTTACTCCGAATCTAAATTGTTCTTTAACATCATTAACTGCTAGTTCCATGTAAAGAATAAAAAGTAACGGAGATAGGGAACATCCTTGTCGGACTCCCTTTCTTATTAGGGCTTCTTTCTTATTGTTATTGTTAGGGCTTCAATTGTTATTGTTGCTATTTGGTTCCTGTACATGTTAGCAATTGTTCTTCTATCTCTGTATTTGAACCCTCATTTTTTTAAAATGCTGAACATTTTATTCCATTCTACGTTATCGAAAGCCTTTTCTAGGTCTATAAACGCCAAGTATGTTGGTTTGTTTTTCTTTAATCTTCCTTCTACTATTAATCTGAGGCCTAAAATTGCTTCCCTTATCCCTATACTTTTCCTGAACCAACTTAACTTCAATATATTACTAATAATTTAAATTCAAAACACTGAAGAAACTACTTAGTAATTTAACTCGAATTTACACAGATGAAAAAAAAACATAAATTTTAAAAATATACCCTTTTAACTATCCTTCAATATTAGTCGCTTACCTTATTAATGTCATTTAATTTGAGCGTAAAAATGTAGTGGACCAAAAATTCTTTCGAGAATTTTGTCAGTAACAGCTAATTCAATCAGGAATGGTCTTTTTTTTTAAAATTAAAAAAAAATATATATTGAAAGAGTCCATATATAGACAAAAAATTTAAAAAATGAAGTTAATACGATGGGGGACGTAATATAACAAAAAAATAATAACTTTTAAATAACCGAAGCAAAGAAAAAAAATAAGACATTAAGTAATAATATTTAAAGATTTATTTATTTTCAAAATATATGCTCAAAATTGCTCGTTCAAAAATACATGTAAAAACTCTATTTACCATGTTTGAGGCTACTTTGTGGAGCACGTATACTGATGTGTTAATTTTGTCATGTTCATGTTTATTTCCTACAGTATGTATGGCCTGTTTTTATAGACCTTTTCCTTTAAGATAATTCCACAGGAAGATATCTGGATACGTCAAACCGGGTGATCGTGGGGAACATAATCCTTTAAAGAAGATAAGCTCGCCAAAAATCTCGCGCAAGAAAGGATATGTAACATATGGCACTACTGTCCTGCTGGAACTAACAAATCATGTTCATCATCTTCAAGAGCGGTGTAATGTTGTCTTGGTACACAACCTTGTTCGCTGTAGTTTCAAAGAAAATGTAATCCACTATTCGACGACGTGATAAGCACACCGCACTCCCATTTTCTGAGAGTGTAAGGGGTTTTTATGTTACACATGTAGATTTTCAGTTGATCGAATTCTAGTCTTTTGACTGCGCAGACTGTTCACTTAGCCACTAAGGTAAAACCCCGCCTCGTCAGTGAAGAAAACTCTGTCAAGCTCTGCAATTTCGTGGTTAACAATTGACCGAAACCACATACAGTACACTACGCGCTTTCTTTATCCGGCTCCTTCATTTTTTGAATACTGCGAACATAATATGCACATAAGAGTAACAGATTCGTCGCTGAGAGTCCGCTGATAATCTCCTTAAGCTTTTTAAAGACGAACGCTGCATCGCATTCTTAACCTAGGCAGTTTAGCATCAGTCAGAATGGCCGATCTCCCGGTTCTCTTCTTGTCTGCAACTGATCCCCATTCTCTAAAACGGGCGATTAATCTCGTTATGGTCGAATTGTTTGGCACTCCCACATCTGGATGTTTTCCACGAAATCAGTCTACAACATAAGAATGACTGGAAAAATATTGTTCAACAATGAAAACTCGTTACTCTTGAGAAAACGACATGTTTACCAAGCAATAAACAAACCACTACTGCAAGCGTCGTGTGATCAATATACATCAAAATGGGTCTAGGTTTGTTGTTAATACCCATGATGCTATCTTGCGGTAGCTGACAGAACCTTTCCGATTGCTTTACTATTTATAGACGCTTTAATTTTGATATGCGTGACTTTTGGATCTCTCTGTATTATACCGAGTGGGCGGGAAATCCCTGTAATAAATCATCCAGCTTAAACCGCCTCTAGTGCTACAAATTCAACGCTGATATCGCTCACTGCTGCTGGAAAAGGTGGGGAGGATAAGCCGTGGTGGGAATCGTCCGGTATGTTTATTAACCTTAGTCGTACCAACCGGGTTGATCTAGCGGTCTTCGTCGCAAACGCGTCTTCGCAAAGCAGCTGATTTCAAAGTCGAGAGTTCCAACGTTACTTTTATACGGATTTGAATACTAGATCGTGGATACCGGTGTTCTTTGGTGGTTGTATTTCAATTAACCACACATCTCAGAAATGGTCGACCTAAGACTGTACAAGACTACACTTCATTTACACTCATATATATCATTCTCTGAAGTAATACCTGAACGGTGATTCCCGGTGGATAAACAGGAAAAAATCTTAGTCGTAGTCGAGTGTGGAAGGATGACTGATACGAGTGCGTCCCCTGTCGGAAGAACGTTTGTTAGATTGTATGTGCGTCCGTGAAACCCCCACACTGGTAAAACAAGAGATGAAACCTCTTTGTGTAGTTTTGGGAAATTGTCACCATCACGACAAACCTTATCGACATGGGAGAAGGCGTTTGAAAAAGCCTTCTTTTGAAATGCATGGTTATCAACAAAGAAGAAGTGTTCTTGATGCGCCACGCAGTGAGAGCCGAGTACTCAATCTGAGACGTGTGCTTCCGTTGGAGGCATTGATCGCCGATTAAATCAACACGCAAACGTTCTGCTAAGTTAGACATTCCAAGATCGACATGCGACCCCATATTTGGAAGGACTTAAAGATTAAATGTTTTCGTTCAGCCACAGTTAATGAGTTGACCAATGACCTTGATCGACGTGTTTATAAGGATCAATTATTGCTTGAACGCTTTCGGAGAGTAAACGATAAAAGAACCTCATGTTTTCAGACAACTGTATGATTGAAGCTCTCGTAATCGAATTGTTTTTTCTGTCCGAAAGACAATCCTCACTTTTTTGAGGAAATCCAACACCATCCGCCTCATGTTTTGATTTGAGCTGGGATGAACAACTTGGTCCTTATTTTCTCGATGCCGCAGTTAATCAAAACAGTTATCTGAGAACGATCGACACTCGTCAAGCGTTCATTTCTGGGAGCAACCACTCTGTTGCTTCCATAATTAACGGCAAAAGGGATCGCTGACATAATTACGTTTCAGCAACGCGGTGCTCCATCGCATTTTGCTTTGAATATCCGCAGACGCCACAAAGAAATTTTTCTGAATCGTTCGATTGGACGCGGGTCAAAACAGTTGGACCGGTTCAATTGCCCTGACCAGCAAGAAGCCCTGACCTCACCACACCTGGAATTTTGTAAAAGAAGAAATCCGAAAAAGTAGATACGTCACAACGAGCAGTTCCCAAGACGCTTTTCGGTCAGCACTTGAAATTTCATCCCTGATATGCTTTTGCGGATGAACAACCGGAAATGGAGTTGCACACAAATGTGTTTTGAACGTGGTGGAAACCGCGCATACGTTTTAGATCCATAGAAGGTAAGCTGCACCTATGCTAACAATTTCATTACTACCGTGAAGAGACTTCCCACCCACTCCGTACATTACCCGTAATGACGGAAAAATATTTAATCGTTTTTTTATTTTAAAAAAACCTCTTTATTCCAGTTGTAATTATATTTATTTTGTATAACTACCTGCATAATTTTTTTCAACTTATAAACAAGAATTTTTTATTTTTTTAAAAATAACATTGAAATTTCTATTTCTTGAAAAATTGCTAATTACTAAATCGGTAATATTTTGCTGACGTGAAAACGATCGAATCTGATGCGGACGTGAGAGAAATCTTTTGATATGAATTTTACAAAAATTAGTTGAAATTAGTTTAATATTAATCATACTTTTAGAATTTATCTTGTACAGTTCAAACAGGGTCGTAACTACTTAAACTTTAGTTTTTGAAGATAAATTTTAGTTATGAAATGAAATTTCATACGCTAATGGAAAAACAAATCGAAAATTTTGTTAAAGCAATCCTTGATTTTTTTTGCGAATGTTATGACTAAGATATAACACGAATATCATAGCGTAGACTAAGATTAGAATGAACGGTTCTCAAAATAAAAAAATGGTAATTATTGACACATTAATTAACCATATAATTTAATAAATAGAATTTATATTTTTCGGTGGAATGGTTGGACGGCCAGAAACGAGTGATAGATGTGACTGGTTGTTGACTACTAGAATATCAACAACCAGGTTGTTGACATTGGTAGGTTGTCAGGTTGGTAACCTGACTGAAGTTAGTTTACCCCTCCCACTGCAATCTATATTAAAAAAATATAGAAGTAGATGATTAAATTATTGTTTGACTTGCTTGATTATTTAAATATCGTGGTAACTTGAGATTGGCCAAATAATAAATTCCAAAACTAAATGTGCCAGAACAGTTCTTCCAACTTGATTTTTATAAAGTCCACAGTTAGCCGAGAGAAGCGAAATCCTGTTGTATTTGTAATTCGGTCTTTTGACACTTCACGCGTTTTCGTATTTTTACGAAATATTACAATCAGGGTCCTTGCTGTTAGTCATAATTAAAATGTATAATGATTTTTCATAAATTCCCGTTTCAAATAGCGGTTCCTATATTTCTTGTACAAGGTTAATGGAAAAGCGTAATAGGGAGAGAAGAATTTCTATCAAGAAACAACTATTAAGACAGAATCTGTGGTTTTCCACTCAACTCTGACAACAATCATTCCAGTCTTTTCTCGCCGGCTGTGCGTAAGATATTTTATTATTTCATGTTTTCCTGCATTTTTAATATTAATTTGTGTTTCTTATACTACTCTCCTATCATTTTAGAGTATCGTATTTTTCTAATTACAGTACTAAAATATTACTTTCTTTTCTATGAACATAATCTTTTGCTTCGGATATCTTATTTAAAAAAAAAATTAAGCATCGGAATTGCAGTGAAAATATCTACTCAATAGTCATCAATTAATGACGTACGATGCACTAGAAATATTCTTTACGATATTGATAATGCAACAATATTATTTTTATTAGATTAAACATTCTAAAATTTAAATTTAGTATTAAAATGAGCGACGGTATACTGTTCACAACATGTACCTCAAATGTATACTCGTATTGATTTATTTAGAAAAGATTTTACAGAACAGAGACAAATGTTGTAGGCGGCATGTGCACATTTATTTATTCTGAAAGGAATTATTAATATTAAATTAAATAAAAATTAGAAAAATCTGCTAAAAATTTCAATTAAATATTGAAATATCTGCTTAGCTGACACTGTATTATTTTTCCTGATTAAAAAAAATTTCTGAATTACAAAATATTCTATTTAGAGTGAATTATTTATAAATGCTGATAAAGCGAAATAAAATATACATTTATATTAATCGTATGAGAAATACTAAAAGAAATGAGAAGAACTTAGTGTTTACGATCATGCGTTACAGGTCAATGCCCTAATGCCCTTTATTGTTTACCCTGAATGTTGTAATTGGAATTGTACTACTAGTTGGTGTGGAAGGTATGATCATTTTAATAATACGCCTAAAACAGAGGAACGACTAAATTTTTTTTTACTTTTCTATCTTATCAATGAAATAAGTAATTCATAAATTTATTTTTTTTTAAATAGATAAATAAGATAAAATAATTATGTATGTTATTGTTCTACTTATAATTGATTTAATTAAAAAAAAAAAAATCGGGCGGATGGCGGAAATAGATTGTTTTACCGCTGTCATGGGAGAATTCACAATAGTTTTTATTCTGTATCGTCTGTATTTACCGGCTGGTAAAGAGAACGGCGTGGTCCTTTTGTCTACTTCGATGACCTTGTTCAGGTTCCGGCAAATCGCCACCGGAGGCGCTTGTTGTCGTACTCCCACCTGTGGATTCGGACGCTCTCACGAAGCAACTATCAGAAAACGTAACCAACAGTATAGCTAGAGAGCGTACTCCGTTAATCTTAGTGAGTGGTGTATCGCTCTAGTAGTGCGGTCTGCGTTGTGATTTTTTTTTTATGCCTAACGGGAGCATAACCCTTGAAATGGGAATGAGAGTATGTATTGAAATATTGTTAATTAAAATTATTTTATTTTAACTGATTGATAAGTAAAGTTTAAAAAATAAACTATCGACTTTTTATTTTTATAGTTTAACTAAGCGTGTATATGAAAAGAAGTGGATAACGGTTTTCTTGTATTAATCCGTTACGAAAAAGTCACTTGCGTGGGTACAAAATAAACTATAGTTAACTTAAGAATTAATTTTGGCGTTGATTTAACGTAAACCGCTGAATTGGAGTAAATGAAAATAACTCTGTTTATAATGTTTTGTGACTTCATTGTTTTGTTAATTCCATCTTTAATGTTTTCGGTTGATGAATGTTTAGATCGTCTTTAATGATACTTAATAATGATATATTTTATCGCATTAAATATATCGCATTTTAGTTCAGTTTTAAATTACCAGAATTTTAATTAACTTTGATAAATGTTCAAATAACCAAAATTTGAAAATATTAACAAAATTTTCTTCAGCTGTTTATCATTAGCGTGTTTAGGGTTCACGTTAACTCCCAAGGTATTCATGAGCTTTGTTTACAAATTTCCTATAATAACAATTAATAATTGAGAAAAACACTGTTAATTACTGGTGTTTTTTGCGGTTCTATCGGAACTATAAATAATAAATGATTGATATATATTGCTGAAAATATTTGTTTAAATGTAATGTTATTACGACAAAGTAATTAAAAAATTTTTAAATATAAGTTTTAATAAACGTAGGCTATAAATTTTGCTTTTGATAACACATAACACTAACTCTGAGGATTACATTGACAATAATGATACGAGTTATCTGTAATTTTATAATAAATTAATTTTTAACGTTTGTTTATATTTTTTAAACCATTTACGTTGTAAGTAGTTTAGTCTTTTCAATACTCCCTTATATCTTTATTGATAAGTTTAAGATTTAATAACTTGCTTCGTTAATATATTGTAATACATATTACAATATACAAAAAATCAATTTTGTATAATCATAGGAAAAAAATCGAAGATGTTATTTTAACAATCACTTTTATCTTTACGATTTAATCATTATTTTCATCAAAAAAAAAAACTATCCATATTTTGATTCTATCAACCTTTTGATTCTTATTAACCTAACCTTATTTTATGTCTGAAACAAGTAAACAAAATTCTAAAATTATGTTTTAACTGACTGGTAGATTCATATTTTTTGTCGACGTCCTCGCCGAATTTGGACGGTTTTTCTAATAACAATATTCCAGTTATAAAATATTTTTTAAGTAAACTATAATACAATCGGAAATAATTATTTTTAAAATAAAAAAAATCCCGATGTGGACTTCCTTGTACCCCTATTAAATTACATACATATTTTTTTTTAAATGAAGAGTACATAAAATTTGATTTCATTAATAACTTATGATTTTTTAAATTATTATTCATCGTAATTTTTTTTTTAAATGAGAGTATATTTAAACTAAAAAAAAAATAGTTAAAAAAAACAAGGAGATTCGAACCGATGTGCCTTCCCTAAGATCCAAATATTTCATTAATTAAACTTTGATGTGGCTGTAACTCTGTAACCAATGAAAATAAGTACCACTTAAGGATATATCTTTGAAAAGCTCTCAATGAGAGCTTATTGCTACAGTTCAGAAATTTGTTTGGATTTTGCAATCAAAAGGGGAAGTGCACAATTAGATGTTACAACAGTCCTAAATCCAAAATTTCAACATCCTACGGCTAATCGTTTTTGAGTTATACGAGATACATGCGTGCGTACAGACGTCACGCCAAAACTAGTCAAAATGGATATTTCCGTTGAAATCTGAAAACCGAAATTTTTTGCGATCACAATACTTCCTTTACTTCGTACAAGGAAGTAAAAACCAAAAATCTGCTACGCTTGTTTTGACACATAAGAAAATGTATATAACTAATTTACTACTACTGGGAAGAAGTGATATTTGCAAAAAAAATCATTTTTTTTTTAATGCCATATTAATTGTTAACTGAGAGAAAAACGATCAGTAACTATAATATAATAACATATACTAACCAGCCTACTATTTTAGACAGCAGCTTTTAAAATAACGATCCAACTAATAATTTTCTTAGAAGATTAACAGTAAATTATCCGTAGAAACTTTTCTTTTTACAAATATAAATTCATGGATAAAGACGTAATACTCTTCTTTACTTCCTTGTACAAAGTAAGGGAAGTATAATACGATCGCAAAAAATTCGATTTTCAGATTTTAACGGAAATTATACCGTTTTGACCATTCCTGAATCCATTAATGTATTTCGCATAACTCAAAAACGATTAGCCGAAATCTTAGATTATTAGTGAAATTTTGGATTTAGGACTGTTGTAACATCTAATTGTAGTACACCTCCCGTTTGATTACAATCGACTGGACGAAAAGTGTCCAAAAAGCAAAATCCAAAAACATTTGGATTTTGGGCTTTTTCTTAACTGCAGTAATAAGCCCTCATTGAGAGCTTTTCAACGATATATCATAAGTGGTATTTATTTTCATTGGTTCTATAGTTATAGCCAAATAAAAGTTAATTAATGAAATATTTGGATCTTACAAGGGGATGGAATATCGGTTCGAATCTGACTTCATTTACTTTTTTTAATTTAAGTATGTTGATTTATAAATAATTATTAACCTCTCATTATAAAACTAAAATTATAATAAATAATAATACAATAATAAAAAAAATTTTTACAAAAGTTATTAATGAAATAAAATTTTATGTACTTTTCATTAAAAAAAAAATGTGTACATGTAATTTAATAGGCGTACAACGAAGTCATTTGGTGTCCACATCAGGTTTTTTTTAAAAATATCTCTTGGAACTATATTACTTTAAAATCGATGATAACTAGAAAACCATTGGTAAATAAACTCAAGTTTAGTGAGGATAATGAGAAAATTATTTTAGTTACCAGTATTTGAAAAACATATTTCATAATTTTTATTTTTGTACCTGTCGAAGTAAGGTTGAAAATTAGTGAAAAGGGTCCTTTTTCTATTGTTTTTGTTACTCTTTTAAAAAAACATTACAGTAATTTAACTGAAATTGCATATATTAACAGAAATAAAATTGAAGAATTCAGCAACACTTGATTTTTTCCTCCCCGTTATTACTAAACGGGGTATATTTAAGTGTCAAACAGTTCGACAAATATATATTTTTCGAATATATTCGTATTTTGTCAAATATGTAAATATATTTTATTTTCTTAATGCATACGTTGTGCTAGTGAACAATAAGCAACCCACCAGGTTAGTCTAGTAGTGAACGAGGCAAACTCCCCACGGCCCAATGAGATGAAGATGATAGGCATGACATGTAAATGAGATATATCTTGTATAGACTCGGCTGAGCATTCCGGAATCGTGTAGTTGATTGAACCCCAACCACCAAAGTACACCGGTATTCACTGTTTAATATTCAAATCCGTATAAAAGCAACTAGCTTTTACTAGCCTTTTAATTTGGTTCAGTATTTTTTGAAACTCATTAAGTCGTTTAATATTCTCTACAAACGGCAAATTCAGTGCATATTAAATACTAAAAATTACATATAAAACATTTACAGCCTCTGTCTCTGTAAACTACTATGTCACTACCGATAAAAAAATGCTAGACAAAAAATTGCCACAAGTTTTAAATTATGAAACACTTTTTTTTTAACAGACCAATTCGGTCAGGCTGTTTTAGATAGATTTCATAAGAAAACTACCTTTAGTAATTAATACCATGATTCGACTTCCGGAAAATTTCAATATATCTTCGCGTTTCACATCTCCCAGACCCCAAAATCATCGTCAGTTCAAAAGTTTATATATATATATATATTTCACTTTGTTGTGGACATGGTAACTGCCGTAATTTTGCGCCAATCACTTTCAAATTGAACCATAAAATATAACGACCCAAAATCTCGGTAGAGTTCGTTAATGGACAAAATCGGACCATGGGGGTGGAAATTGGGGGGTTTTTTCGAAAAAAACAAATTATCGCTCTAATTTACTTAGTAAAATATCAAATTACTATTATAAATTACTATTCTTTGAATAAGGGCCTAAAACTTATCTAAGTAAAATTTTATGATATCACCAACCATTGGCCTAGGGAGTGAAAAAATTGGATATTAAAGAAAAAAATCATACCTCCCTTAATAGGCACAGTATCAAATCTGTTTAAAGTGGTCCTTTAGATATTACCTAGCCTTTAAACATTACCTAAAAATTTTCTGAAACAATTTTTGACATGACTAACCCTTACGCAAGGGATAATGAAAATGTTGCTGCAATTGTAAGAAGATGGGGGCTTGTCGTATGCTAAACATGTGAAACGTTTTTTCACATGCAACCATTGTCGTATTGAGTAAATTTGAAGTTTTTCTTAACTTTAAGATGAAAATCTTTTTTATCCCCTATCGGTGAAATCTACCTCCTCCTTCCGGTAAGCCGAAAGGGATTTTTTTTTGGTAGCATCCATTTTTGGACAGCATAAGTAGTTCCCAATGTTTATTTAGAGTTTACCTTAAACTGACTTCAGGCTGGAACTTACAGTAGCTTTCTAACTATAGTGGAACGTCTGAATTATGCAGCGTAAAAATTTCAACGTATAAAACTATGATATTCAGGCCTGGGTTAATTATGTAGGTCTATATTTTTATCATGTTGGTGGGACAGGGAAGAAAATAAATCAAATTGATAACAAGTTTTTTTTACAAACTATTTGGCATATCAAATTCTTGTTTTATCATATTTTTTTTTCAATTTAGCAGATAAGTGTGTTCACTAGTTTCTCTACCCGAGGCTGATTTTAGGAAAATGTGATATTCATATAACATCGCAGTTATAGATGTTTTAATAACAAAATCAGATCGTTATTATTTCAAATAATTAAATGTTTTAAGAGATATTCTTAATTAATTTTCTTTTTAAAATATAATTTTATGGTTTCTTGGCCTTTTAATTATTAAAATACAGAGATGATTATAAATATTAGTACAAAATATAAAATAAACTCTAAACCTGTCTAGTTTTAAGTCAACAGGTTAGTTAATTTTCGAGGTATTAATTAAAACTAATGAGCCGTTAAAATTATAATAATTAATTAAAATTTGCCGTTAAAAAAGTTGTCGAACTAATTTTAATTAGGATAGATTAAAATTTATTTAATTTCGATTAATTAATTTACGTAACAGTGAAAATTCTGTTTCTGAAAAAAGTCTTTATTATAAAAAAAACCATTTGCCCAATACTGCGCAAGAAGACAGACATTTCATTGTTTTATTTTGCTTCTTTCTGAAAAAGTATCAACTCATAATCTAAAATTTTAAACATGCACAACTTCAGATACATAATAGATTTTAATTAAAATGATTAAAATGGTTTTGGAGATTTTCGAAACACAAAATTTTATACATTAGACCAACAGTGTTTTTAAAAACAGTTTCAAGAATTCAGAGGATGGTCTCCCATATCAAAATAGGAAATAATAATTTCAATATTATTAGATTATTGTAATTTATTGCATGATAACACTAATAAAATTATTCCAGTTGAGATTATACAAAATTTCAGTTTAATACTATTAACCGTAACTGAGAAATAGATTTTTATGTTAAAATTACAAAATGGCAGATTGCCAGTAAATTCAGCGTTTCCGAAATATGTTGATTAAAGTTTTTTTTTTATTGATTTCAATAACGATTTTTATGAACATTGAAACGGTTTTTATAAACTTGTGTATATCACAGGTAAATGATAAAAACTGAGATTTGATGAAATCCCTTAACTGTTTTAGCGAAAAGAATGAATCGTTTAGATATTAAAAGTATTTATTTAGTAAACCGTGCATTATTAAATGTAGAGTAGGTAATACAACAATAGTCATTGAAACACAAATTATTTATTCGAAACTAATTAACAAAGAAATAGGTACTTAAGCTGATATTTTTAAAAACAAAAAGGATATTTTTAGTGAAATTTTAAACATTTTTAGTGAATTTAATTAATAAATGTGATTTGTGGCATCTCGAGTTAAAAAAAGTACTTAACTTTTTTTACAGGCACATCTTTGTTGTTTTACATTGTATTTTGGATTGTTCACAGGAACACTTTTTAAATCCTTGACCTCCAAATAAGGATAATTTTCTTGCAATCTCACGCAGACTTAGGTTAGTCCGTGGAACTGTTTCGGTAAAACAAGCTGTTTTAGCGGTTTAAAAGTTAAACTTAAGTTTAAAAATCTACTTGTTTATTTCATTTTTTCACTAAAACAGTTAAGGGATTTGATCAAATTACATACTTTCTTTAAGGAATCACCCCACAGATTTTAACATCTTCCGTGAATTCATCTTTTACCTTAGGGATTTGATCAAATTTCCGTTTTTATCATCTCCCTGCAACATATATATATATATATAAGGAAACCCCATTTTTTAAGTTAATGGTATTTTCGTATAACTCTACCACACAACGTAAATAAAATTCGTTTTCACCCTCCAATCCCACCATGTGACCGAAAGTAATGATGTACTTTTTTTTCTAAAAGTCTGTAATAAATCTGATAAATTTAATCAGTTTTTGTAATTGTACCACATTAACTAAATAATATTTTAAATTATCATTTATTTTTAAATATTTACTTGTAAAATAATACATAAAATAATTAACTAATTAATGTTAAAAAATATATTGATTGTTCGAAAAAAATATAATTTTATACGGAATTTTGTTACAATGAGTTCTATTTTTTTTTTTTTTTTTTGTCTTCAGTCATTTGACTGGTTTGATGCAGCTCTCCAAGATTCCCTATCTAGTGCTAGTCGTTTCATTCCAGTATACCCTCTACATCCTACATCCCTAACAATTGTTTTACATATTCCAAACGTGGCCTGCCTACACAATTTTTCCCTTCTACCTGTCCTTCCAATATTAAAGCGACTATTCCAGGATGCCTTAGTATGTGGCCTATAAGTCTGTCTCTTCTTTTAACTATATTTTTCCAAATGCTTCTTTCTTCATCTATTTGCCGCAATACCTCCTCATTTGTCACTTTCTCCACCCATCTGATTTTTAACATTCTCCTATAGCACCACATTTCAAAAGCTTCTAACCTTTTCTTCTCAGATACTCCGATTGTCCAAGTTTCACTTCCATATAAAGCGACACTCCAAACATACACTTTCAAAAATCTTTTCCTGACATTTAAATTAATTTTTGATGTAAACAACTTATATTTCTTACTGAAGGCTCGTTTCGCTTGTGCTATTCGGCATTTTATATCGCTCCTGCTTCGTCCATCTTTAGTAATTCTACTTCCCAAATAACAAAATTCTTCTACCTCCATAATCTTTTCTCCTCCTATTTTCACATTCAGCGGTCCATCTTTGTTATTTCTACTACATTTCATTACTTTTGTTTTGTTCTTGTTTATTTTCACGCGATAGTTCTTGCGTAGGACTTCATCTATGCCGTTCATTGTTTCTTCTAAATCCTTTTTATTCTCGGCTAGAATTACTATATCATCAGCAAATCGTAGCATCTTTATCTTTTCACCTTGTACTGTTACTCCGAATCTAAATTGTTAACATCATTAACTGCTAGTTCCATGTAAAGATTAAAAAGTAACGGAGATAGAGAACATCCTTGTCGGACTCCCTTTCTTATTATGGCTTCTTTCTTATGTTCTTCAATTGGTACTGTTGCTGTTTGGTTCCTGTACATGTTAGCAATTGTTCTTCTATCTCTGTATTTGAACCCTAATTTTTTTAAAATGCTGAACATTTTATTCCAGTCTACGTTATCGAATGCCTTTTCTAGGTCTATAAACGCCAAGTATGTTGGTTTGTTTTTCTTTAATCTTCCTTCTACTATTAATCTGAGGCCTAAAATTGCTTCCCTTGTCCCTATACTTTTCCTGAAACCAAATTGGACTTCTCCTAACACTTCCTCCACTCTCCTCTCAATTCTTCTGTATAGAATTCTAGTTAAGATTTTTGATGCATGACTAGTTAAACTAATTGTTCTGTATTCTTCACATTTATCTGCCCCTGATTTCTTTGGTATCATTACTATAACACTTTTTTTGAAGTCTGACGGAAATTCCCCTTTTTCATAAATATTACACACCAGTTTGTATAATCTATCAATCGCCTCCTCCCCTGCACTGCGCAGTAATTCTACAGGTATTCCGTCTATTCCAGGAGCCTTTCTGCCATTTAAATCTTTTAATGCTCTCTTAAATTCAGATCTCAGTATTGTTTCTCCCATTTCATCCTCCTCAACTTCCTCTTCTTCCTCTATAAAACCATTTTCTAATTCATTTCCTCCGTATAACTCTTCAATATATTCCACCCATCTATCGACTTTACCTTTCGTATTATATATAGGTGTACCATCTTTGTTTAACACATTATTACATTTTAATTTATGTAATGAATGAGTTCTAATTAATGAGTTCTATAGTTCGCCTTAAATGTTTGGTTTCATGTATACGTATCGTATAGTATTCGTATTAAAAGGAAACGACCTTTTTTAAAATATGCCGTAAAGCTACTGATATACACACAAACCTTTGGGTTACGCTAATATAAATTGCATATAACAATATGCATATTGTTTGCTATTTGTTATAAATATTTTATATTTTTATATTTATTTATAACAATATTTTTAGTCAATTTATTTTTAATTTGATACTTTACATCATATACATAGGTTTTTTTTTTCATTTCTGATAATAGTTTCGTTTGGTAATTTTTTCCGTATTAGTAAATTTTTAAACCCCCATCATAGTTTATTTATTTTTTACTTATGATCTCTTCAATCCCTTTTTCTGTATCTCCGTTTGTTGTATATCGTCATTTGAGAATCTTTTGTCTATTCTTTTCAGCTTTTCTAAAAAAAATTAAGTTTATATTTTTTCAAGGTGAAAAGATAAAGATGCTATGATTTGCTGATGATATAGTAATTCTAGCCGAGAGTAAAAAAGATTCAAAAGAAACAATGAACGGCATAGATGAAGTCCTACGCAAGAACTATCGCATGAAAATAAACAAGAACAAAACAAAAGTAATGAAACGTAGTAGAAATAATAAACATGGACCAATGAATATGAAAATAGGAGGAGAAAAGATTATGGAGGTAGAAGAATTTTGTTATTTGTGAAGTAGAATTACTAAAGATGGACGAAGCAGGAGCGATATAAAATGCCGAATAGCACAAGTTAAACGAGCCTTCAGTAAGAAATATGATTTGTTTACATCAAAAATTAATTTAAAAGATTTTTGAAAGTGTATGTTTAGAGTGTCGCTTTATATGGAAGTGAAACTTGGACGATCGGAGTATCTGAGAAGAAAATATTAGAAGCTTTTGAAATGCGGTGCTATAGGAGAATGTTACAAATCAGACGGGTGGATAAAGTGACAAATGAAGAGGTATTGCGGCAAATAGATGAAGAAAGAAGCATTTGGAAAAATATAGTTAAAAGAAGAGACAGACTTATAGGCCACATACTAAGGCATCCTGGAATAGTCGCTTTAATATTGGAAGGACAGGTAGAAGGGAAAAATTGTGTAGGCAGGCCACGTTTGGAATATGTAAAACAATTGTTAGGGATGTAGGATGTAGAGGGTATACTGGAATGAAACGACTAGCACTAGATAGGGAATCTTGGAGAGCTGCATCAAACCAGTCAAATGACTGAAGACAAAAAAAAAATTTTCTTATATTTTATCCTTATGGACATTTTCGTTTAA
The DNA here is from genome assembly GCF_047948215.1 of Lycorma delicatula. NCBI lineage: Eukaryota > Metazoa > Arthropoda > Insecta > Hemiptera > Fulgoridae > Lycorma > Lycorma delicatula. The sequence goes on from NC_134456.1 coordinate 231,572,102, forward strand.
AAACGAATTTGGTGTATTCAGTCATTCAAATAGGGAAACTCAATATAAAAAGTAAAATATATATATACGTTTTTTTTCAACGTATTCTATCAAAATAATACTCTTAATATGCTTAGTAGTTCATAATAGTAACTTGATTTATGAATTATAATTTATTTATGAATATTTCATTTCAGTTCATTAGTGTAGTTAAAATGCATATGAATTGAAGGAGAAATTTCTTTCTTATTAAAAAAAGTGAAGAGAATCTCCATTCTATTATCAGTCCTAACAAAAGGAATAATTTACATAGGTTGTTGAAAGGAGGCAGACGTTATCAGTAAACATATTTTAATTTCTGTATTTTTTGTATATTAAGAAGACTTATTTTACTGTATAAGCACGCACGTTTTTCATTTTTTTTAAACCATTCCTCATAAATATAGATTGTTTATATGATTAAAAATAATTATTTCCTTTTTTTATTTATTTTTTTTTCACATGTAAAAATTCCTTAGAACTGTAAGATGTTTATAAATATATGTGATTTGTATTACATGATTATACGATTACTTATATGGTTGTTATATGGAGTTATTACTACAAGTAATATTATATATGTTAATTAATTGTACTTGAATTGAAAGGGAATTTAATCGATGAAAGATACTCTGAATGGTCGATGTATATAATTTTTTTTTATTAAAATTCAACCCGTAGTTAAAGACCCTCTTGCAATACTTTAATTAATTGACTTTATTTTCAATCAAATATACTTTATAGGTTATAGGAATGAATATTCATGAACGTATGCATGCCTTTCTCGCCTTATACATTACTATTTCTATCATCTTTCTGTGAATTTTTACACTTATGGCTTTGTGTCTATTCTCGAAGAAAATTTTTTGGATTTTTTGAAAGTAACATCTCATGGTGCAAAGCAGTTAATTTTATTATATCTAACCTCATAGATTTAAAATATCAGGGTTTATCGTACTTTATAGCAGCCTCATTTTAAGACACTAGGCAATTGCCTTTACATTTCTCATCCGCCTAATACGAGATTCAGATTCGCTAGTTTAGCTAGTTGGCTAGTTTGGATTCAGAGTAATATATCACGTGATATGTTGAGTTGAGCAAGACTTGCTGAAATGTATCCTGATTTTGTGAAAAAGGCACAGTCATCAATTGGGAAATTTCAAATTTTCAAAAAGTGAACTTTTAGCTTAAAAAAAGAATCATGTGAAAATATATCTGGGGAAGTAAGTTGTGAAACGTTGTTAGTTACCCAAATCTGAGAAGTAATTCTTTTTTTATACTCTTAAATTTTGTGTATATGTTTGTGTGCGCACACCATACACACATGCACTAATACGTTATGTGCGCAGCGCACACACGTGCTTCACAAAAGTCATCTCTTCTAATATTGAGTGAATTGACAACTATTTTTACTTAAAAAATTTAACTATCATTAGTATTTTGATACCAATTTTGCTTGATAAAGAAAATATGTCATACATGACATAAATGACTAATTAATTAGAAGTCTGTTTCATATATAATTCATCGAAATAAACTAACCTTTTTCTAAACAATAGAAAAAATAATAAAAATAGGTAAATTTTGTAGTAAAACAAACTTTATTTGTAAATTTTTATTTAACGGATTTTTCAGATGTCACTAATACAGTTGTTTTTATCTCCGGAATCAATTTTAAGTTGATTTAACTGAATTGGAGGCTATTCTTCTCCGACAAGATAATACTCCAGAAATTTAATACGAAAACAAGTTAGGCTCGCGAAGACGGGTGTGGATTTACACGCTTTACACTTAATAATTTTTATGGCTCATAAAAACTTGTAAACTTCCGTATTTATTGTAAATAGATATGATTGTCCTTTTTATATACGGAACGCCAATAACATAAACGCTTCTTTCATGTATCTACTGATACAAGCTCATGTAGATGGGTATGTTTTTAATCATAGATCATGCATATATCGTTTTAAGCGTGCTCTTCGATTGGGATGAAAAGGAAAGAAAAAGTCCCTTTACAACGTAATATATCTAGCTTAATTGGGTCTACGCTGCCAATTCTTACCGCTGATATCGCTTACTGCTGCTGGAAAAGGTGGGGAAGATAAGCCGTGGTAGGAATCGTCCTGTATGTTCATTCGTGGTGGGATGACCTTAGTTGTAGTCTTAATATGGAACGTTGACGGATACAAGTTCATTCACTGTCGAAGAGCGTCTGTTAGCTTGTATGTGGGCCCAGGAACGTCCACATAATGATAAAACATCGGAAAACATTATGAATAACTTCTTTGTTCGTTTTGGGAAATCGTCACCTTAACGTCAAACGTTACTGACATGGAAGAAGGCTGTTGTAACAAAATGTGTGTTCTTGATGCGCCACGCAGTGGGAGCCGAGCACTTGAAAGCTGAGACGTGTGCTGCTGTGGAGGCATTCATCTCGATTCAACGATCGCCGATTAAATCAAGACGCAAACGTTCTGCAGAGTTAGGGATTCCAAGATCAACAACACGATACCATATGCGAAGAACTTGAAAATTAAATTTTTTCGTCTAGCCACAGTTAACGAGTTGAGTGACGTGTTTATGCATGTCAGATATATCTTGAACGCTTTCCTTAGCAAACTATAAAAAGAAACGTCGTGTTCTCAGACGCGTGTGCGATTTATCGAAATTCTTATAACCGTAATGGGGTTTTCCGGGTGAAGACAGTCCTCACTTTTTTGAAGAAATCGAACACCTTTCTGCCTCGTTTTATGATTTGAGCTGGGATGACAGCTGAACATCTCCTTAGTCGTTAATCAGAACAGTTATCTGAGAACGATCGACGAGTGGTTACTTCCATCACCGGCAGAATTAACGGCAAAAGGAATCGCTGACATATTTACGTTTCAGCAAGACGATGTTCCAGCGCATTTTATTTGAATGTCTGCAGACGCTTCAATGAAATTTTTCCTAATCTCTGGATCGGATGTAGGCCAGAAGAGTTACCGGCTCCATTTTCTCGGCCAGCAAGAAGCCCTGACCTCACCACACCTTAAAATGCACTCTGGGGTTTTATAAAAAAAGAGATCCGAAAATGCAGATATGTGTCAATAAGGAGCAGCTCAAAGATGCTGTTGGTCAGCATTTGAAATGATCACCCCTGATATGTTGTTCATCCTCAACAGAGAATGAACAACCGGACAGCTGGCGCATGCAACTGTGTTTTGAACATGATGCAACCCACACAGACAGTTTAGATCAGTAGAAGGTAAGCTGCAACTGCAACTATCCCTAATAATTTCATAACTAGGGTAAAGGGACTTCCCGCCATCCGTAGAATCGCGTCTCTCCCATCTTACGAATATGTTGTATATGCAACCAAATTAATACATTTCAAGCCGCGAAGAAATCCTACGCGAATCTATGGAGATTCGCGTTGACGGATGAGTATGGTAAATAGTTTTACACTATGTGGGGGAACATAGAGTAGAAACAAGTAGAACCTCAAACATAGGCGATCACTTGTCAATTGAATGTAGATACTAAGTATGTTTTAGAAAGAAGGAGTGGACTTATCCCTTACAACAATATTAATTTGTGTTTTCCTTACAAATAACAATAATTATTTAAAGATAATAATTGCTTTAAATATTACTAATATAATAATTACTAATTCGCTAATTGCTTTAATAAAATTATTTTTTTAAATAAATATATTTACCTCTTCAGAATGAACAGTAATCTTAATGAATGAACTAAACAATTCTTAGGATTTTCATAAATAGAAAGACATTAACAAAACTGTTTCAAGATGCAGTTAAAAATTAATAAAAAAAAATAATAAATTTTGAACAGATTTGAATTTAGGAAAACATTAATTGCAACGGAGATTCCAGAAAAAAGTAGAGATATAGTAAATTTAGAGCAGCTCGCTCAAAGGATGAAACAATTTTGAAAGGGGAAAAAGTCTAAAGTTAATTAAGATGATCCTGAATAGGCCAGTACGAAAAAAATAAATGTACGATAAACGTAGCATAAAATTTCTTAATCCTCAAATTAATTAATTTCTTAATGATCTAATAATAAACTGAAAAACAAAGATTAATTTTTTCTGTCTAAATTTTTTTCATTTACTACTGAAAACAATCCACTCAAACATACGGTTACTTAAGGAATTCATTATCATGGAAAACTGTAGTATTATAATGCATATTACTGCCTCACTTGTTTAACCAAGCTTATATATTCGTTATACACCGTATGCGGGTAACTACCCGCATTCTAATGCAAATATGGGAGTAATTCCGTAATTCTATAGAATAGATTATAGTATTTAATTATAGGACATTTGTAAATAGGTATTGGTTGCACCAGTTGACATCAATGGCCTCACTGAGATTAACAGTCAGCTTTTCACTCTTTCTCTTTCTCTAGCCGAATTTCTACCTGTTGCAGTGGAATCTTTTTTTTGTAATTTATGAAAAACGCATATTTTTCATATTTAGAACACAAATAAATAAAATTATTACTTGTTATAATCCATAAGTGCCTTTGAAAGTATGACCTCTTATGCTGCGCCCGTTTGGTTGCGTAGATTGGATATGAATAGAGTACTTGTTCAAAATTTTAGGAGTGCCCAGCGCAAAGTCTTAAGTGTCCACTGGTGTTTTTAACACAACATCCTACGAGGCTACCACCGTATTGGGAAAGGCTCTTCCATTCGATTTAGTGTGAAACATCGGACAACCATGTGAAGATTGCGAAGAGGCCGGGAGGCCTCTGATCACAATGCACCGGATCTAAATTTCGTTCAATTATCCACTTCCCGCCTGCGGAAGAGGCTGCAGGGCCTCGCGATGGAAGCATGACAGCTGGAATGGACCACCACGACTAAGAAAAGATCCTTGTATAAGTTTATACAGGATTTTGGGGAATAATATGCCTCGAGCTCGTTTTTAAGGGCAACGGGTCCCCGGGTGCTCACCAACCACGCTAACTTGAACCAATATCCGTTTCGGATCCACCTGGCAGCTGATGAGCTGTGCGTCTGCGGGGAGGTCCAGTCAAATGAACACCTGATTTTTGCCTGCCCTGCTCTTGGGGGGGGCCAGCCTGGAACTTACAGGTCAAGGGGGCAAACTGGCCGCTCACAAGCAGCGAGTCAATCTGGCGAAAGCCGCATTGTCGGACCATGTGGGAGTTCCTAGATACGGTTACTTTGTTCAATCGGCATCCGTAGTTTGCTTAAGGGAAAGACTCTTACCGCATTTTCGTGGAAAGCTAACCCTGAGTATGGCTGACCACCAGCCAATTATGGCTGGTGGTCAGCCATACTATCAGCCAATATTAAGCGTTATAAAATGGTGGACAGGTAGGTACTTGGTGGCATTCAGCGACCTAGGCGTGGCAGCGAATTGCTGCCTAGACGAAATAAATATTTTTATGGATGTCATATATATTTTAAGTAGTTGACGGGTTGCTCCTATCCATTTTAGCAAATATAAGTGAGCGATTGGAACACGTAAGCCGATGGTGTATGGCACCATGATTAGTCCACTCAGGCTGTTAGGTAAGCTCTAGGAACTATGTTAGGATACTGAATGTGGTACAGACATTCGGTCTTATGCTTCAGGGCGTCCGAATGTGGTAGCGGGAGAAATTTGTTGAGGGGAAGTATACGTTAAAAGCTATTTATTTATACATTTTTTTAATACGTTTGACTTACGGTTACAATTTTTTGTCATAATTTTACAACTGTTATGACATAGATCAACAAGGAATTCTGAACAGTTGGAAAAATATAAATATAAATAAAAACATAAATCCAGGAATTCTGAACAGTTGGAAAAAAAATTATGTTTTTACGTTGTATAGAAACAAAAGATCAGTAGAAGGTAAGCTGCAACTATCCTAATAATTTCATAACTAGGGTAAAGGGACTTCCCGCCATCAGTAGAATCGCGTCTCTCCCATCTTACGAATATGTTGTATATGCAACCAAATTAATACATTTCACGCCGCGAAGAAATCCTACGCGAATCTCCATAGATTCGCGTAGGATTGATCTAGCAAATGAAAATATGGAAAAAATAAATTTACGGAAAACAACAAAATAAACAGTAATTAAACACTAAAACTCTTTAAATGTAACCTTTTCTCTCTTTGTTGGAATATATTTGACTGTATATTAGTGATTCACAGTTTTCTTCTCCTGTTCATTTTTCGTCCAACAGTACTGTATGAACGCCCTGTGGAAACCCCAGCTCTGTCTATCGCTGATAAAATTAATATATTTCAAAAATTTTACTGACCAGTACCTTCTGCTACAGCCGTCTCAACGATTTTTCGAGAAACACTCCATGTTTTGTTACATCTTCGCCATATTATTCAGCCTTTCATTAGCGTTTTGGGTCAGCCCTTTGGTGCATCTTGACAGCAGTCGGCTGTCTGTTGGTATTTCTTAGATAGAGGCAATATGCTGCAAAACAAACAAACTCATCGGTGTTTTCAATTTATCTTTGTTTCCTAGGAAGTTTACCATAGGCTTGCGCTTTATTATAAAAGCGCCAAGATTCCTCTCCGGTCTGGCATTTATGATGTAGTTTTACCATAAATTTTTTTCCATTTACTTATAAAGCTAACTTAGAAAAAATAACTATCAATTTTTTTCGGGAAATTTCTGAGAAAAAATTCAGAAAAAAGGTTTCTTATGAAAATGTTCTTTCTTTAGTATTTTTAACCGATATTCCCCCTTAAAATTAACAATACCATTTACTTGATTTATTATATCAATATCATATAATTGATTGGCGCTTAAAACTGATGATACAACTGATGTTAGCTATTTGTGGAGTTTCTAGAGCTTGTATCAGTAGTTAAAAACATAAAAATATTATTTATTCTCGCACAATAACTTATTTTTTTTTATCATAACGTGACGAAATAATCGATGTTACCCTGTGGAACGGTCACGGCTGAACAAGTAGGCCTGCAGGCCTATATCCTGATGTAAAAAAAAAATGTATATAGTGCATTAATGACATCGCTTCCTTAATGTATAAACAGTGTTAAATACTTAAATTTAATACATTTTTCGTCTAATATGAAACTTAAAAACTCCGTTTTATACTAACGTTAAAAAATCTGATGTGAACACCACATAACTTCCTTTTACGCCTATTAAATTACATTAATACATTTTTTTTAAATGAAAAATACATAAAATTATATTTCGTTAAAAACTATCAATTTTTTTTGTTAACTGAATTATTATTTATCGTAAAAATTTGTTTACAATGAGAGGTTAATAATTATTAATAAATCAATATATTTAAATTTTAAAAAAAGTTAAAAAAAAGAGATGAAGTCTGATTCGAATCGATGTGCTCCTTCCCCTTGTAAGATCCAAACATTTCATTAATTTAAATTTCATCTATAACTCTGGAATCAATAAAAATAAGTACCACTTATACTGTTGAAAAGCTCTCGATGAGGGCTTATTACTGCAGTTAAAAAGTCTAAAATTCAATTTTTTTTGTATTTTAGGCTTTTCTTTTGGACACTTTTGGTTCAGTCAATTATAATCAAAAGTGGAGTTGCACATTCTAGATGTTCACAACAGTCCTAAATCTAAAATTTCAACATCCTACGGCTAATAGTTTTTGAGAAAGAGCCAAAAAACACAAGTAGCCATATCTCTGGTGAGTAAAGTATCCTGCTTTTACCAAATCTGTGGTCTCTTGCGTCGAACAGCATTTCTTAGCCGACGAAAAAATTTATGTATTACTCTTTATAAGTAGTGGACCCGGGTAATGCTTCGCTATTGCCAGAATGTTTACCACAGTTCAAACCTCACTAATCTCACTACTATATAAATTATTAAAAAAAACGTATACATAAATTAACCTGAAACTTCTACTAAACTTCATTTCGTTATATATATCGAAAGTGTGTCGATCTCAAGATCGACTTCCTCAGACAGTTATTTTGTTATTAAATTATTATATTATTAAATATTATGGAACTAATAACAAGTAAACGCTGCGGGGACAAATAATAAAATTGAAATTTTCAGCAAAATCGTTTACGTAGTTTTAAGTTATTACGGCGCACACAAAATGAAGATTTTCTATTATTTATATAGATTTGCCCGTGGGAAGCACACTCGTGATGAATCATGCCTTGATGATAAAAAAAGATTGTCAGCATGACCTTGAAATTGCTTCGTGATCGTCTGGCTTTCTTTTTTCGTAGAAAATTTGGAGTTCTCCAATGTGGTGACTGTACCTTTCTCTCGGGACATAGTTACAGACTTGTGTTTCATCTCCGGTTATTAGTTTTTTCCATAAAATCAGGATTACTATTATTATATTCCAGCATATTTTACATAACTAGCAGTCTGTTTTCCTTTTGTTAAAGAGCGAAAAGTTTTGGGATAAATTTCTGCTGCTGCCGCATCCCGAGCGAGATCTTTCGTTAAAATCGATTCCACTGAGTCAAATGAAATTCTTACTTCATCTTCAAACTCTCTAATTATTATTCAGCGATCATTTGTCACCATCTGTCGAACTTGCTCGGTTTTCTTGCTGGTTAAAAGTCTGCCAAAGCGTTTGTTACGTTAGACTATGTTGGAAAAGGCGATATTACTCTTTAATTTGTGTAACATCCATAGCTTGATCAGCAAAACGTATTTGAATCTTTCTTATTTATTATCTTCGCTTGCGTGTAACCAAGTCTCTGACAAAATGTAATGGAAATTCTCTCTGCACAACCCGACAAATACTAACTATACTTTTCACGGCTCCTAAACAGAGACAGACTGCAATGGCAACAAAGTAATCACAAGCAACCAATAAGGAGTCAACGTCGTATTCCATCCCGCGCTACAATTAGTTATAGTAGTAACAAGAAATAAATAATTAAAAAACACGACCCCCAAAAAAAAAAACATTGCTGACAAATACTGCCCTTTAATATAGAATAATAAAAGAGCGTGCGGGTGACAATTTTGTATATAGTTTAATTTTTTATTTTAGATTCTTTAAATTTATTTAAACATATATATATATAAATAGTCTATGACTCTCCCGGTAACGTAAGGAGTGGGGTCCAATGCGGGGTCATATATCTAAATTGGTTCAGCCGTTGAGCTGCTACGGTGGAACAAACATACGTACACACAATACACCCTACCTACATACATTACACACTCCCTTTAGGCAGTCGTATAAAAAAGTCAGATACTGTAAGATGATACCTCGCGCGCGCGCGTGTGTAAACCTAAATGCTCTCCTAGGAATAAATACATACCATTCAGTTTTTCTTTTATTCATTTCTGATTACTGTTAAAAGTTTTTTTTTCTCTATGCGTAGTTATCCTTCATTTTCCCCCTTTAAATTCTGATCATTTATTGAGTAATTTTTCCATTTATCTGTCTATCTATACATGTTTCTGATCTTTTATTTATATTTTTTAAAGTTTTAAAAAAAAGGTAAATTTCAATCTAATTGAGGGATTTTAAATCGTCCAACGGATTTTATGGAAAAAATATTTACCCTCACAAATTAGTATCGGTTTGAATAGAGAAATATTCATTTCGTTATTTAGATATTAGAAAACATTAAAATAGTTGATGAAGCTTATTATGCAGGAATTCGTTTGTTACTGTTCGCTATTAAACTACACTATCTCTACTAGAATCTATATACTGTAAAAAATTGTATATTTCCTGTGTCAGTATTTAGCCGGTTGCTCTGAATAGTTTCTCCTGTTTTAGTAATTTTATAATAAATATTTACTAACTTTCACTCTGTTCATAAAAAGGAAAATGACAATTTATATGTTGAGCTAATCTGTTTATGTATTTTATTATTTATTTTCATAATCATGCCTGTTACTGTTATAATATATCTGTTACATAAAAACGAAAACAGAATTTTTAACTACTACAGATTGAAAATTGTCACGTTCAAATAATGTGTGAAAATTGTACTGATTAAATACAGTAGTTTATTCTTATATTTGTAAGTAAACCATACAAACTGTAAAAACCGTTCTGCACACTAGAAACATAAAAAATTATGAATGTTTATCTTTACCATTTTAACTGAATTCGCTCTAAGAAAGTGAATAATATTTTTGTATTTCAGAGAGATGTTGTTTCCTCTTTTACTACAAAATTCCGGATAGTTTACGGCTATGTAGCAAATCAAAATTTAAGAATTTTTTTTAATTTGAAACAGAAATATTTTTTTTATTCTTAAACCTTTAAACCTGCTGTGAAAAATAAATGTCTACCTGATAACGACATTTTTTTAGTTATTTTCCTTCAAATATACATTATATTAAAATATATATATATATATATATATATATGTAAATGATAATTCCACTCAAAAGTAAAAAATTTTTTTTCAATTCTTGTTTAAATTTCGATAGAAATTTATTAGCTCTTAATTTGTCGTTAAGTTCAAAAATATACGTAAGATAAATTTAAAAATTTGTTCTTTTTCAGACCTTTTAGTACAGTTTTCTAAGTTTCTTAATTCAAACATTTTATATAAATAAAAGTATTATATAAATTGAGAAAGAGTGTTATAGAAAAAGCACGATAAAGAATAATAAATAAATAAATAACATTATCTCTATAAATGAGGTAATATTCCTTTTATAACTTCCGCAACAGTAAAAATAAATAATTGTTTGTATAACTTTTTAAAATTACTAAAACATTTTTATTTAAGATACAGACGATTACGTTAACCAGTACAAGCGGCTACATAAAGAAAGTTAGTTGAACCAGCGTGTTCAAATAAAAACTGTACTTCAGTAGCAAACCGATCCAATTTGTACACGTAATTTTTATTTCCACATCTACGTTACACGTTTTCAACATGATAATCCTTTTCAGTGGCGGCTCGTAGCTAAAATTAGTGGGGGTGCCGCTCCAGAAAATTTTTTTCTGGGCCTTTTCAAGGTCCTTATTGAAGTTTTCTGTAAAATAAAACAACCGAAAAAATGAATCAAAAAGAATAGCTGGAAGCAGGAAAATAATGTAATTCTATCTTTCAAGAATATGGTACACGGTTTTTAGGCACACTGTGCTTAAAAAAAAATCGTATTCGGATTAACCGATTAAATAATAAAATGTTAATACAGATAATATATTTTAGAATTATTAATTAATATCTTAATTTAAATTTCTATGTACGCAAGAAACAAATACATAATTAAGTTTTACTAATTAACTTCTCTTTCGCCCTTCCAGCTTGTTTTTAGACAGATTTGGCAATCAAAGAGCCCTTGCTTTCCGCGATCTTCTGATCACCACTAAAAAAACAACTAAACCGCTTTCATAATCCTTCCACCAACTAAACTAGAAAAGGGAAGGAACAAGGAACGTTCCATACACACGCGGAGAAAAAAACTTCTTTCCACCAGCACGCCAGGGTCGGCACTGCGGGAGCGACAGTTTTTTCTCTCTCTCACAGCCTCGCATGCAGCTTCCTTTGTGCGCATGCGCACAACAGCCAAACATCACACCCCTGGAACTGTGAAGCGCACAGTTCCATACAAAGACTTTTGTATTTTTTATGATAAACTGCTGGGGGACGCGTACAAGTATAAGAAAGAATTAAAGAAAACAGGACTGTTTTCTTTAAAACAGAGTCCTAATATAATGACTCTGCTGCAGTTCTACAGTGCGTATACGTGAGCCGCCACCGTTCCTTTTATACGAACTAGATTAATATTACAACGAATATTCAATTGTGCCACTCTCCGTAAAATATTCATTAAAACATGTAATACATGTATAGGTTTACATGTTGTAACACATGATTTCTGTTCAGAAACAACATTACATAATGTAACACTGTATTTTGGATCTAGTTGTGCCACCTCTCTTTTTGATTGCAATAAAAATTAAAATTAAAATTTTAATTAATGAAATATTTGGATCTTAAACAGATCCTTCTCCTTTGTTTTAAAAAAATTTTTTTTTTTATTTATTTTTTTAACTTTTCTTTTTTTAATTTAGACATATTGATTTAATAAAGATTGTTAACCCGTGATTGTAAACACTTTTTTTTTAAATAATTCAATGATAAAAAAAAAAATGAAAAAAATTATTAGCGGAATAAAATTTTATGTACTTTTAAAAATGTGTAATGTAATTTAATAGGCATTACATATGTGTATATGTAATAGATTTGGTGAAACATCTGATTATTTAATATTAATTTAAAATTATAACTTAGAATCGTATTATTTTTTGGATTTTCGAGTTTAATTTCTGTTTAATTTTATTTAATTATTCTGGAATTTCTGTTAATTTTATCTATATTAAAGTTAACTACAGAGTGACTGAAAAATAGACACTCACAAGAACAACGTATTCACTGACGCATACATGTCCGATCATTAATAAATTGAAAAAAAACAATATTCTCCCTCATTATATCAACAATATCTTTTCAAAATTATATATCAATATCTTCTCAAAGTCGGAGTTGGTCATTATTTCGTTTGTTTTTTGTTGCCAATCATTTAATCGCTCTTTGATTTGGTATAATTCTTCTGATCTTAATTCGTGTACACGTTCACTAGGTTTCAAATTTTCTCTTTCTTTGTGTTCATCATCCTCTCTTAATTTTTTTCCTTGGTCTTAACGTTTTCTTTCTCTTTATATGTATCATCTTCTCTTAATCTTTTTATTCTTTCTTTGGTTTTAAAATTGTCTTCCTCTATATTTATCATCTTCTTCATTAAAAATATTATTTTCATTAATAATAATAATTTAAATGAAAACAAAATTAAAAAACACTGGAACTTCAGCAGGGTGAATACCGAGGGTTTCACCCCCGAGGGTAAATGCCCTCGATCAGCTTCTGCAGAAGCTGATATACCGAGGGTCTGCACAGCTTCTGCAGAAGCTACCTCTGCCAAATTCTAAGCCTAAAATTTATAATGGAAAACTACAAACTTGTTCCCAAGCAACTTTTTATTACCTTTATCGACTTTAACAAACGTTAGAAACACCCAATCCAAGTTGAAATTCCGAGGAGAAAGGTCTGATCCAATCACCATTAAAATTTGACGGACTATGAAAAAAAATCCCTTAGGCACGCCGGAAGGCAGAGGTAGATTTCACCGGTGCTAAGTAGGGGATAAAAAAGATTTCCACCTTAAAGTTAAGAAAAACTTCAAATTTATTCAATACAACAATGGCTGCATGTGACTTTTCACATGTTGAGTGAAACGTAGAGCTATCTGAAACTAAAACATGGTTGGCTACCATTTCGGATTGGACGATTAGAATTTAGTTTTAATTGCATAGTTTTTCTCGTCTCGTAGAGTTTTTTTTTTAAATCGTCTCGTCGATCCATTTGAAATTTTTGAGTTGTCCCCATCCCCCTGCTGGTAAAAATCAGAGTGAAATATACGATAATTGAAGTGGCCCTTCGAGTAAAGGAAGAATGACGCAAACCGCATTCAGTTATCTCGATTATAAAAAGAGAGGGGTGTAAGTTACTTTTCAACCACTCTGTAATATATATATACACTGATAGGCTTTGTGAGATTAGGTTATTATGTAGCCAAAGGACAAAGCAACCCCTTCCAACTAGATTACATAAAAATGCCCGGTTTAAACACGAGGAAGTTACACATGTTTGTATTCTTATTGTTATCGGCAAGTAGTCAGACTTCTGGAGTATTCGCAGTGCCAAGACAAATTCATCCGTCGGAAAGGAAAAAGCCTTCTCCAGGTAGCGGGAGTATCACGCCACAACCCGTCAGGAGCTTTGTTTCTTTGGACTCACGATTGTGCATTGAAAAATCATCAGTAATGGGTATTTTGATGTTAACAGGCAGTGTTTTCTGTCTCTTAAAACGTACGCGCTCTTTTAATTAGAATTCTTAGAGTTATGAGTCATAACAAAATTCAACAGTACAGTACCAGCTCGAATTATTTAGTTTTACTTTTAATTAAAATAAAAATAAAATTATTTCACTAAAATTAGCTTTTTAAACATTTTATTAATTTCTTTTAATTTGTCTTAAATTTTATATATTAAATATTTTATTTTTTATATTAATATTTATATGATTTTATTTACTTAAGAAAGATATATTACATCTATAATACTACTTAATTAAATATTGTGAATGCATAAATTAATCGACTGTAAGAATTCTACAAATAATCATTACCTAGTATTTTATCAAAAAGACAACCATTTTTTCGTGGCCAGGTAAAACAGTTAGATAGGAACTTTTGTCAGTGTATGCTATATTGCATTATACTAGTAAGATTTTAACGTTGTTGCAAGTAAAAGCCGGGACTAAATGGCGCGGTCAAACAGGATCGTTTTATTTTTTATGTGCTTAGAAACTCTGTCTGTTAATCGAATAAATTACTGTAATGTGCTGCAATCAAACATTATTTTTCTTCCATATTGATTAATCCATTTTTTGTTCGTTATTCTGGAAACTTCCGATAACGAGTGCAGCTATTTTGATTCTGTGGTCTCTTGGTCGTAACATACAGTATTACCGGGGTCGCTTGTTAAATCTTTGAATTATTAGCTAAAAAAGAGATATTAATAAGAAACAGACAACAGAGTAGAGACCAGCTGTATCGAGAAGGTGTTAAAATATAACTGCTTGACTTGATTTATCAACGTCATGGGAAAAAAGATTATCTTTTGTACCAATCCAGTAACAGTTTCCTCCCTAAATAAAAGAAGAGAGAACAGTTACATGTTCCTGAACGAACAACCTTAGCCAATCCTGGAATTGCATAGTATGTAATTATATCTACACCTGATAATGTGGGAATTCAGTCACATTTCAAGGTAAAATCTCTAAAAAAAACTGGTATAAGAATTTTAAGTATAAACTGAATTATAATAACCCCCATCGGGTTGGTCTAGTGGTGAACGCGTCTTTGCAAATCAGCTGATTTCGAAGTCGGGAGGTTCCAACGTTCAAATCCTAGTAAAGGCAGTTACTTTTATACGGATTTGAATACTTGATCGTGGAAACCGGTGTTCTTTGGTGGTCGGGTTTGAATTAATCACAATCTCAGAAATAGCCGACCTGAGACTGTACAAGACCACACTTGATTTACAGTCGTACATATAATTCTCATTCATCCTCTGAAGTAATACCTGACTGTGATTCCCGGAGACTAAAAAGGAAAAAACTTAATGATAATAGTGCTATTAGCTTAACAGTGATCATTACATTTTATTTATAATTTATTTAATTTGTGTTGGAACTACGTAAACAAACAGTTTCAACACAAGGTTGTGATAGGAGATAGTGGTGGGTAGACAGTGCGATACGAATCGTGTTTTTTCCGATAAGACCAGTAGTTTGTAGTAATAAAAAAAGCTAAAACATCCAACTTACAAATAAACAATTAAATACTATGTTATGTTAGTACAATAATAATAATAGTACTAAAAATATTTTAATTAAATATTATAATCAAATAATATCGAGTTTTGCTGCAGTAATGTTTTGCGATGTATTCAAGGACATAGTCCTCTAATATAACCGAGTGGAGTGTTTATTTACACCAATTCTAAGAGAACGTGGATTAGAATTTAATGATATTAGGCAGTCAAAACATGTCTTATTTCAAAAATAGATCATTGAACATAGAGTTATATCAATATATTATGTTAAGCTAAACTACTTATTTAACATTTTAACACATAAGATCTTGGGGGGGCTTTACTTTACGTTGTACAAAAATAGTATAATTTCATTAAGATATAAGTTATTTAGATATACAGTGTTAAAAAATTCCTTTAATCCCGTTAACGTTTTAACCGTCAAAGATAAAAAAATTTAATAACCGTATCACTTACATCATAACTACCTTTATCCAATCTCCACGGTTTTAGGTAATCTGCAGGGAGTTCAAAAACGTTAAATGTAAAGAAATGGCATGACAATTTTTGAAAGCTTATTTTTAAAAATAGGGTATACTGCAAATCAAAATATGATAATTTGCAGGTTTAAATTTCACTTTTCATATGCAAACAAAGAATAAAATCTAAAGAAACAAGTCCCATACGTTCCGGTCATTCAATACTTCTTAAAAATCTTCCTTCAAAGTTAGTATCCAAAAACTCTTTTAATAGGCAGATAATACGGGATCAGTCTACCCACAGGCTGATCCCTGACCTCCAGAAATGGCTGGACCGCAAGCACGGAGAATCGGGGTTACGAGTTGGCCCGCCCAGTATCTTAAAAGTAACGAGTGCTTTACAGCATACCTGTTCGCGCGAACATTGAGATAATCTGCAGAATGCGACTATTTCGGGGAGGGAACATCGCAGAACACACGGTGTTCCCTTAGCATAGGAAAACATGCTGGAGGGAATTCGACTTGCTTTCATCGGTTAATATCATCGGGATTATACTGTAGATCCAATGGACTCTTTGTAACGATGTCTATAAAGATTAGTACGAAGATGGTGGAAGAAGTGCAGGGGTGAATTATTCCCTCTGATGCTTCCTTTGGGATGTTTTCGTGTGAAATCAAGTCCGCTCCCAGTGGAGGTAAAAAGGAGAAAAGAAATAGGGAGGTAATAATGATCCATCTTGTTAAAAAATTGCCAGGTATTCTTCAGCTTTAGCTTAATTCTTGATCCTAATTTCTGGACTAATATTTTTCCTTTCCAAGCATTTTCCCTGTTTAATTCGTGTGCATACAATTAAAGATTGCGGATACTGCGTGTGGCTATGAAATCAGGGGGGGGTTTATACTTACATTGTTGAATAAGTGAATAAGAGCATAATAAAATTTACACTTATTCACACTTAAAATTCAGTTTAATTCACACTTAAAACAAATGCGTCTCAGATAACCATCGTAATTTTGATCACATTCCATTTAGCATAGTTACACAAAACTGTAGCCTTCTATTTGGATCATCTTTATGGAGTTGTTGAATTAATTACGTTTTATATAAATGAAACTTATTTGTTTTGAGTATTTTGTATCACCCGATAAATATACTGATTTCAACTGCAGTTTTATAAAAAAAAAAAATCGATGTGGATCTATTTTAACTTTTCCAAGAAGATAAATTTGGTAGATCTACCACTTCGAGAAACATCTTTAGCATTTTATACGAGTTTCCTGACTAATCAGTTACCAGTAAGTAACTGATGTTGGTTTTTATCTTGATATGCATATCATTGATCAAATAGGATGAATGAGAATAATTTCTAAGAAGCTGAAGGTGCAACAAGATAATTACTATTTATCACAGTGATTCATTTTTCTTTTTATAAGAAATTAATTGTACACCTTACTGTTTTAAGAGAGTAAGCTAAAATGAAAATTGCCAAGAAAATACAATGAATGAAAACAAAAACATTTAATACCAAGTCATAGATAAACAAAATATTAAAAAGTATTATTTGTTTTGTTAAATTTAAATTTAAAAAAATTAATTCTTAAGATTATTTCGTCGTTATTTCTCATTCAGTTATATTTTTATTTTTTCCTGAAACAAATAAGAAATTTAATTTAATTTATTGGGTTCTGTAATATCTGATTTTAGTTACTAAATTATTAAACAATTTCAAATATTTCAAGCAAATGTTGAAATGTTACTTAAAAATAATTTAATCGACCGTCATAATTTAATAGGTTAATCTGTCGATCTCTGGTTCAACGCCATTTTTGTAATAGCCTTTTAAAAAAAGTGCCACAAATCCCCTACCCCCCCCTCCCAACAATACTTCATAAAACATAGAGATTGGATTTTGGATAAAAGATAGTGATTATGACCTAGTAATTGCTACAAATATTTTGTTTATTCTCTAACTGTTATACTGCTAACGGAAGAGAGGAGGGTTAATGGCACTTTTTGAACACAGATATTTAACTCGCTTTATGTTCGATAGTAATAATGATATTCTCTTGGTGTATATTCTCTATATAATAATTTTTTTTACCTTATAACTTTCTATTGCTCTATTTTGTTACCTTTTTAAATGACTGTATGCCTAATTATTGTTCTATTTTTATTCTTTTTGTAATCATTTCCAAAACGGTACATTCGATCAGTCATCTTTTTTTGTATTCCTTTTTCTTCTTTCGTCATGTATCATTTATAAATCTATCACGGTTAGTTCATTTTGTTCACTAGAACTCAATAGCATACCGTCTTGATCAGTAATCCATTTCAAAGTTCCGTTATTTTTACATGGTACGGTTCATCCAGTCTTATAAAGAATATATAACGCTACTAAGTTTGTTTCGCGGCGTCATGGTTGTAATTAATTTTTTATTTATTATACGTTATACATATACATTTATAAATAATTAAATACGTAATTCTAGTGAAGTGTAAAAACTGAGTATGATAACTTTAACCTCCCTTTCTTTTTTATGATTATTCTGTTTTGGTTTGTAATGAGATACGTTAGTGAATTAGATCCATAATCCTAGCTAATTTAATTATATAATCAGGATTAAATCTGTGAATAATTAATTTTAAATTAGCCGATTAGGGCTCGCTTCTCTCGTCCTTCACGTCTACCTCCACCTCCTGCACGCCCCGCTAATGTTAGTTATTTTCATGATTGTGAGAATAATACTGATAAACAACAATTAAAGCCTGAAAAGTTCTTTCCTCTAACGTTTCCCCTCGTTCAGATAAGCTCCTGCTGTAAACGGAAGGTAAAGTTTGAGTCTGGGCGTAGCGCTCTCAGTCAGTAGCTAACCAAGAATCACCTACTTCAGCTGTTTCAGAGGACCGAGATACTTTTAGATTTTTTTTAGCAATTTTGAATTATAAGAAATGTTACTTTTTCTTCTTGAAGGCATATTTTTGTCATTTATAACAATCCAATATCGACAACCAAAATAAACAATCAAAAATCTATAAAAGTTCGCTAATAGTTCTAATTTAAAGTAAGTATAATACAAATTTAAAAAAATATTAAAGTATGAAATATTATACGGTTATTCATTAAAGAAAAAAATTAATCCTAGTAAAAGGAAGTAAAAAAATTAATATTTTTTCTTTAATGAATATCTTAACCGCTCATGAAAAATATCGTGATAATTCTGATGGAAATAATTGCTAACCTTCTAAGGAATAAATCTGCAAAGTTTTAATAAAATCTGTGTAGTAGTTTTTGCGTAATGCGGGTACAGTTATGGCCCTAGTTAATATATTTTATTGTATGTGTAGATAGAATAACCGTTAAAATTAAAACGTACTGAAAAAAATTGATTTTTAAGCGATGTTAATAACAGAAACAGAACTATTCTTTGGCTGCGTTCTTTTAACATGGTACTGGTTAGCGTAAACGATAAATAACATCAGTAAATTTGAATTTATTTAGTTACTGTAGTTTAAAAAACCAATCTAAAGAAAATGTTTGAAGTGCTTTGTTTACAGCTTTTCTAAAACTAACCAACTCCTCTTTGAGTTACCAAACAGCATTGTCATTGGATTTGTCCCTACGAATTATATCTCTCGTAAACTAAAACCTTTTACCGGAACAAGTATAAGTAGGAAATACAGGCCAACTTTAAGTTTTCGTCTGAAAGCAGGTTTGAACCTAAATTAGTTCTATCAGCATTTGTAATACCAAGACTAGATAACACCGGTAAGGCTTACTAAGCCTAATATAAATTATCAGTGAAGAGTTCTTTCACAACAGCGGTTAGAACAATCGAATTACAAAATTGAACAGCAAAAAACATCATGGCAAGCATGTTATCATGGCTTTTAAATAAAATTATTTTAAAATAATAAATAACGCAATTATTTTAGATAATAAAATAATCTTTTATTTTAAATTTGTCTTTTATTACTAAAATTTGTCATTAAAAGTCTACAGAAAAACTAAAATTGACTTTATGCTCGTATGAAACTGACAAAAAATTAAAATAATGGCCTAATAACCATGTTTATAAAATGATTATTTTTCATTATACTCGACAAATTTTTAGAGTTTTTGGTTTCTAGTAATATTATTACTGTAATTTTACAGTAATAACTATTACTCAGCCAGGTTTGGTTATTATTATATTCATACGAATAAGCTAAATAAGAAAGTATAAGATGTTGCAGATGAGGTTGCACGTCTTGTAAATCAGCTGATTTCGAAGTCGAGAGTTTTAAATCACAACCAAAGCAGAATACGTTTTAGAAAAGTTGATACAGTAATTTCGGATGTTGAGGTTGGCAGCACTACCTATTGTTGTTTATTATCGGACGATATAATTTTCTATTTTTTTTTTTTTTTTTGTGAACAGTTAGTTATTTTGGTTATCTTTTTTTTTATTAAGAAGAAATGAGTTTGAATACGAAGAAAGGATTTAAAAAAATAGATTTTTTGTTTCCTGTCAAGAAGCTTTTGAATTTCAGTTCCCGGGTAAGAATGTACCGATTAAAACTTCCAATTCAATCATCTGATGAAGAGATGTAGAGGGACTGATTCTGTCTGCAATCTGAGACATAAACGTTCAGTACTCGCCTAACAAATCATTACGAAAACTTGCGCAATAGTAATATAGTGCCTTTTTCTATATGGCGTCTTTTAAAGCTACCCGGTTACTTAAAGCCATACCGAATTCATGTATCGCTTTAATTATACCCGGTTGATTATGCTGCTAGGCTTCACTACTGTTGAATGTGAAGTGTTAGATAATGTATTTTTTACAGATGAGGTTTGGTTTAATTTGAGTGGTTACATTAATAGTCTGAATGATGGTTAGTGGAGCGTCAACAAACCACACATCCACGAAAATTGGTGTGTGGTGTGCAATTCCTGGTGAAGAGGAGTAATATGCCTCATATTCTTTGAAAACACTATTAATGCGCAGATCAAAAAACTGTAACGAAATTTATTGCGAATTTAAAATTAAAAAAGAGAGAGATTCGTGAATGGAGCCACATGTCACGCGGTAAGAGCAACAGTGGACTTTTGGGAAATTTCTTTGGTGAAGAATAATATCGACTGGCTTATAGCCAGCTAGGTCACTTGATCTTTCTCCTGCCGATTCTTTTCACTGGGGTTATCTAAAAGGTGTACGTATTACACACACACACACACACACACACGCGCGCGCGCACACGCACACATACACACATACACACACACACACATACACAGACACACATACACATATATATATACACACATACACACATACACATATATATACACACATACACACACACACATACACACACACACACACACACACACCATCGAAAAATCATCACTGAATATAAAAAACAGAGTAAAGGCTCGCATTTATAAAAATGGTTGACGCTTTCAAGATTTGTGATACAAAAAATTTGATCTCAATATTGTTTTGCACAAATAATTGATTAATTGCATTAGTGTAGCACATTTTTTTTTTTTAAATTGGGTTGCTCTTTTTGGTTGCGTTTTAAAACTAACACCTGTAGATCGTGGTTACTGGTATTCTTTGGCGGTTGGGTTTCAATTAACCAAACGTCTCAACAATGTTCTGCCTGAGGGTGTTCAAGACTACACATTTACAGGTACAGTTACATTACACTGAAAAGTCGCTTGTGGATGTGAACACCACATGATTTCCTTGTACGTCTATTAAATCACGTATATACTTTTTTTTTTGCTGCACTTCATTTAAACTTATTTCATTTGAAAGTGAGATACGATTCTCCAAGTCTTTTAATGAATTGGAAAGTTTTTTGTGGTATCCGTAACAGCAGTTTGTATTAGTTTATAATAAGTAGTGGTGGTGAGAACGTGTTGGATCCGTAACCACGCACACATCGGTTCGAATCTGACTTCATATACATATTTTTTTTTCCTTTTTTTTAAATTCAAATATATTGATTTATTAATAATTTTTATCTCACTAATAACTTTTTCATTCTTTTTTATTGTTTTTATTGAATTTTAATTGTAAAACTTTTTACAATTAGAGTTAATAATTATTAATAAATCAATATATTTAAATAAAAAAAAAAAAGGAGATAAGTCTGATTCGAAGCGATATGCCTTCCCTTTACATCCAAATATTACATTAATTAAAATTTTATTTGGCTTGGAACCAATGAAAATGAGTACCATTTATGATACATTATTGAAAAACTCTCAAGAGGGCTTATTACTGCAGTTAAGAAAAGGTACAAAATCCATTTTTTTTTTTTGGATTTGGGCTTTTTTGGACAGTTTCCGTTCAGTCGATTCCAATAAAAAAAGAAGATGCACAACTAGATGTTACAAAGTCCTAACTCCAAAATTTTAACATTCTACGGCTAACCGTTTTTGAGTTATGCCGTTTTATACATAACCGTTTTTATACATACGTACGTACAGATGTCACGCCGAAACTAGTCAAAATGGATTCAGGGATGGTCAAAATTGGTATTTCCGTTGAAATCTGAAAATCGAAATTTTTCGCGATCACAATAAAGGAAGTAAAAATATTAAAGAATAAAAAAAATCAAACATTTCGTGTATTTACCGCCCTTTTATTTTACTAATTTGCTGAATATTAAGATTCTTGAAATTCTAGATTATATCCGCGGCTGTAGTACTAAAAATGATGTTTCTTCAAAATTTCAAATTATAATCCGGAGTTCTGGAATACCAAAAATGATGTTCCTTTAAAAAATAATATTTTTGAGAAAATGATTCGCAGATGTCTTGCCTTCTGATTAGTAGTTCACAAAAGTAGCTGAATAATTAACGATACTTTCTCCAACAATATAACAGTATTTTTTTTTTTAATTACTCCTTCGTCCTCTTTTTAATAATGTTTATTCTTAATTATATTTTCTTATTCAATTTTTATCAAAATAGGCATTCATTTTTTATTCGATGATTTTCATTTAAAAGAAATATTCTTTGAATGAATAGCTACGATTTGAAAAAAATACCAAACTGGAAATTCCGTTTATACATGAATGCTTTCAAATACTGAAAGTACATAAGAAGACATATATTTATTATGCAGTTCTTAATAAGTGTAATTTTATTAATTCATTCAGTGTGTTTCAGATAGGTGTAAAAATTCATACTAGATCAAAATGTTGCCCCAAAGGTTAGATTAAATTTCATTCAATTTTTTTTTTAATTTTTGGTAATGAAATGAAATTTTTTAAAGTTAAAAAATTTAGAAAAGTTGATCGTCAATTTTTACCGTAATTATGAATTGATTATTGTAAATGGTAATAATGGTATAATTTATTACAATGGTAGTTAGATTTACGAAGTTAACATATTTAGTGAAAATGTGAAATATTTATTGATAAGATAAATTACTACGATTACATTCTATTTCTATTTATGGTTATGATAATTAAATTCTAGCGCGTAATATGTTAATAATTTATATTAATTACAGTATTTATTTGACCCTATTATTGATTTTTTTTAAACTTTTGTTTCATTGATTATTTGATTAAAAAGAAACACAAAAGTTATCCACTTCTTTAACACTATTTAATATCGCTTTGTTTAAACTAAACGTCATGCATTCAATTGTAACTGTACAGCACGCGCGCGTGTATGTACATTAATTTTACAAATTTCTACTGACTGGTTTTTCTTTTCATTTTTTTGTAATTTCCGTTGATTGTAATATTTATAGGAAGGTCATTTAATAATTGAAGAGCTAAATAATTGTAGAAAAATGATCATTTATTCTAGTAATAAAGAACTGTTCAATTCCGATGTCTGAACCAATTCTTGTACAGCATTCTTACAGAAACTGGTGTCACGTAAAAGTTGTTTTGGAAAACATAACAAAAAAAAAATCTGCTGAGGAGGAATTGTAAGGTGGATGTGGTGGCTGTACCTACTAATCACATAACAGCTTTCCATGTCTTTTGTGGGGGCAGGCTTTATCATACAGAAGAATCACGCCTTTTAAGAGAGAATCTCGAGGCGTTTCTTCTTCCTTATTTGCGGGCTTCACTTTACTTGGTAGCGTATCACGAAAGTGACATTGTACGTTGTTATTCAAAATAATAAGTTGGATCTGTGTATCTTCGAAAACACCGTTACCGTCACTGACTGATGCGTAGGTTTTGAATTTTTTTCTTGACGACGAAAGTCGAATATTTTCATTCCGTACTCTGACAACGGATCGAAATAAAAATTTCCTTCCGTCTATAAATGTCGTTTAATTTCATGTAAGTGTAAATTCGGGTGTCTGTGACCTTGAACATGTTTTGCGGTAATTCAATTTACCATCGATAATGGAAAGAACAGTACCTACAATAGCACTAAATATTTCAGCAATTTACCAAATTTGTATGCGTCTGTCTTTGCGAATAAAATTAATGCGATTTTGAAAAACGAGAAACTTTCATCGATCTTCCGTCAAGATGAAAATCTGACACTTGTTCTACTCGATCTAAAACTGATCGATCTACTTAAAAAATTTGCACGGTTTGTATACCGTTTTAATAGAAAATAATTTCGCCCGGTTTTACAGATTTAGAAAATAAAAATCTTATTACAGCACGTTTTTCTTCCACGCACGTTTCAAGAGGATCCGACATTTTGAAATTATAATAATGGAAATTCTTTGGGAACAGCTGATATTTCCTATGTCAGGGGTGTTTTTCAACGGTTTACATTTGTCTCATAATGAATGATCCTCATAATAAAGCAAATTAAATTGTGTTTGTCGAATAAAATTCTCAGAAAAATTTTAAACATTCAACATAAGAATGAAAAAACAGGGACGTAAAATAACCATTGTATTTATTGCATTAATACAATTTAAAAATCGAATTATCCTGACTAAAAATTAGATTATACATACCACACGTCTAATTTTGTGGGTATATAAGACATTCAAAGAAAATGTACAGGTTTGCAATACCTTACGTCAGTAGGTAGTTTTGATTTATTAACAGACTCACCAATGTGAAACCACGAATCTGTGAAAAACACTGGAAATCTAAAATGCTAATGTTCCCTCTAATAAAATTCTTGAACCGTTAACAGTGGTGAACTGTGAACTCTTTTAGCATAAGTAAGCTCATGCAAAACATTTCAGCATTCTTTTCATTGCAGTGTTGGCTGATCCTAGTGAAATATTCTTTTCCTGGTTGAGTCTCGGCAAAGATTTATGAGGAAATCTTATAACTGTCGCTTTAATGTCCTGTACGATCTGCGTCGTTAAAACTGGTCTTTGTGGGGCGCGTTTCTGGTCTAACACCGAATCTTTTTCACGAAGTTTTTTAACTAACTTCTGAATAACACTTTTCACTGGTGTTTCCTTTTCAATTCTCGCTGAACTTTCACCGACACGCAACATAGGATTTCGCGTCTAAAAATATTTCCATCACGAATACACGTTTTTCAAAAGATAACCGAATTTTAACAAACAACACCACACGATTACACAACCTTGTCCAAAAGCCAATGCTAGACACAGACTGACAATATTCAAATGTGCAGGCAATAAACAGGTTCTCTCCACTCCAGCTGTAGTCGTACCCCAACATCTTCCACATTATTTTACCCATCTCAGACCATTATACGCATTATATACTACTGAGTGTCAGGGCCTCTTTTAAGTTGAACGCTCTGTATTATAGAACATAAATACATATTTTCATCTATACAAAGCATGTCAGTTTTAGAAATCAGTAGTACCAAATTTTAATTTTCCTTACATTTGAAAAATACACTCATATTAAAAAATAGCAATCAGAATTTAATTAATGAATGAATATAGCTTTTAACGATGTGTTTAATTAAGCTTGTAAAAAAAATAATAATCTGTTAGAAACAGAAAAATTAATTCATTTTAATGAGTTGCTAAAAGTGGATTCATTTTAATTGTTTATGCTGCTAGGAAAGTGGTGTCTATGAAATCTAAATCTTCATAAATCAGTAATGCTTATTCTCATATTCGTTTGCTATAATATATAATATATCAGAGAAATGTGTTTGGAGAAATAGTTTCGCAATATCTCTCATATGAATGACAGTAGTTGTAAAATTCTGACTGTTAATTAGTATAAAATTTTATCTAAAATTTAATTTTTTATTCCCGTTAGTAATAAAGTTTTATGAAGTGGTCTTTAAAGTGTTTCCACTCATGTGTTTATTATTTGTGCCATATTTGCTCATTATTCACTGAACAGATCGGAAATCTTTATAGAATGTTAAAAACAAATTAAACCTAATTATTTAAATTTTAAAATTATTTTCTTGAAATCAGTAAATAGCAAAACAAAGAATTTTAATAAAAAAAAATTTACTTAGTAAAATAAGAAGAAGGTTTTAAATTCTCCCGAGTTCTTATCAAGGAGTAATTAAAGAAATTATAATTTTTACTTCCTTCAATTTCTAAAAGAATATTTTTAATTACAATTTCATGGGAACCAAAAATAATACCATTATGTTGTAAACAAATTAAGTATATTTTTTATTTATATAATCATTTATGTATTTACGTCAATGTATGAATTAAAATAATAATAATGTAATTAATCAATTTGTCCAGAATCACCTGTTTAGATGTTTTTTCTCAGGATTAACAGGAAAAAATGAGGGCAAACGTGATTTTCTATATTTGTTTTATACATCAAAATAGCAAAGTCTCGGCGTGATATCTTTTTCACCGTGGTTTCAGGTCAGAATTTCAAAAGTGTTTAGTAACTTTATAATACAGTCTCATACCTTTATATAACAAACCGCGATATTACTAAAACTTCGATTTTACAGATTTTTTTACTGCACCGTGACATTTAATTAAAACTACGTATGCCTCTGTATAACGAATTGGTGACATTACTGCATATTAACATAATACATTAAGTAGTAACATACAGCAATTTTTACGAAATTTTTTAAAATAATGACATTAAATTTAGTATTTTGGACATCTCTTCGAGTTACCTAAATTATATTCTTGATAAAAATACAATTTGACAAGCAAATGACAGGTTATTTTTATTTAACTGGTAAAGCGAAAATTCTGAACATTCTCGTTAACAATAAAATTCTAACAAAAGATTTGTTCTGCAGTTACTGTCTGCCTGTACATTAAAGTAGCAAAATTTCCCGAAATCTATTAACTAACACAGAGCGCTAAAGTTACCGAGCAAACTTTTATTCGTTTATCTAAACGAGACATTCATCGACAGTACCTTATTTTTTTTTCCTGTTTAGCCTCCGGTAACTACCGGATTAGATAATTCTTCAGAGGATGAATGAGGATGATATGTATGAGTGTAAATGAAGTGTAGTCTTGTACAGTCTCAGTTCGACCGTTCCTGAAATGTGTGGTTAATTGAAACCCAACCACCAAAGAACACCGGTATCCACGATCTAGTATTCAAATCCGTGTAAAAATATCTGGCTTTACTAGGACTTGAACGCTGTAACTCTCGACTTCCAAATCAGCTGATTTGGGAAGACGCGTTAACCACTAGACCGACCCGGTGGGTCTCATCGACAGTACCTAGACATAACAAACAGAATTCTTAGAAAGCATTTAACACATACTCCCTCTATTGTTCAGTGCATACTTAACAGTTCAGTAATAATTTTCCTGGGATTAATTCAGTCGGTCCATATCTTTTGATTACTTCACTCGCGTTATACAGTACTATACTATTTCTTTAGCGTACCATATACAAATGTCAAAACGGATGTGCCGTAGTGTTCCGGAAAAAATAGCGTAATACACTAAATTGACAAAGTTGAAAAAAGATATTGCGCAGAAATTTGGAATCCTACCGAGTTCATTGACATTTTTTCAATCTTAAAGAATATCTAGTGAGAAAAAATTAAAAGATAACACGTATGATGATATGGACGAAGCCATTTTAAAATGGATGATAGTGATGCGCGAAAAAAGCTTCCGTTATCCAGAACATTAATTAAAGAAAAAGCCCTGGAATTTGGAAAACTCAAACGATTTCTTCCCCGGGATTCTCAGTTTCGTTACATAGATTCGACTGTGTGTGTGTGTGTATGTATATATATATATATTTTGTTTTCTACAGCAGGTTTATCGTCAAAAAAATTACTCTTACGTGTATATCTTCACAACTTTTATTTTCACAAAAATTGTAATATTCTCATTATTACATAAAACATATTTATTTGTCCAAATTTCATACTTTAGTTACGATTTTAAATTATTTTCCGCACGAAATGATTAGGTACACTACTGTTCACTATGTCTGTTCCTTTTGTAATATTATTACTGGCCGTTTAATTGACACCTGTCTTTTAAACAGTTGAAAACGTTCACGATATGTAATGTATTTTTCTCTTGCCACCTCTTCACGGCTTTTTTAAGTGAACGACGATGAAAGAGTAAATGTTATTTCGCCGCCGAATCCATTGTCGTTATAACTTGAGCATTATTATTGTATTCAATAAATAATTTTTTTGCGGTTTGAATACCACCATGTCCTATAATAATATATCAGCCAATCGATGTGACAGTTCAAAAGAATTTTCCCTCGCTAATTTTGTAACTTGTTCGGCGCGTCTTGCCTACATCTATCTAGCATGTTCTCCATTCTGGTCCGATTGATCAGAATGCAGAACAATATTCTGCAATATTCAAGAAAAACATTATGCAACCGGTTGAATGTGGCCCTACGCTGTCCACTTCAATCGGTACTTGATTAGCGTCCATCAAATATCTGCTCAAATCGTCTCTAATTTTCCACACACACACACACACACATTTTTATTATCTAAGTATTTTTCATTCTTACGAGTCTTAAATCAAAATTCTACGGTCTCGTTTTATTTCTAGAAAGAAGCATTTGCTAAATTTTATTATTTAATATTTCATTATCAGGTTATTTAGGAAGTACTATGACTACTTTTGAAAAATTTCACTTAATTACACCAAAGTTTCTTTAGGTCCTATAAAATAAATATCTCATCCCGGCCTTATCACTTCATCTCAATACCAAATAATATTCATTTGCTAAATTTAATTTTTCTACACTGTCGAAAAGTTTTTATAACTGTCAAAAAGTTATTTAAAGGTTCCTTTATTTTATTAAAACCGCGCGCTCGTGTGTGTACATTAAAACAGCTTTTGCAGAATTTATTCGATAAAAACAGGAATATTTACTTCTTCTTTACGTTTTCATCTCGGAAAAGTAACAGATTTGCCCTAATCAGTTACATTACAGTTTATGGTTCACGAAAATCAATTTTTTTTCTTAAATTACTACTACCTTGTAAGGTTTTGTCACGTTGCTTTTAATTACTTCGGTATGCGACCCGAATATTTAGCGTTCAGAATTTGTGTTTTATAGGATATTGATGAAGCTAAAATAGACAAACTATTTGAATTTCTTAAAGCAATAAGGTTATTTTAATGTGTTTTTTATGTGTGATTTGTTTGTACTTAAATCAGATTTGAGGCCTATAAAGTAGCAGTCGAGTTTTATTAACAATCCCATTATGGATATAACTGCAGTTTCACAGGGCATTTTCACGTGCCACACAATTTCGGGAATATGCGAAGTTTTTTCTTCAGGATCCCTGAAAACATTTTTTGTGGTGTTATTCCTTGAGAAAAATAAAATTTTTATTACGGTTAAGCCGGTTACGCAAGACCCTTGTTCAATTATATGTTGTTCCCACCGATGTAAAAGTTCCTCGATTTCCATAGGATTTTTAGCGGGATACTGTCTGGAAGGGGGACCTTAAGCTTTTATTTGGGAGATGTTTGTATCGTACTGTAGTTCCTCCAAGAATCGAGATTCCTTCTCCAGTATCGATTCTCTGGGCGTGTAGAGATCTGCGAGTTATGTAAAGAGACCGTGCTTGATTCGTCATATCGATAATCTTGAAACCTGTAAAACGAGTGCATTTTAAATACTATTTGGAGGAGAAAACACCCTAATAGGATGAAAACACACATAGGGAAGACACCCTCTATGTGACGGCTTCGGTGGTCGGGGCACCCCCTCCGTACCTGGCCCTGACGGGTTTCACCGGAGGTCATCTTCAAAATCTCGGCAAGAGGCATCTCGCAGCCTTGTTCTTGCCTAATTCAGGATGCTACCGATGCGAAAGCTACAATGTGACATTCCTATCGGTGTACCTACTAGATAACTCTTTAAAAACAAAACACAAGAGGAACTGAAATCACAACTACCTACCGGAAATAGGAAAAAGTTAGTTCAACACGCAACATTAGTGCAAAACATAACACGAAAACAAAACATAAAACCAGAAATACCAACAAAAACATAAACCATAAGACAAGACAAAAAAAAACGTAGGATAAGGAAAGTCCAAGCGGAACCCTAAACTCCTTCGGCAATCCTTTCCCCTGCCAAATAAATGAAATTCTCAACGATCGCTCACTCGGCCCGGTTCAACAAATTTACACGAAGATCTAACGCCGACCCGATAATATCGAGCCGGCAAATAGTCCCCGTGCGCATTTGCTGGTACTTAGGGCATACGTAAGGAACATGATAGGCATCGTCCAACTGTCTATGTTGTGGATACATACCGGAGTCCACCAAGCTCCGAGTCTCTGCAATCTGTCTCATGCCCAGAAAGAAATTCCATCACGTACTCGTTAGGATGTACCCAAGAGGCGCCGCGCAAACCAACAACATCTGGAAAGAGATTATGCGGTTTTAACGCCCGCTCTCTGTTTCATCCCATCCCATCTGGCCTGCCACAAAGCATTGCCATGTTGTTTAATTTCCCGCACTTTCTGTGAAGTCAACTCACCGCTCTTCTTAGCAACATAACGCTATTGCTTTTTTTCAGACGCAATCAAATTTCTATCGGTTTCACGCTTGCAATCACCAAGATTGCCTCCCGTGAAATCGTACGGTACCAGTTACCGTTAACAATATAATATTTCATATTATTAGTTAACAATATACATCTATTTTTTTTTAAATCTACAGCTATTTTTCCTGTTTATAATAGTAGACTTTTTTACGTCTGTTTTTTTTTTCGAGTAGATTCTGAAGTATTTTGTTCAACTTTTTACGGTTTAATGGATTTTTTTATCTACTTTTTCATTTCGTTTTGTGGCAAACCAAGCATTAAATCCTTCGGAAAATTTTGTTATATATTTAGATATTAGTTTTTTCAATTTTAAGCAAAATTTTACTTTTATTCATTAAAAAAAATATATATATATATACATATATATATTTTTTACAAGTAAAATATATAAGTAACTTGTTTTATATTTATTAAATGATTAAATTTTAAAGAGCGTAGATTTTTTCAGAAAATGTTTTTAGTACGAGAACCAATGTGTGCAAAATTAACTCGTATTTATTATTAGTTGTATAACTTAATTTAGTAAGTCGAACAATAAATCTATTTATTTGTACAAATAAAAAAAATAAGTGACTTTTTAAATTAGACTTTTAAATTAGTCGGCACTAAATAAAAAAAACTATCAACAACTTAACCTTTAATTTAGGTTAGGATTGAATGGAAAAAATTAATAAAACAAATAATAAAAAAAATACAAAAAATAAATAAATATAAAAAATAAAATAAATAAATAAAAAATAAAAATTAATAAAAAAATAATAAGTGACTTTTTAAATTAGACTTTTAAATTAGTCGGCACCAAATAAAAAAACTATCAACAATTTATCCTTTAATTTAGGATTGAATGGAAAAAATTGGAAATTTAGAGAACTGAGGTTTTATTTTTCTGTTATTTAGTACGTTTTTGAAGTTTATTTTATTTTTTTGTAAATTTTACTTCACATTTTATTGTTTTATATCAGAAAGTTTTATATTTGTAAAAATAAAAAAAAGAGTTAAGAAATTTGTATTAAACGTGTGTTAATGGTCTCTTGAATATTAACGCACTGTTACTATGGAAGAAAATAATTGGGAAGATGCATTATTGGTTTTTTCATAAGATATTTTAAATATCTTATTTAAATATATATAAGGGTAATATATATATATATTACCGTTTACACCAATCGAAAAACATAACATGAATAACTAAAAGATGGATTTTTTGTTTATTCTTTTTAATTCTCTTACCAGAAGTTTTTTTTTTATTGGAGTCTGAAAACGTCGAGAAGAATCATTTGACCAATAGTAATTTCATTCTTTTATTAGCACTTCGATAATTTTTTCTAGAGATCCTTCAATAATTTCTTTTCTTCTTCACTTCTTCAATACATTCTTCGCGCTCTGTGTAATTTTTTTTACATCCCACGAATTACTACGGATACTATTGTTGACGTATTTTCTTACGTTCTTTATTATTACGTTTAAATCTTCATTTTTTAATCGACGCATCTAATTTTCATTTCTCTTCTATAAAAGCATATTAAATACCTCTATTCAGTATTTAACTTTCTGCTTTTATTATTTCATGTTTTACAGCCATTAATCCCTTTTTCCGCGTATGCGTTTCGAAGTTATAAACCCCATCCTCAGGTTAAATTATGAAAGTACATTAAAATAAATTAAAAAATTGTGTATTACTAATTTTAATTTATTTTTATGCGCATATTTTAAAACAATTTCCCATGATGATGGGGTTGTGACTTCAAAATGTTTTAAGAGGTTACAGGATAAAAAAAAACTTTTTTTAATACATAAATTAAAAATGCAACTTCAAGTAAAAATTACAAACATTGGAAAGCAAACCTAGGTTAAGTAAAAACGTTTTTCATAGTGTTATGTTTTCATAATTCCTAATATATTGTATTATTATTTTTGTGGAAGTTAAATGATAAAAAAAATTATGTAATTGTATTTTGTAATTTTATAAGAAATTTTATTACAATTTAGTAAAAAGCTGGTGTTCTTAAAATAACTGTTCTTGAAATAAAAATCCTTGTTTTTTAATTCAGTCTTACTATAAAATTGCATATTTTAAAAAATAAGTTATTTTTTATGGATATTAGTTTTTTAAATGTTTTACATATATAATGATCCATTCAACCGTTTAACTGAAACGCTAAATAAAATAACTTTAAATTAATGAAAGATCATTTTAAAAATTCAGAAATAATTTTGGTTTAGAATATTATTTTTCGTTGAAATTCCGATTGTAAAATGAATAATTTTTTAAACACGTTTAGCAACATTGTGATTAATTTTTAATACAAAAATCTATCCAGTAGATTTGTGAGAAGATCTCGGTTGCGAAAATTAGATAATCTTTTTAGTATTTTATAGCATTTATAATCTTTTCAGTAGTTTATAACATTTATAAAATTCTGTAATGTAATACTAGACATGGCTGTCAAACTAATATTTTTCTCGTGATAATTATAAAAAATTAATTGGAAAATTAATTTTTAATGCATTTTTATTATACAATAAGTCTTAACTCACACTCTGTCGTAGTCTCCCTTAATCATTTGGTCTATCTTATTTTACTTATTTTATTAAGAAGCATATTTCTCGCCTTTGCTTTTCTTTTTCGAACGGCATTTAATTTTATAGGTTGATTTGTACACTATATCATATTTTAAATAAAACTACAAATAAATATAGAATTAGAAAGACATGAAAAAAGAAAAGAAATGTTTTTCTCTCATCCTTTTAATGTACGGTCCGATGAGACACACGAACCAATGTAAAAGTCAGAGATACGTGAGCAGTGGTGACCCCCAACCTATCAAACCAAAATTACCCAAAATGAAATGGCGTCAATGAGCCATATTAAGAAAATGTATTAATCTATAAATATAAAGAAAAACAGTAATTGATTTTTTAAAAAAGAAGTCAACAAAGAAATTAGATTACTTATTCCCCATCCCTGAATGAAATAGCTCAAATATATAAAGCAACACTAATGTAAAATATAAACTAGTACAAGAATCTGACTCGAAACGACAAAAAAAAAAAGAAGTGTTTTGTCTTCACCCGTTTAGCAGAGTTTTGAAAAATACCAGACATCTTTGAAATTATATTAGCAATCTTAGGAGCATTAAATCATATAAAATTTATTCCCCCCCCCCCCTTAGGGAGAGGGATGTTAAAAATCTGGAGTTAAGCTGCTTCCCTCATCACCCCTAACGCATGGACAAAAGATCAATCGGTAGGTAAGGATTTTCAAATACAGCCTATTTTGATGACAGATTGCCTGTACTACTTGTCACTTGGTTAGTATAGTATGCTGTTTATAAACAATATAATACTGTATTTATGTATTAACAGCATACTAAACTAACCAAGTGACAATTCGCTTATAATGACGGACGGAAGTAACGTAGTATATCTACATTGTAGCTACAGAAATATTTTGACTGTTAAAATGAGTCGCCTTTTCCTTTTTACCTGCATATATACTTACAGTTCTTGTTTTTCTTATCTTCTTCCTGTACCAGATTATTGTAAACGACAGCAGCCACATTCAGTTGTTACTAATCTTCTGCTGTGAGCGTATCATATCGTGCGAGTACAGTACTTTATTTTACATATCCTGTGAAATTCATTTAATAGGAAAGGTGCACATTATCTGGCGGTTAGAGATTGGTGAAACTAATAAGAACATTGCCAAAGAATTAGGCGTAGGTCATTCGACAATCGGTGATACGGAAGAACCGTGAAAAAACGAAAAATTTTGAAAAAAATTCTATGAAATCAAAAAAATTACGGCATAGTCGACATAATTATGAACACCAAGCGCTGTTAAAATGGTTTAAATACCAGAGGACTAGTGATATCCCTATTAGCGGTTCTATATTGCATACTAAGGCGAACGATTTTTGTGAAAAATTCGGAAAAAACTTCAGCTTGGATACAACGGTTCGGTCAGCGCTACGATTTTGTGTCGGGGAGAATAAGCGGCGAGGCCGCAGCAGTTGAAACCGGTGTGTCAGAAAATGGCTAGAAACTGTATAGCTAAGGTAAAATTATAAAAAGGGCTATTCGGACGAAAACATCTATAATGCTGATGAATCCGGTCTTTTTTAAAATGACGCCAGAAAGAACCCTTCCTTCGGTTTAAAGGCGAAACGGGTTCGGGGGAAAATTATTATGAAAAGAAAGACTAACAGTACTAATTGCTACAAGTATGACTGGAACTGACAAAAAAAAAAGCATCTGGTCGGTAAAAGTGCTAAACCCCGATATTTCTAAAATTTGAAATCGCTTCCTGTTACGTACGAAATTAACAAGAAAGCGTGATATATTTACGTCTTGGTTACGAAAATGGGACCGTGAATTAAAGACTGAAAATGAAAATACACCTACTCATTGACAACTGTTCGGCTCATCCACACGTTGAAAATCTTTCGTGTAGAGTTCATACCACCGAAATCAACAGCCGTCTTACAGCCCTTAGATCAAGTCTGTAAAAGTCCTCTACAAACAACACCTAATTTTACAAATGATATAGGATGTAGATCAAAAAAGGAAATACAAATAACTATTCTGGATGCTATAATTATGTTAATCGTGGAATGAGGTTTCTCTACTGACTGTAAAAAATTTCTTTCGACAAGCAGAATTTTTACCACATTTAAAGAAGAATCTAGCGGAATGGGGCAACAGTCTGCAAAACCAATCGGTGTCAAACGCATTGTTTGAAAATTATCAAGAAGTTGACAAAGATTTAGAAAGCATGAAACTGTAACAGATGATGATGTAGTGGCTTCAGTTCTAGAAAAAGTAGACGGGGACGTAAGTATAGCGACAACGATGAAGACATCAACCTGCCAAATCTTCCAGAAATTTTAGCGGCAATGAAAACAGTTTGCCGGTTTCGCAGTTTTACAGAAATTGCTAATGAAGAAAAATGGAATGGAATGCAAAGTTGGCAGGAGTCTATTACTTAGTCTAGTTCTCCCTTTATCGCAGAACCTGGACAGAGTCCCTTGCTGCTGGATCTTTCTAATCGGGCTTGTTTTTAAAAGGGTTATTTTTTAATCTCGGATCTAATTTTTTCAAGTTTTGTCTATTATTATTTTAGTGAATTTAAGACGGATTTAATTGCATTCCAATCCGTTGTTAAACCAGCGTTATCGAACCCATTTCATGGGCCGACCGCGGAAGGCTAGGCTTATAAAGCCTGTCCTCCCGACGTAATTCCCCTTCAGACCGTCCACTGAAGTCCTTTCGGTGCTAACTCTTTAATAGGCTAGCAGGAATACGCCACAACGGGGCACTAGCTATAAGGAGGGAGCAATGTGTCCCCTTTTCCGGAGGAGTCGCAATTGCTGGGTTATTTTATCTTACTGTAAGTTTAACTTACAGATGGTGATACCTATTTGCGATCGCGGTTTTGGGGCGGCGATTTTCTGGAAAGAAGTAAACAGTAATTATTCTCTCCACGTAATTATTAACCTTCAGACACGCGTGTGTCTGAGAAGGGGTTGGGGGGACCGCGTGGCCGCAGTGAAGAAACCATTTGTTTTTGTGGTGGCTGTTGGCATCTGCAACAAAAGAAGCAGAACACACACACGAGAGAAAAAAAAAAAAAAAAAAAAAAAATTAATGTTTACTTTCCTGTCGACTGGCAGGATGAGACGGCACGACGCGTCGTTCCACATCCACGTTTCTCCCGTTTCTGAAACAAGAGAAACAGAACAAAACACACGCGAGGAAAAAAAAAAAAAAATTTCTTTTTCCCCTTTTTTTTCCCTTTTTAGACCGCGTTTTTGTTTTGTGCGCGACTTACCGTATTTGAAGTCTTCAAACTATATAACTCGCGAAAAAAACTATTCACTCGCGACCCCGGAAACGCGTCTGACACACTATTCCGTTTATGGCTCATGCGATATGGAGGCCCCTAAGCCTGGTTTGTCGATTTTCGGCTACCGCACCGCACCATCACGGTGGTTCGTCCAGTACGGCGTGAGGCCGCTTCCTTACAACTGTCGGAGTTGGGTCCTCTCTGCAGATGTCCCGAAGATGACTGTGTTCGGACACAGCCGCTCTCCCGAACAGTCTGCGCGCCTGCGCCACCCCCACCTCGGACACGGATTGAAATCTCGCATCAGATCGGAGAGTGGCGTTCCTGACGAACCACGGAGCTCCAAAGATCGTCCGCAACGCGATGTTTTGGACGGCCTCGATCTTCTTTTGAAGCGAGGAGCTCAACATTGCCCCCCATGCCGGGTAAGCATATGTTAGAATCGGCAGTACGTACAGCCGAAAAATGAGAAGCTTAGTTGCCAGTGGGTACGGGCTGGCACTGTTCAGCACTGGGTATAGTGAGGCTCTGGCGGCCTTAGCCCTCCGGGTCGCATAATTTACATGTTCGCCGAAGGTAAGCCGCCTGTCCAACACCACCCCCAGGTACTTAACTGTTTTCTCAAAAGGGATTTTCTCCCCTGAGATTTCCAGCTCTCTGGTCGGTTTTCGTGTCTTGCATGTGAACATCACGGCCACCGATTTTTCACCGTTGACCCTGATTCTCCACATGTCGAGCCACGGTTCCACTAAGTCCAGCTGCCTTTGGAGCCTCCGGACCGCGTAATCCACATTTGCGGATTCGTAGAAATATGCCGTGTCGTCTGCGTAAAGGGCCGTTTTGACCCCTTCCGACAGCGGCATATCGTTCACGTACAAAGTGTATAAGAACGGGGAAAGTACTGCTCCTTGGGGAACCCCAGCGGCTATTTCTCTGGTGGAGGAAATCGTTTCCCCTACGCGCACGACAAAATGTCGGTCTAGCAGATATGACCGCATCAGTCTGACATAGCGGTAGGGGATCGCCGATCGCGCTAGCTTATAAAGCAGCCCGCTATGCTAAAATGAAGAAAAAGAGAGATTGTTTTGATTTAGAAAAGAACCTTAAAAATTGTATAACATGAAATGTTCGAAACAAAACAAACTAACCGACTTTTTGCAGAAAAAGTAATTTTTACAATTTTTCTCTTATCTTGTTTTACTCTAACGTATTTGTATTTATTTATTGTTCCATATTTTTGTTTTTTTATAATATTTTATAACGGAAATAAATTATTATTTTTAATGATTACTATTTTACTGTATTACAATACCCGTCTAGATGGCATATTAAAGTAGTACCACTAAACTACCTAAAATGTCGGTTTCTTGGAGATCACTATAAACGATATTTATTGTAACTCATTTTGACTTTTTTTAATATAATGGTAATTATGGTTGTTGGGATTCGATTAACAACAGTAACCAAGGAATGTCAGTCGAATGAAAGCCTGAACAAGAAAATTTGTCGAATATTAATAATTTTATAACATGTTTTGTAACAGAGTAATCTAAAAGTAAAAGAATATAAAAACATTTAAGATGCGAAATTTTTTTTATGATTGCAAGTGAAGGGACAGTTTAAAATAATTTAATAATCGTTAATTTACTGTAGCGGCATTAATATTTAAGTGTAAAGAACTGAAAATAATAGATTAATTTATATTACTCGGTTCCTTATATTCGTAAAAAGGTTATACTTCTGTAGGAAGAGGTAGTTTATTAATTGAGAATAAAGATAAATAATTTTTTATCGTATTGGAACCAGCAGACTGTAAATTTAATACAGCTGTAATAAAATAAATATTTCAGTTTTAATAACACTATTAATAATAATTATTACGAATTTATCTCCAGAGTTTGTAATTATTTTAATACCAGTTATTGAGGAGATTAGTATAATAATTCCCTAATGGTTGCGTTAATGTTTTTTTTTTATCCGTGATTTAATGATATTGTCTGGTTTATAGATAAAAAATAATTTGATTTCTAGTTCACTTATATTAATAACATAAAGCTAAATTATTAAAGAAAGTAATCAAAATATAAGCGCTAAACGTGACGTTTTAAAAATAAATAGTCATCAGAAGAAAAATTTACCGACGGGTTTGAAGCGGTAAATTGGTTTTTACAGAAAAAAATCGAGGTTGATCTTATGTTATTCCCCAATTTATTCTTTCTTAACCTACACAGTTTCAGTTCATCATTAAATTTTATCTTAAAAAAAAAATCGTGAAAGAAAACTTACCTTTTTTATCGTTCAGTCATCTCGGCTTTACAGGTTTATGCTTGTATCTGTCAGTTTTTAATTCGGTTACCTGAAAATATTTTTTTTTTAAATAACGGGAAAGAGTTGCTTAAACTTCCCGACTTCGCAGGGAAAATTATGTATCTCTTGAATACCGAGGGCTTTATCCTCGATAGAGGATACTTAGGATTACTTAGGAGGAAAATTAAGTGAAAAATTAAATTGTGCGAGAAACAAAAAATTATATTAATTATTATACACTTTTGGAACCAAAATTAAATGCCATCATCGATTCAAATTCAGAATTACAAAATTTTATAAAAAAATCTGTTAATCCAGTCATAATATATCAAACAAGACGATAAATGACAATTAATTTTACTTTGTGGCATTTTTCATCCGGAAGTCCCAAGTTCGAATCCCGGTCGACTTCCTGCTAGACTTGATAATAGCAATCTTAGCAGCGTCTTGTACGGCGGGTACTCTAGATTTGTCGAGCTTCTTTGTACCCAGCCTCTCGACATAAACCGCGAACTTCCTGTCCGAACATCAAGCCAGGTATTCAACGACGAGACGAACACAAAGCCCGATCTTGTCGGTTGGGACTCCCGACATGAGACGTCGGCCGTGTCCGACATCTCCTGATTATGGGTAACGAACGTGCTGATTCCGCTGCTAAAGACTCAAGTCGCCAACCGTCTTTCACTACTCGTTTTACTAATATAGATTTTATTAATTCTATTAAGCATACTCTTCGAAGACGACGGCAAAGCGACTGGACTGCTACTGTGGATAATAAACTCCGACACATCAAAGATACTGTGTTACCTTAACACTCTTCATGTAGAAAAATTCGACGAGAGGAACTGGTCTGGTCCACTGCCGATTGCGATGAGGACATACTGGAGCTACGCACGGGTACCTGATGTCAACAGAAAACTCACCACTATGCGCACGATACGACTGCCACTTGACTGTGCGCCACATCCTTGTGTATTGCATACTTTATGCGGCCTTAGTCGTAAATTTAAATTATCGAGAACATTCGCCGCATCCTAGGCAATGATGAAAATGTATCAGACTAGATATTGTTACTTTTAAAACATATCAGTATACTTCATAAAATCCAATGTTAACCAACCATAAATTTTGATTTTTAAGTTATTCGTGTTTTATATTTTATCCTAATTGTAATGTTACTTTTATTATAATAGTTTTTTTTTTTTTTTTGTTAACGCAAAAGCGTTTTTTCATCCGAAGGATTTTGGAAATTTGCATCTGTACCTCCCTGACGGCCAGTTCCTCGCCCCCCTTGGAGTCTATAAAGACCACATAGATCTGATTGACAACACTGTAACCTCTACTGCTTCGCCTGCGAGGAACCCGACGGCGGGTCTGTCTACAAGGACCTGACCCGGTCCGAAACCGGGGGAACCTGATGACAGCCTTTTGCACGTAGATCCTACGTGCTGGTCGTCAGGTCGATGACAACTGTGTTCGTCTCGGGTTGTTGCAAAAGGACTGCTACACAAGCTCCGACTTATCGAAGCAATCCGCCGGGCAGCTCCATCTCCTGGCTCACATCTGCTATCCCCTGTGAAATAAGAGAACGTAGCTCGTTGCTCCCTTGCTTTCTTGTTGGCATGAGTATATTACATGATAGTTAACCATCTCCCCATATTTTCTCTCTGCAGCAGGAGTTTTTAATGTAGCAGATAATCAAAAATATATATATTTTTTAAATACCATTTTTATTACCCGCCGTTTAATGATAATACTTGTAATTAATGCACAATTTTTTCTTATTCAGTTTATCAAAACGACGTACGAATTTATTTAATTTTAAAAAGTAGATATGTCTGAATGAAACCGGAAACCGTTGTTAAAGTGATCAAAAATGGTAATGGTATTTTAATTTTTCTTCATTAAAAAAAAATATATATAAATTTAATGATTTTAATAGAAATGTAATTGGAAAATAAAATAAGACCATCCTCAATTAAGTATTGTTATTACTAAGTTTCAAACTCATTGGCAAAGATGTAGTGCGGACTATTAACTTGTCAAATTATTAATACATTAAGAAATAAATATTAATAACTAGCTGACAGTTTATAAATCAATCAGAATAATGTTAACATTAAATGTAATAATATAAATAAATAAAAAGACAAATATTTTAAAAGTTATCGAGAAAATAATTTTGTATTTTGTATTACGCTACAAAATGGAATTTTTATAGCGTATGAAAAATCCTGTGCCTGACCGAGATTCGAACCCGGGACCTCCTGATGAGTTGAATTTTTTTATTTTTGTAAATTATATTTACACACATAGATATTTAGTATTCTGTTGATATACAACTACTAAAACTATCTATTAACGAAGCCTGGAAGTAAATTATATGTTCGCCAATAATGTTTCTGGGTTACGTAAATTTCTCTTGAAAAGCAACGGAAATTTAACTTAATTAGCGGAAATTTTGTTGTATCTGACAAATAAAATACTACTAGTTAAATTCATAATTTGCATTTTCTTTCAGTACCGTTAAATGTGTAGTCTTGAAAAAATCCATAGAAATGAAACGACTAAGCACTAGATAGGGAATCTTGGAGAGCTGCATCAAACCAGTCAAATGACTGAAGACAAAAAAAAAAAGAAAAAATCCAAGCCGACCATTTTTGAAACGTATGGTTAATTGAAACCCAACCACCAAACAAACACCGGTATCCCACGATGTAGTATACAAATCCGAATAAAAGCAATTTTATTAGGATTAGCTACGCTACCTTTATTAGGATTTTAACCTGAGAACTCTCGACTTCGAAATCAGCTGATTAACGACAACGAATTACTTTCTTTTTCCTGTTTAGCCTCCGGTAACTACCGTTTAGCTAATACTTAAGAGGATGAATGAGGATGATATGTATGAGTGTAAATGAAGTGTAGTCTTGTACATTCTCAGTTCCAATCCAGATTAGTTTTATTTTACAGTTTTTATATAACATCAGTAATATTTTATTAATAATAGATCAATTAAATATAAATCAGACTTTTATTTTTAACATTTATTTGTACTGAATAAAAATACAAAACATTTTTATTGCTTTTCTTCAGTCTCCCTGCCGTTTTACTCATTTCTCCCAACGTATGAGAAGCTTGTGAATTCCTTCTTGATAAAAGTTTTAGGACATGTTACGAACAAATTGTCCACGAACTACTATAATTCGCTGTCGCTCTGGAACCGACGCCCTTCCAGTGCCTCCTTCAATGGCCCAACCAAAAAAAAACCGCCGTGAGATAAATTTTGGATGTACTGGGGATGTTCTAAAGTAAATTTTATGTAGTTTTATTCAGAGTTTTAACGGCTGAGCGAGGCCTGGCGTTTCGTGAAGAAGAATCACATATGTTATGTTCCCGGCGCCTTTTGTTCATGTAGAGACGGCTTTTACTTTGTCCAAGAGCTGGCAATAGTACGTAGCACTTACAATGCAACGTCCGTAATAAAAATCGACAAGCAATTCGCCTTTGTTGTGCCAAAAGCCACTTACGAGAATTTTTTCAGTTGAAGGACGAATTTTCGCCTTTACAGGACAAGCTCTTTCAATTCTACTACACGCTATACTCGACGATTTGGATTCGGGGGAGTATAGTGACGGATCCATGTCTCATCACATGTAATTGACTATTCGATGCAGTTATTACCCTCTCGTCGAAATCGATTCAGGAACCTGTGGTATACTTATTATCAGGCCTGTTTCTGATTTTGATTAAAAAATCTTTGAACCCACTTCACACAGATTTTGCGGAACCCATGATAGTTTATAATAATGGTATGGGTATTTCCACGGCTGATATTCACAACCGAAGCGTTTTCATCAACCACAAAATGCCGATCGTCTTCATTCAATCATGGATCAATCGAATATTGTCATCCGTCATACTTGTCGATAAACGCTTATTGTGATTCATTCTCTACAGCTTCACACCATCTTTTTAAATCCTGGCCCAGTGGTAGACTCGGATACGTGAGACTGTCATAACCCCGAACAGCACAAGCAGTCTAATAAAAATTTCGAAGACTTGACGCTCTCATTGATAAAATTCGCGAAACTACTTGTCTAACATGACGTCACTGATTAGAGAAATGGGAATGCAGAGGCGGCTGGAACGTCTAATCCTCCACCCCACGTTTCCACTGTCAATATCCTTCCGTGCCAATTCAATCATGTTTGTACGCGAGCTGTAAAGACAAAAGTCCAGTTAACGTTTGACTAAACCTTTTATGTAGTTCTCTGAATACCGTATAAATATAGATTTCGTAATTTATATTTTAAGTAAAAACTGTCACTGCGCCAAAACAATGCGGAACTTAAAAGATGAAAGGAGTGACATCCAATAAATACTTATCCACTAGTCCAACACTTTTTTTACTCTCGGCCAGAAGTCACGAGACTTTGTCAGAAGCCATTGTGCCTGGTTCGTAAAAA
The DNA here is from genome assembly GCF_047948215.1 of Lycorma delicatula. Taxonomy (NCBI): domain Eukaryota; kingdom Metazoa; phylum Arthropoda; class Insecta; order Hemiptera; family Fulgoridae; genus Lycorma; species Lycorma delicatula. The sequence goes on from NC_134456.1 coordinate 231,615,528, forward strand.
TGTTTCTTTTCAATCTTCCTCGAAGTTTGAGCAACGAGTGAATCTATCGACCCATCGGCTAATTATTCTTCAAACTCCTCGAGAATTATTAGCGACTGGTAAGTGTACTGATAATTTCACCTTCCATTCTCATTGTGGTTCTTATAGACCTCGAGTGTATTTTTCTTTTCTTCATTCTTCTTTTTTTTATCTTTTTCCAACGTAGAGTTTATGAGCTATAAATCTTTTTTTATCCAATATTTTATAATTTAAAACTGAAAATATAATATTTGGAGTATAATTAAGAGTTATTAATTTACTTGAATAACAAATTGATTTTTGCCTATAATTTTTATCGGGCTTTCTTCTTATCTTAGCAAGTCGTCTGAGAACAGGTTATATTATTGTTAATTAGTTTCATTATAATTAAAAGTATGCTAAAAATAAAATTATGAATATTTTTATAACTGTTACCGGTGAATTAGTCACGCAACATTATATATAATGATCTATTTGCAGCAGCAGCTACAAACGTGAATATAACTACGTAATGCCGTCACTCTATATCTTTCCCTGTGTTTGAAGCTTAATGACTCACTCCATAATGACTTTAAAAAAACATCGAGGATATTCTTATTTTATTCTCAACTTACTTTTTACTGTTAAGCTATGTAATCTCATTTCATTAACAAATTTTCTGTTTAAAGAAAAATAAAAAAATAAATTTTATTTTTTAACTGAATCGACTGTACGCTTAAGTAAAACATGAAAAAAAATCCTATTTACATCTGTCCTCTGTGGAGGTATGTTAAGCATCTTGTCTTAATCGAAAGTTCCGATTTTGAATCCTGGACAGGAATAACGTTTTATATTGGGATCTTTTTGCGTGTTCCAAATGTGTATGATCCTTTCTGTTGATGTGTATGCGCAAATGGATTTGTATATTGCAATATGTTCAGCGTTTTAACAAAAAGCTACCTCAGATCCTAATGAGATGAGGATGACGTGTAAATTAGGTAAATATTTGTACAAAGTCAGGCCCACCATTCCTGAGATTTGGTTAATTGTATCCTATTAACCAAAGTACACCGGTATCCACTGTTTAGTATTCAGATCTGTATAAAGGTGACTTATCTTTACTAGGATTTAAACCTCAGAACCTTCGAAGAAAATTATCTGTTAAATACGTTATTAGTGGCGATGATTTTATCATTAGATCGACCCGGTGAGTTTATACTAACAAAATGTGTTTTTATCACATTCCCTGTAAAGAGGGTAGAGTCAAACAATAATTTATTTTATTTTTTTCGAAATAAGCATTGTTAATTTAATTCTGGAACTTAATTCTGTTTAAGTTCCGTATAAATATGAATTCGACTGTCTGTATAAATTTTGAATACGACTCTTTTGGAACCCACCATCAACACATTTTGCGATATATAATTCATCATGGATAACAGTGCAAATACTTAACACTACAAATTTCATCAATTTCACAAATTTTTATGCGTTTTTCTTTGCGAATAAAATTATTATTGCGACTTTGTAAAGCGTCAGTGAAAACTTCCACTGGTTTTCAACTGCGATGAAAATCGGTGATACTTATTATGCCCGATTTAAACTGTTTAATCCACTTTGCACGGTTAATTCACTTTTAATCATACTGTTTTAACATCCGAGATTGAATTTCGGTCTGATGTTACAACCAGAAAATAAAAATATCACAGCACGCTGTTGTTCTTCTTCTTCCATACTGAACGTTTCAATAGAAACGAAATTTCAAGCACTCGCGAACGAAAAATGTTTGATACAAGATGCCCAGCCATCCCATTTCCTAATCTAAGAAGAAGAAGATCGCCGAAGAACAGCGGAGATGGTAGAAGAAAAGCCCAGCAGCCACCCGACGGAAGAGAGGAGGGGCCGCTCTTTCCGGTCCACGGGACTATTCAAAGTTTACGGTTTGTAAATTATTTATAGCCGGTTTACGGAAAGGCAGGAAATAGAAGAACAGAAGAAAGAAGAATGAAAATCGGCCCACCAACACGAAGTGGAATTCCGGCCTTACTGAGCCCAGCAAGAAACGTAGCAACGAATACAGCCCGAGTGAAGGAAGACTACTAACTTCACCTCACCAATCAACCACCACCCACAATCCTCTTTACCTAATTCTTAACAATTATGACTCCAGCCGTCACATGCGACTCCCTCCGGAAAGGGGAGCGCATTGCTTCTTCCAAACATTAGGGCCCCCGGAAGGCGTATTCCTTTTAGGCCGAAAAACACTAGCATCGAAAGGACTTCAGAACTGAAGGGGAATCACCCCGGGAGAACGAAGTTCATATGCGCCTAGTCTCCCACGATCTCAGACTCTGTCAATTATTTTCTACTGGTCTAAAGAAACGAAACGCATATAACTCCGTCCATAAATAAAAAACGAAAATCTATAACCGCCACTAAATAAATGACCTGCCCGATAAACAGCAGCAAGAGATATTCGTCCAGGTTCTGCGATTAGTAGGGAGATAATAAACTCTCCCGCTATCCTTACGTTTCGTTCCGACATTTTGAAAAAAACAAAAGGTAATAATAATGAGAACAGCTGATATTTTATGTGTCAGATGCTGACGAACGTCAGAAAGTTTATTTTATTAAATAGCTGTTGTCATTTGTCTCATTAAAAAAGTAAAATTACAGTAAAATAAAACGAATGAGTAAATATCAACCGATTATTTTTTTTAAGCTTTTAACATTTATACTCGAAAAATAGTAGTATCATTCATGTGATCCCCACGGCTTTGCTTGAAGTAGCAAAGTCTATCAAAAATGTTTTGTGCATGACTCTTTCGAACGAATCGGCTTGAATTCTACTTGCAACGCGTCGAATATTTTCTTTCTAGGCACCAATCGTTGTTAGTTTGTGAATTAATATAATCCCAAAGAAAAAAGTCAAAAGATACGATCTTGGTGGCCAATTGACATTAGTATTTTGTGAAATTATCGAATCGCCAAACTTTTGACGCAATAACTGTATTTTTTAAGCAGCTGCGTAGTGAGTGCTTAAACCATATCTCATTCAAATAAAAATTTTCCAAATTTTCAAACAAAAATTACGAATCCGTAGGTGATAGCATCTCCTTGCTCATTTTCGAAAGACAAATGGTAAATGGTCCAATGGTCCCACACATCATAATCCACACCAAACTGTGTTTTTTTTTTTTCAATAATTATATTGTATACAAGACGTGGTGCCAGCTAATTATTATCTTTTGTGGAAGTTATAACTGTACATTTTGTGCACTAGTGCAAAATATTCAAATCAGACTTGTATATGAAATTGATAATTTCGTAAGTGATTACGCAGCTTGTGAAAGTGACTTAGGTGTTAATAGACATTTCAATCGTGAGAGATTAATTAAAAAATTCAGGATTAAAAACGGCGAATAACTGAAAACATGTTCGTTCATTCATTCATAAAACGCCTCAGATTTATCGCAGACTATGAGAAAATAAACAGGTTATATTTTTGGAATTTATTTTTTCTACGTTTCATACAAACATAAAGATCAAATTGAATTAAGTACTTTTTTGTTTTAAGAATTTTTTTTAGTAATTAAATTAATTTACGGAAATGAATAAAAAAATAATGGTGTAGTAAAATAAGACTGCGTTTTTTTTTTTAATCGTTATTTTAAAGCTATCAAATAGAGACATTTACTTATTTTATCTGGCAACTGCGAGTTTACATCCAGCTTACCTACCTGTTCTTTTTTTTATGTTGAGAAATAATTTTTTTTGCGTTTCAAAAATGCTATGTCTGACCTGGATTTGAACTCAAAAGAATCTTCCGGATGGGAAAGCAGAGTTGCTATCATTCCGTAATGTAAGATGGCAATTTAATACTTGTCTATTGATATTTTAATGAGTTTTTGAACCGAATTCTTAAAAATAAATTAAATAAATGTAAATAGGACGTAAGGATTATTTTTTTATGTTAATAATTTATTCTTAAAACTTCAACTTGGTTTAACCGTAAATGTTTTTGTTACTATCAACAAAACTACAATACGAGAGAGTTGTACTATGTTATAGTGGTGTAGGTAGTTATTAAATAATCCCTTTTCTTATCTGTAATATTAGTTAGCAGAAGATCAAATTACGAGTAATTTTATACAAAAGAAATGTAAAAGAATAAAAACGACTTCAAAAAATAATACTAAAAAGTTACAAAAAAGTAAAAGTATTCACAACAAATAAGTGGGTACCAGCCAACACAAATTAAACATAAAGTTACGTAAACTTAGTGGTAGCTCAACCGACCGCTAGACGGGATTCCCACATGAAAAATGGGATCTCAAGAGCATATAAGAGAGCAGACACTACTCAACTACAAGAATGTGTAGTAGATTCTCACAAATAAGAACGTACAACAATCGATTCTTACAGAATGAAAGTGTAGAGAGTCATGCTTATCGTGTCAGTTTAATACACAAATGTTTGTCAAACAAAATGCAAGAGCAACGTTCTCACCGCCTCTGCTTTATATAAGAGGAAGGAGAGTTACTGGAAGCTGTACTCATTAAATTTGATGACGAAACTGTTGGTCTTACAATGAAAGATCCTTGATGGTTGCCGTTTATAAAACTTCTGGTGGGATTATCGTTATATAGTAACTGATCATCCTCATTTATTTCCTTTATTATTGCCCCTGATAATGTTTTACTAAAATTCAATCACAGCGATATTTATTATTATTTAATTTTTAGAACCCATAATTTTAATTATGTATACAGTATATACATATAGCTACGAAAAAATATTTAAACCAAAGGGAGATGAAACCCTTACACAAGTGAGGGTTACTTTGAAAAAAATATATATATATTTTCTTTATATGCATTGTAGGTAATAAAATGAAATATTTTCTCTGAAATACCTCTGAAGAAAATCAAAATTGTTTTTTTTTGCGATAGCCCCCAACCCTTTAACTAATTTAAAAATTAATACGATCAGTGCCCCATATATAGAAGTATTTAAGCCAAATTTGAAGAAAATTGGTTCGGTCAATTCTGAGATATGTCAAAAAGCAGTGTGACACATAACGTACATAAATACTCGTACGCACATACATACGTTTTTTTTTTTGTCTAGATGAAGTCGTTGGCTATAAAACGTAAAACCGAATACCCCATTTTTGAGATGATTACAATACTTTCACCTTTAATATACACCTAGCTGTCGAGCTATAAAAAACTTAGTACTAAATTTTCTATTAAATCGCCTGTGTCTCTAAAACAGTTTTCGTAAATGAAATAATGAAAATAAAAGATAGCGTAGATCTTTCATTTTCTCAGCGACTCAAAAAGGTGTTATGCACGAAAAATAACGCTGTAAAATACGACACACTATGGTTAAATTTTATTTTTAACGAATAAATTTATTTTAATCTCGAAAAATTTACACCTAAAAATCATTTTCAAATTCATAAAAATATTGGAAAAAGAATCGGTTCTGATCAGTTCGAAGGTGCTTAATTTTTTAACAGTTGTACTTATAACATCCACACGGAGATTATTAAATATATTTTTAATTAATCTTCTTAAATCAAATTACTCCGTAACGGGTGGCCACAGAGTTCGCCATTCCGTGGTGGAGTGTCACTGTTTCAGCCTTTCCTTTTGTCCGGAATATCCCGGGTTTGAATCTCGTCAGGCATGGCATCTTTCATACACTACAAAATTTTGTATTCTTTATTTACCTCGTAGAATTTTCGAGCTTTATATGTGAATTACTTTTTTCCCATAAAATGAAAATTGAAGTCATTTTCGCTGAAATATTGATCTGTCACTTTGTTTAATAGATTTTGTTTTTTTTTTTTTTTAAATACTTATTTGCCGGAAAAAAATATTTTAAAAATATATCGAATTATGAAATAAATAAATTTTTCTTAATTATTATTTATTAGCCAAAAAGACTTCCTCCCACCTTGAGTTAGATCTGTACAGGGGCGGGTAACAGTAAAAAAAGTGCCTCCAGTAACATCATTGACGAAGGACGTACATTCAAAAAGATCTTTTGGAAGCATAATTTTAAGTCAATTTTTAATATTTTAAAAAGATTTAAAATAAAACTTTTCGTCACGCCAATCAAAAGATTTTTATAAACAGTAAACTCATTCCATTATTTTACAACAATTAAATGATATTTTAAAATAGAATATTCGATCGATTAAACTTTAAAATAATCACATAAAAATAGTGGTGGTAATTTCTGACGTTACAGAAAGTAAATTGTCCGTGATTGACGACAACATTGTTTTGTTTAGCTTCAGGATAAATAATCACTTAATCGCGATAGAAATATTTCAAATTAATCATAAATTAATCTGATTAAAAAAAGCCTTTCACTGTAATTAAACACTTCATTTAATAAAAAAAACTTTTATTTAAATTTCAAGTAGCTTATTGTGCAATATTAAATGTGTTATCTTTTATCATTTAAAAATATTACGCCTAGTTTATTAGATTCTTAATAGTACAAAAACAGAGATAAAATTTTACATAAATCGTATCAAAGGTTTGTTTGTAATTTATTGTAAAGGAATCTTTAGGTACTGTCGTATCTGAGTGAAAGTTTATTTTTTAATTTAAGTTTTCTTTCCTACATAACTAACAAAACATAGCCAATGTTTTCTACAAGTCCATTTTAAATTTAATGTAAAATTAGTTGAAATAGGCAAATTGTGATCCCACCGGGTTGTGGTCTATTGGTGAACGCGTTTCCCGAATCAGCTGACTTGGAAGTCGAGAAGTTCCAGCGTTCAAGTCCTAGTAGAGTCAGTTATTTTTACACGGATTTGAATACTAGATCGTGGATACCGGTGTTCTTCGGCGGTTGGGTTTCAATTAACCACACATTTCAGGAGTGGTCGAACTAATTGTAGAAGACTACACTTCATTCACACTCATACATATCATCCCCATTCATCCGCTGAAGTATTATCTGAATGGTAATTACCGGAGGCTAAACAAGAAAAATAAAGGCGGACTGTGATAGCTTGTATTAATATTTCATCGATAAATATAATTAAACTGTATGATTATAACCTGAAATTTGATTAAATTTATTCTATAATTCATTAAAAGACAAAGTAATTTTTCATTTGTAAAAAGAATCGTCTAAATGAAGAAAAAAAATTCCATGAAACTTAAAAGGAAGTGGGATTTTCTTAGTAAAAGTAACAAAGGGAATGCAAAAAAACAATGGATACTACTACTATACTTATGAATGTGATACTTATGAATGTGAGCTAAGTCTCTCATTAGAATGCCGGTTATAAGTTTGTATGAATTATTCAACCTCAGTTTCCAAACTACTTTTTCCCCACAAAATTAGTTTATGTGGTGGCATCAGACTATTTAACTCTATAATAATCATTCACAAAACACTAATAATAAAAAATATGTATACAGAGTGTTCAGGGACGTATTCCCCGAAAGAATTTCAGATACTGATTAGGACACCTCAATGATCAAAAAAGTTCTCAGATCTAGGTAAGCCCTATTTTGCTTTGTTTTCCTTCTGGACGCCAATTTGTGATTTTCAACAAAAAAATTATTTCTTAGGAACGGGTAACTTTAATTAAAAGTTGGTAGTGTATTCCACAAAATAAAAAAATTTAAAAAGGTCACCTTCAAAAATTTCGAAATGGTGGCAATCGTAATTTTTTAATCCTCAGTGTCTTTGTAATTATTTGTTGATCAAATTTTTACTTATTACAAACTTTATTAAGCATTTTATTTTGAACAAAATGTGATAATGTAAATGTAAAAAACCCATTGACAAACAATTGAGTTATTGCGACAGTTAAACTGGCAGTACACCATAATGCAAGCTGATAATTTTTAATTTACTATTATTATTTATTACTAATAATTATTACATTTAGTGGAAGAAATAGACAGGCAAAAATATTTATTAAAAAACGTGAGCTAAAATACCACTTAAAAAAAAATTTTATTAAAATCTAAAACCAGATGGCTACTGTTTTTTTAACAATTATTAATAGGTAAACACTGCAGAAATAAAATATTTAAAAAAAGGATTAAATAAATAAATGAAAAAATAGTAGTCATTATTATAAAACTAATATATTAATTTATTTTATATTATTTATTTTTATTTAAAATATGGAAACTTATAAAAAATTTAGTTGCCCATGTGATAAAAAAAAGATGCAAAAGAAAAGCAAAGGCACAAAACCTCTACCTGATAAAGAAAATATGATACGGTTGCAGAGAAATTGTGAGATTCAGCTGCATACCCTGAAGTAAGAATGTCTGGAATGTGAGAATGTAGGATTGCCGAATACTTTTTATCCTAACTTTTACAACTGTGATGGTTTCTGCCTTTGTATTGTTTTGCTAAATAATCCAATGATGGAAGCACAGTGTATGTTGACAATAATGAGGCCAAAATTAAAATTATCTTCAAAAATATTTATTTGTTAACATACAATGAATATGTAAAAAAGTATACTTAGTAGACCCCCCCCCCCCCCCATCAGAGTATTAAAAGTCAATGACTTGTGTTGGTTAAGACAATTTAGCAAATACAATCAAAACACATGAAATATGCATTAAAGATAAAATGCAGTATTTTTAATTCTTCATTAAATTTCAACTTAAAGTTAAGTACTATTAAAATCTAATATAAATTTTCAAATAACTATTAAAATTGTTCAATTCAACTTACTTAATTTGTTTTATATAAATAGATTAAAACCATTAATATGATGTGTAGACACTATAAATATGTAAAAAGCATCTTTTATATTATAATATAAATTTAACAAATATTATTGCATAAGAATAATATCCCTATTATTTCTGTTATTAACTAAGATATAATTTAAATAAAAAGCAGATCTTTCTTCAATTTATTAATATCAATAAATTCCCTAGCATTTTATTAGGGCATTTTATAAGAAGTTAGGGAATTTTAAAAGAAAAACCATAAGAAATGTTTTAAAAGTAAAAATCTGTACAATAAATCTATTTACAGGAATCCTTGGATTAAAATAGAGCAGAAAAGGTCAAATAAGAAATATTATGTATAAATAGTCTCTGGTAATTTTATAATGACAATTAAAGACAACAGTTCTGTCAGATGTTAGTATGAGATAGTATGTAACAAACCAAAACATCTCCATTAAAAGATTTAAACTTGTTAACTGGGGGTCTTAGATGTTCGAATCCTCTTTTACCCAGTAGGTGTTGTTGAAGAACAAACAGCTCCTCTGCTTTCATCCATCATCCACCAGCTGTTGTATATTATTAAACCCTCAACCCTCAAATTTCAATTCATCCAACGGCTCCCACTCCTTCCCATGTATACCGCATACATTCCACGTCTCAAAAAGTTTTAGATTTGATTCATTTCCATATTTAAGCCTGAATTCCAGACCAGTTCGTTCACTCTTTATTTTTGCTTTTAATAATTTTAATTTAGAGTTGTGCAAGTTATCTACCTACAGCACCCGATCATGATGGAGGGGCTACTTTCTTTAGGTAATCTTACTAACCATAAAAATAATATGAATATTCTGCTTTAGTAGTCAAATTTGCTACTTCCTGAGATGAGTATTGACCTCCATCAAGTTAGTGTTACACTGTAACACTAGGACTCCACAGCCACCAAAATAATCTGCTCACTGACACCTCCCTGCTGGGGCTGGATACCTAAACCTTCTCGTGAGTTGTTCAGCTTAATAACAGCACCATGTTTAGGTCATTTATTGGAGTTGGAGTCTGAGAGTTATGAGAATACTTTTGTCTAAATTCTTACATTGCACATTTTCACCCCATTCACCAGAATCGAAGCTCTCTCCAGGTAAACTCCTAGGTCCTCACATAGTATTACCTACCGTAGGTAATTATCTATCCAATAATCTGTTAATACATGTATAATTAACAATAAAGTAGACTTCACATATACATAGTTTATACACAGTTTATTAATGTAGAGATTAAATTTTAATCATCAAGCCAAAATTAAACTATTAATAAATTAAATTTTTACATTTGGAATCATGAATTTTTACCTATTCTTGTAATTGGTAAATTGTATTATAAAGTAAATAGCTTTAGCTTTGTTACAATTAAGAAATGTTACAATTACTGCTCCTGTATTTAATTTCATTACAGTATGGCCTTCACTAGCATTATGAATAGCCTCATTGTCAGTAGTCCTCTCAAAGATGAGGCAGGATCATCTGCAAAACAATAGATATATTATCCCTTATTCCATCCATCACATATTTTAACTTATAATGGTTAAAATACATGGTTACATGGTTCCGGTACCTTGTGAAATACAACACTAAATCAAAATAAAAAATTCCTAAAACCGCTAATACTCGTGGCTTGTATTTTGTTTGTCAGAGAAAAGGAAAGCAAATTTTTTAAGAATAATCTCTCTAATACCATATATGTAAATCTAATTTTTTATTAATTGTGAAATATCAAATCATTGATATAGAAAAGTTCTATAAATTCTGTCACTAACTTATAATTCTTATTCTGGGACCACCAAAGGGATCCTCTACAATTAAAATACAATCATCAAAATCAGTTCTTTGAAAGTTTTATTGGTAAGTATAAGATCTGCATTTAAAAAAAAAAAAAAAACTTTGTAAATCCAACTGAAATATATCCTTCTTGTAAATGTCAGCATATTTCTTCTGTACAGAATTCAGAAGAACTAAGACTAATATTAAATAATATTTAACATTCAACTGAGTATGTAATAAAGAAAAAGGTAAATTCTGTAAATTCATCAAAATTATTACTGCTAGTTCTTATAGAACATACTTATATACTTTTTCTTTTTCAGGATTTGAAAAGAATGCTAAAACGAGAAATGACAGATTCAATCACAGCACCTGTAGATCCAGCATTCAAATCAGTTAAAAAAAATTCAACTGCTTTTCTTATTTGGAGAATAGAGGTACTTTTTTTTTATTTTAAACATAAATTATTCTTTATTTTCTTATTACAGCATCAATAATTCTCAGAATAATTCTGTTAATTTATTTTATTAATTTTTAGGATTTTTGGTTCTAAGTACTCAATTATGTAGGAACATCTTTTAGAAAAAGAATCTTTTAACATATACTCTGTATTATTACTGAACTGTTGAGTAATTTAACATTTTGTGATTTAATATTATAGAAACTAATAAAAAAATCATATTAAGCATATGTTAGAAGAATTCTTCAGTTGCTCATAAAAATTGTCAACACAATAAAATCATTAGAAAAATTGCTATCATAAACATTAAAGCACACCTGTAAAGAAATTATGAGGACAGAGGTGGTTAAAAAAAAGGAATATTATATATGTTGAAATTTCATTCTGTAGAAATAACTGAAGTAGATACATTTCTGTACAAAGATTTGTAAAGCAGCTAAGGTTTATATAATCTTTGTAATACTTTGTAATCTGAAGGTTTGCAAGCAGCAAAGAATGGAAACTAAACTATTGATGGCAAGAAGATGGTAAAACTTGATGACCAAATTTTAAAATTTGAAGAAAGGAAATATGATTAAATATGATATTATTTTATCTAATAGATATTTAAACTTATTAAAATTTTAATAACTGTGGAAGTCACTTTAAAAAAATACCTTAAAGCAAACATTAGTTTGCTCACCATAAGAAGAGAACAGAAAGCTACATTGATACATTCTCTTGTTCACAATGAACTCAACGAATAGCTTCTTGCACTTCATCGCAGAACAGAACACTGTCAGACTAATACATAAATTTAAATGTGTTAATGAAGCACTCTTAGCTCATACACTCAACTGTTATCACAAGTTCTCTTTGAATGTTATCTCATAACATTCAAAGGGAAAAACCCACTTTCCCTAACTCACCAGCCCTCTGCAGAATTTATTCTCTCGGGCTTAAGCCTTATACTGATGAAACTGCAGCTGCTCCATCCTCCTTGTTCATTCAAGCATAATGGTTTCTAAATGTCTACTACCCATAACTTCTATACTATTCTAGTAATTTTTTCCATTGTTCCTCTTTGCTATTTCTGGATTTTTCTCTTTGTAAATTTATTGTCAGTTTACATTCTTAATTTTCCCTCTTTGAACTTCTTTATACATAACAATATACATATATATTGTTAGTGGATAAATTTTTGTACATCTTTTTAGAAATACTACTTTACAGTATGTAAGGTTAATTATTTTTATGAAAACATTTATTATATTCATAAGACCATTTGTTACCACTACATTTGATGTGTATATTCAAAGTAAAAGACCATTTTAAAAGTTTTGTATTAAATGATTAGGAGGCAGAGATGTTTTAAGCGAAGTCTGAAGAGCTTCTCAGTATCTCTAAAAACTCTAGATTTAATTTGCTAATAAATCTAATGAAGTGATTGTCACTTTATATAATCAAAAGATAACAGCTTCAGTGTATTTCCTCTCAACGTGTCAGAGAGGTAGACTCTGCAATAATAGTGTACTATTAATTCATTTGTCTTTCTTTTCTTATTTTACTATTTCTCTCAAAGGAATCATGATATAATATGAACAAACTGTTTTTTCAACCCGTTATTATTATTATAGTATTCATTGTAATTAGGCCAATTTCCTGTTTTGTGCAATAAAATTAATAAAAAAACTGTGTTAGTGAAACCCTCAAAAAAATGTTAAAACAAAGAATGAACTAACTTACTCAAAGGAAAGCTTTGTAGGGCTCTTAAGGATGGTGAGTCTTCCACACCGCCCATAATTCCTGTTCTGGGTGGAAGTAACACATTACTGATCAATGATTTTTATTGATAAACTCAAATATTTACTTAGATTAGAATAGTTTTATCACTAATTTAAATAATTAAATAACCACATACAAAAAGGCTCACACTTCCTTTAAAGGAAATCCTTGTCCTGAGTTAAGAGGTTATGGAATTATCCAAGTAAATTAATTAAACTAAATATTTTAAGAGAATTCCCAAGGTGTAAAAACTGCTTACACTGTTGAATTATTTTTTTTTTTTATATATATTAACAGCATGAAAACTTATTTGCATACATGTATGTGGTAAAACAAGTCTACTCAAGCTGATTAATTTTTGAGAAAAAAATGTTGAAAACTAGTATTCAAAAAATGTTGCATTAAATATTTTAAATTGCAGTTATTTTTAAAATTTGATAGTTTTTTAATTTTTATTTTAAATGCACTATTTAAAGATTACAAAAAATGATTATATCAAATTTGAATCTAATATATTTTGTAGATTAAAAGTTTTTTGTTTTTTTTTTTTTAAGATAATGATAGAAAGATAAAAAAGGAACTATCTTTGTTTTTTTGTTTTATGAACTATGTTCACTTAACATTTTTCCTTAAAAATACATATCATTTCAGTAGGTTTGACATGATCTTTTGTAAACAGATATGAAATTCATTCTTACTAATTCCATTTAATTGTTATAATATACAAGGTCCCAGGCTGAAGGTATCCAAAAGTTACAGCTTATGTTAGGACATAAGAACCAGTTAGGATATAATTTTTGTTAAACACACAAAGTTTTAAAGTTGAAGTTCACACATCAAGTTGAAGTTCATGTACCTTATCAAGTTCTTCTGTAAATATTTTTTTGCAGAAAAAGACATCTTAATGATAATTCAACTCTTGCCAGATTTTTCTTGACAGCTTCAACAATTCTGTCTTAAATCATCCAAATACTCAAAATTTTCTATGGTACATAAAACTTTTAATAAATCCCCAAGCAAAAATGTCCTAAAATGTCATGCATGACCTAGATGGCCATGCATTTGGACCTCCTCATTCGATCTAACATCCAGAAAATGTGTTGTTCAAGAACAGGTAACATGTTTTCTCGATGAAAGTGTGGTGAAGCACCATATTGTTGGAAATTGAACCCTATAGAAATGAAAGGAACAGCAGCAGTATGTCAAGGTAAATGTTTCGTATCACCAGTGGCCTCCATGAAAAACAACAGACCAAAAATGGCGATTTTTGTTCCATCTTAACCAGACATTGACTTTTGGTGTGTCCCTTTCATTTTTGATTACTGTAAGGGGGTTTTCAGTACCCCAAATTCGACAATTGGGTCTGTTTCACGCATGGAAAGGTTGCCTCATCACTAAATAATGTATCAAGATAATTAAAATTGTTTTCTACACTGTACAAGTATCTTTGCAGCAAATATGTCATAGGGGGCTATCATTTGGTTTAATGTCATGAAGGTGTTGTAACTTGTATGCTCGCAAATAGAACCGCTTATGAACAATGTCATGAACAGTGGAACTAGGAATTTGCAGTTCATAACTAGCCTGCCTAATTGACTTTAACATTTAAGATCAAGCCTACTTTTAAGAGATTGTGATGACTAGTTTTCTAAATATTGGCCATTACTATTGGATGCTTTATCCCAGACACCCTGTAATTTGCAGTATATTTATGTTTAATCTAAATTTTTTTTCTTGCAACATTTTTCATCCGTCTCATTCATTTTAGGAATTTAAATTCCTTTAAAAGTTCTTTGGTACTTCTAAGAAAAATTTTCCATTTCATAAATAAATATAAAACAAGCAAACTATTTTTTAATATACTGAATTACAGCTGTGAAAAATAGTGCATTTCATTATTTTTCAAGACACTGCAGCCAACTAACTTGATCTTCAACACTACTTGGCACTCATTACATATAAAATGCAAAACATAGTTTTCAGCAAACCACGTCTTGAATATTGTATTTAACATAACAACTTAGTGTGTCACCTATAGTCCTCAGATTACACCCACTTCATGCTTTCTAAATTTTTGATACTTTATAAAAGTTATCTCTTTTGAAATTTATGACCAAGCATTATAAGTATTTGGTAAAAATATCAATCATATAATCTCTTATAATTTTATCTACAGGTATAAAAATAAAATAAATTTTGATAAAAGGGGCAACATCTTGCTATATATATATATATATATATATATATATATATATATATATATATATATATATATATATATATATATATATTACATTTAAATTTAGACTACAAATTTACGTATGATACTTATGATTTTAGTACATCAGCAAAGCTTTTTACAAAAACTTATCACACATACAACTATAATTTGAGATATAGACTATAGAATCAATTATATATAGGCATACTACAAATAATAATGAAAAAATTAGTATTATAACACAAATGTTTTATAAAAATCATTCATGTTAATAGCAATTGTTTTAGATTGTAAAATTAATTTTGGATACAGAAAGTTGTTCATAAATGTAACAACTTGTAGTACATTATTTTTTTAATACCAAAATTATTTTTTTTGTCATAGAATCTGAATGTTGTACCTGTTCCTAAAGATCAATATGGAACATTTTATGAGGGTGACTCATATATCATTTATGCTGCATCAGAATATGGAAAGTATGTTGGACCGAAAATTAAGGTAAATAATTTTTAGAGGAAAGAAAAGAAAAGAAAGTGTGTGTGTGTGTGTGTGTGTGTGTGTGTGTGTGTGTGTGTTTCTAAAGATAAATTTGTTTTGAAAAAGTCATATAGCAGCACATTTACCTCTCATTTCATTCTTCAATAAATTTTCCTTTTCATAATTTGAAATAATAAGAATATAGACCACATGTATTGAATGAAATATAATAAATAATATAATAATAATAATAATTAATATAATAACAGTAAAAAAATTATTATTATTATTTTTTTAATAATTATTGAGTGAATGAGAATAAGAGAACATAGAGTTTAGAGGAGGAGAAGGGCCAATTAAAACATTGCTAGAAGGGTCAGTAGAAGATACAAAGAAGAAAGTATAAGAAAGAGTAAAATTATTATCTGAAAGGATATGGGTGCTATAAAATTTAGTTGGCAATATGAAAGAATGGGATGACATGGTATAAAGAACAATATGCCTCAGAGCAGTTAACCATTTGGGATGAAATTTTGATAAAAGTTAGTAACTAAAGTGTGATAGTTTTCATATTTATATCTTTCCCTGCTTATTTTGATATAGTAGAGGGGTAAAGCTTTCACTGAAATCTGAGAGTAATTCTCCAGATTCATACATTTTGAATGTGAATGGAAACAGCTTATTTAATATTATTTCTCACGGAGAACATTATTACTACAGCATATTGCTGTAACCTTTGTCTTATTTGTTTTTATTTTTTAACTTAAAAGCTCTGTCAGATTCAGTTCTTAATGTAAAGTCACCTGAAATCTTCAATTTCTTCCTCTTCTTATTAAATAGATATTCTGGTAGGAACATTTTGCTAATTTTTTTTTGTAATTTGTAGTAATCACCTGATATAATTATTATTCAGTTGTTGTTCATTTAATTTTATATATTTGTATTTAGAATAATAAACATTTAAGTACACAAAACCAGAAGGTTTATGCTTCATTGTTGGTAGAAAAAATAAGGTTACTGCTATACAGTAAGAAATCTCCAAAAAAGTCAATTAGAAAGGCTTCCATTAAGCTGAAAATACAAAGAATAAGTTTGCAAAAGATTCCCAAAGAATTGCTTTGTGCCAAGAATTGTTTTTGCCTGTCATCTTCATACACTTCATGAAGATGATTTTGACTAGGATTAGCTTTCATGAGAAATTTATAATGTGTTATGATGCAGTTCTTCATTTCTCTAACTCAGTGATATTATCTAATGAAGCATGCTTCAAATTGAACAGTCTATTAAACCATTATTAACCATGTTTATTGATCTCATGAAAATCATTGTGTAATTATGGTGAAGGAAATTAATGTATCTGAAGTTCATATTTTGGTGTAATCACAAAAAAAAAGTTGGGGCCTTATTTCTTCAATGGAATAGTAACAGAGTGTTCATATGTTGATATATTATCGCAAAAACAATCTGTATTCAACATTGCAGATCCCTGTGTTCAGTAGGAAGATGAGACACCTCCTCACTATGCTTTTCAAATTAACCATCTTGATCAAATTTTTAAAAAGTGATTTTTCATTCTAAGGAATTATCAAAGACATAATATTCTAAGTCAAATGATCTGAATGTCTTGAAGTTGTCTATTGAAAATTCAGTGGTTAGATGCCACCATAAATGTATAAGACAAAAAGACAATGATGATTTGAACACATCTTCTGATGTATATTAAGCATTTAATGACAAAAACCTTATTTTACTTTACCTTTTTTCTTTTTTAACTCTGTTCTTATTAACCACTGAGGAAACTGGATTGGATTTCAACCGCCCAGACAATTCCAGGATGTATAAGTAAAAAGTGATTAATTGTAAAACTCTATTAAAAAAAATTAAGTTAAGTTTCTTTTGTAGCTAAAATTATGTAGTATATAAGTACAGCAACTTATATTTGTTACCTTGCAAAAGATTTTTAAAAAATCATTAAAAGTTAAAAAAGAAGATATTGATTTCTGTAGTTTCAGGAAGTCAAAGGCCCGCTCGAGATGCACATTCATTTTTGGTTAGGAGCAGATACTAGTCAAGATGAATCTGCTATAGCTGCATATAAGACTGTTGAGCTTGATGATTATCTGTCTGGTAATCCTATACAACATCGTGAAGTTCAAGGAAGTGAATCGCCAAGATTTAAATCATATTTTAAAAATGGTTTAAGGTAAAATATTTTGTTTAAATTAATTTTTAATAGTATTTAAATAAAATTAGAAAATCTTTCAAGTTTCACATTGGAGACTAGTTTACGTTCAGATCATCATAAGGTTTTATACTGTTGTACCCAGTCCATCACTACTCTGTTGAAAATAGTAATATGAACTTATAAAATTCATTAAATTTATTTAATACCAGTAAAATTTATTTATATATTTGTTAAATTTTTTACTAATTATCCTTTCAAGTTAACTATTTACAGTATTTTATAGTGATCATTTTAGACACCATTTGATAATCATCCTTGTTAATAAAATTTTGAAATTTCACCTTTTGATACAATAGGTACTTGCTTTATAAATGAAGATTAGGTTAACAATTATTTTTATTATGGGTATGTTGGAGTTAATGTATCATTAATAATTTTTATTCTAATATTGCACCTAAATATTATTTTTATATTGTTTATATATTATATTATTTCCCTTAAAAAGGTTCATTAATTTATTGGTCTACATAATTTTGTCTTTTCTTATGATTGACTGGCATAAATATTGCTTTCATGAAAAATAATGTCAATTGTATTATGTGACAAATGCCTGTAGTGGCGAGCAAAGATGACCTGTAGGGTTGGATATCACCAGCATTTCAATGGCCTTGGCAAAATGATTTACAACAGTACATACATCTCTGTGAAGAAGACAATAGGAAACACCACTCACTACTGCTCATTTTGTCTAGTAAACCCGACATGGATCTTGTTATACTTGATAATCACTGTTTTCAAGAGTAACTGACATGTCATGTTAAATTACAACCACCAGTGGAATTGGTGGAATATTCATATAAAGGGAAGTATGGAAAAATGTTTTATCCCTCTTTCTGAATTAATGGTTTTGAAATATGATTACTAATTTCTTTTAAAGTTCCCACAGTTAAAATTTCACTGAAAGTAGAAATGTTTGGAATCAATAGTCATTTGAAAGGTTAGATGATATTCTCCATTCCTTTTCTATTCTGTCCATTAATCTTTTAATCTCAACATAATTATTACTTTGTATGACTTCAGTTTCAGTTTTAAATATTTAATCTTTTCTCTTCTACATTTCTTAACCCTCTGCAAATCTTGCCATTATGTTATTAACAAGACCTGGATGTATTATTATACAGAGTTCTAAGTTAATTATACAAAAGCAACCTTTAATATTGAAAAAAGTAAATAACTTACAGAATTATTTGATAAATCACTGAATACAGTAATGAGACCTTCAAGTCTCATTCCCACCTAACAAGGTCAGTTTCGACAGTGTGACAGACATTCATTCGTAGTCCAGGTAAATCAATGGGATGTGCCAGCTTAAAGTTCAATAATCTTTAAGTTACAGTAAGGAGGAGGGTATTGTGTCAATCAACTGTTATTTAAGCCCTACAAATTACAAACTGATAAATTACAATCATTGAGTGAAAGTGATATAGAAAACAAAACTGAGTTTTGTGTAAACATATTCAGTGTTGTATCAAACATAAAGGTTACTTTTGTATATTAATTTAAAAATGCCTTCTTTGGCCTGTCAACCTTAATTTATCTCTTTTCTAGATAGCACTATTTTACCCAAAATTCTATATTTTTAAGAAATTGTTGGCTCTGAAGAATTTAGTTGATGCAATTAAAAATTAAGGCAGTCGAATCATTTGACAATGATAACTAACATAAATACATTTTATTTCTTAATGTTGTAAAAAAGCCTACTCAATTTGTACTTTGAATTTTGTTTATAAGAAACAGAGTTATTATTTTTAATCATATTTTTATTAATTTCCTAATTTATTATCTGATATAATTTTGTTTAGTATATAAAAGGTAAAATTAGCAAATCTATATTAAATGATTGTTGAAAAAAATGGATTTAATGTTACAGATTACTAAGAGGAGGGGTTAGTTCTGGATTAAATCATGTAGCAGATAATTTTGAGCCAAGATTGTTTCGTGTTAAAGGAAGACGTATTCCAATTGTTCAACAAATGCCATCTATTTCATGGGAACATTTTAATAAACAAGATGTTTTTATTATTGATACCAATGATGTTATCTTTGTTTGGGTAGGAAGTGATGCTAACAATATAGAAAAACTTCAAGCCACTAAGGTATATTTGAAATGTTTAAAATATATTTAATACCTATTACTACCTATTTCCTTTAATTTATTTCTGTCAATAAAATTAATATATTGGTGCTAAATTAAGTTTTGGTACTAGATGGTCTTAATTCTAGCTGCATGTTATCCCAATTAGGAAATCTGCTAAGCAGCAATGTTTTCAATAAACAAATTTGGAGAATGTATTTTTTTGTTTCTTGTTTATTTTCATCAGCAATATTTTCTTAGGTATAGAAGGTGAAAGAAAACAAAGTATACACTAAATTTTCTTTTAAAATATGAAAAATCATAGCAGATGCTCACAAAATGGTAAAATAAGTATTTGATAATGCTTTAGGATGGTGTATGCAAATGTACAACTGGCTCAAGCAGTTAAAAATTACCAAACACTGTTAACAATACGAAAATTCAAATATGATATACTTTAACTTATCAGTACCAGAAATATTGATAAAATTAAAAATGATCCTCAAACATTTTGATGTAAGTGACAATTTGATATTGTTAACGGATAGAGAAAAATTAGTTTTAAAGCTCATAGCAATTGTCATAAGTTTTGGCTAAATTTAAAAATGAAAGAATCATATTTATTGAGTATTATGAATTCTCAAAAAGGAATACATTTAACCCTTATTCAGCCGTAATCAGAATTGATGTTTTAAATGACTTTCATTTGTCAAGAAACAGCTAATAGCTCATGAGCATCCAATTGTTACATCATAGAAATTAAAAAGAGAGCAATTTGTTATACTATGAAAGTGATTAATTTCTCTCAAGACACTGGCAGCTTTCTTCGATATTTTCCAAAGTTAATTAATTTGAACTAAAATGAATTAATTTCAGAATTGTTTTTCTTCAATTAAAATTAATTGTTGAAACTAAAGGTTACAGCATGTTTATTGTCAATCATGTAAGTGTTAGGCTTATGATTTAAAAACAACAATCATTGATTTGCTGATATTGAGATCAATGGCAACAAGTTATCAATGTCAAAAGTATTTTTCAATGAATATTTATTGGCCAAGAATACAACACTCAAGATAGTAGGTTATATAATTTTTAGCTAATTGTACCTATATAATCAAGAAATACTTGATGTAATCAATGACAGCGAATTGACTAAAACAGTATGAAATATAATAAAATGTTATCAAAAGTTTTCACAATTTGAAAAATGTATGAAACCTTAGTGATATGAAAGCATTTAATATGGAAAAATTAAATACAGTAATAGTCTACTATGATACAAACTGCATAGAATCGTGAAAAAGCTAAGTCCACTTCACCAGATTTAGTTAATGGACTTAAGGCAATTTCTTCATTTGTCACATGGTTGCATTAATGCAACCATTTACCAAAAAGGACTGAAAGGGTTTTAATGAAACACACTTTTGGATATGTACAAAATATAATTTACAAGGAAAACCATACCTCTTCTCTAATCAACCTCTAATAGCTATTCTGGTTTGATTTAGTAATTACAGTGACTTATGAAAGTAATGGCTGCATACTAATACCTAATATTATGAAAACATGGACAAATGGAACTACAAATTTTATTAGAAAACAATTTCAGTTTGAACTGGCTTTTGCAAACATCAGGACATGTTTCAGGGTATGACATTAGACAAAGCAGTTATTGACGTAAGAGAGAAAGAAATTCTTTGAGCTCAACTGTTGATGAGCATGTCCAGAATAAAATAAATTAGCCTTTTTAAATTTCTACACTTTCAGTAGATTGATAAGATAAGAAATTCTCCTTATGGGCCAAGAGCAATAAGAGGATAGAATGAGAAATTATGTGATGAAATTAATTAAATGTTAATATATAAATTTAAATGTTGATGTAAAAGAATAAAATGACAAATTAATTATATATAATCATTGTACTGTATGTGTGTATTTATATTAGTATTCCCTGTTAAAGGAAAATACATTGTTCTGTTTCAGTATAAACTACAAGAGATGATCAGAAAGTAAGTTACACCCCCTCTATGAAACAAATACATATTTGTAAGACAATTTTTTTTTTTATTGAACAAAAAACTAATATTTTTTATCTATTTTTCAACATAACCACCATGTTTTTCTAAACACTTTTAATACCTTGTGACAAGTTTTTCAATTCCACTCTCATAAAAATTTTGTCCAATTTCCTTCAACCATTTAAGGACTGCTTCTTTCAGTTCATCAACATTAGCGAGAACCAAACAGGTGGTAATCACAGGATGCTAGGTCAGGGTTGTAAGGCTGATGAGACCACACTTCCCACCTGAATTTTTGCAGTAACTCCTTTGTCACAGCTGAATGAGTAGCATTGTCGTGAAGAAAAATGACCCATCGCTCAATCTTCCAGATCTTTGATCTTTAATGGCATTACACAATTTTTTTTTAGTCTCACAGGTAAGATTCAGCATTATTTGTTGTTCCTTGGGGCATAAACTCACTGTAAACAACTCCCTCAGAAGTGAAAAAAAACTGTCTGCATAACCTTTCAAACATATGGGGATGTTTTCAATTTTTTTGTTGCGGTGAATTTTTGTGTCTCCATTCATGTGATGCTTATTTAGTCACAGGAGTGTAATGAAGCACCCAGCTCTCATCCCCTGTGATGATTCATTTCAGCCCTGAAATAAAGAAGTAAAGAAAGAGCAGATGCAAAATGTTGATGTTTGTGGTTTTCAGTCAATAGATGTGGCACCCATTGTGCACACATCTTACGGTAACAAAGCTGATAGTGAATAATTGCAAACACACCACCATAATTGATAAGTTCACTTGCTTTCTTTCTAATTTTCATGCGCCGGTTACTCAAAATCATTTCATTCACATGTTCTGCATTGCCCCTCGTGTTTGCAGTTGGACACCCAGCACGCAGTTAATCACTCACATTTGTTCTTCTGTTTCTGAAAATTTGGCACCATTTTGTGATCATGTGGCGTGACATTGCATTCTAACCATAAACCTCAACAATTTGGCTTTGAATTTCACAACAGTTGTAACTTATTGCCTGCAAAAATTGGACTACTGAACACATTTCCATGGTGGACAAAACTTCTAGAGAACACACTATACTGACTGACACTATACTGAATATCATACAGAATTGCTTGGGGGAGTGTGGGGGAGTGTGAAAACATCAACACAACCAGTGCTGCCACCATAAGACATTATATTCCTTTCAGTTCAAGAACACACCAAGGGTGTAACTTATTTTTTGATCCACCTCTCATACATACTTATTAAATTGTAGATTTTACAAGTATCTGCTAAAATAATAAATTAAGAAAAATATTTTTATTTTAAAGAAAACATTCTTTTCAATTTATTTCTGTTTTTAATATATTTTTACAAATCATAGGCTATGTCGATGGGCATTACTCCACATAAAAATAGATAAATAACTGGATAATAGATAAATATAGTCTATGATAACTGAGAGTGAGTTTATTCAAAACCCAACTTTTTGCTAGTATATTACTAGCAAAAGTATATTAGTATCTATTATAATTAATTACATAACTTCACTTGATGAAAGAATGTTGTCCTCAGATTTATTTTTGTGGCAACTTGTGTTCACATCTCCCACTGCCCAAAACAACCTTTTGATGTTACATGTTCCTGCTTGCTGTACATCATGTAGCTTCATGGAAGTTAATAGGAATTTACATTAGCTCAAAGAAAAGCACCACACCACATGCACATACACACACATATATATGCAATTGTTAATAAACACAAATTAAGCTTACAAATATCATAAAGAATATGAGTATTGCTAACAAAATGGTAGTAGAAGATTTATAAATACAAAATAAATTACAAAATATACAAATTAACAAAAGAAATTTAATTGAAAACCCCCAAAATTAAAAAACTGAATTAAACCTCGTAAATAAAAATTCAATAGAAATATTTGATATGATAAATTTGAATTTAGGTTGGATCTATAAAATTAATTGTAATAATTTCAATAATATTTATGAAAATCACCAGGTTGTTTATTCAGAAAAAGATTTTTAGAATACTTACACACACATTACAAAAATAGATAGTCATTTGTCCAATGTGATAGAACAATACATGACAATGTGAAAAACTGCTGTTGTACTTTTTTATATAATTGTTAATTTGATATACAATTAAAAATTGTGAGCTTACTATAAAGTGTTTCAGTATATAGCTAATACAATAAAGAAATGGGTAAAAATTATTTAACATAATGTGTGTACATTTAGATTAGCAGTATGATAACATATTACTTCTCTCTTTTATTTATTTATATTTTTTAAATATTATGAAAAGAATGATTACAATGTTATTTTGGATGTGATAATTGATTTCGTTGTGGTCTTTCCAGGAAGGTGCTTCGATTGGAGGTGAGCAAATAATTATAATATTTTAAATTATAAGAATTATAATTTATACCTCCAAATTAATTATAATGATTTTTAACCTCCAGACTGTTATAATTTAATGACATGAAACAATAAAATTTTCTATTTCTTTGTTCTAGCTACTATTATTATTACATGTCATTCATTTTGTGTTCCACTGGGTTCATGGTTGTTTTTTTTTTTTTTGTATATATATTTATATTAATCTATACAATTATAATCTTTCTTTTAGTTATTATTTTTCTCATGTTAGTTCTTTAGTAAGTAAAAGTGAAGATGTATTCTTTATTCCTGTAATTTGGTTCTAAAGAAACTTTTCATTTCTTGAAAATAAAAATTGTTTAATTTTTTAATTACAATAATTCTTATTTGGTTAATTTGGTTTTTGAAAAACAGATAGCTATGCAGTTAAAAGAAGAACATAGTGCAGTATCAATAGTATTTATGGATGATGGTAAGGAATCTAAGCTACCGGAATCAGAACGTTTACTTCTTGGTATATACCTGGATCTATCACCAGCTGCAAGACAAGCAATTAGAAAAACCTCTGAAGATGATCAAATGACTGAATATATGGAACGTAATGCACTTAAATTATATCAATGTTCTGATGACGATGGTACTTATAAAGTGACTGAAATAAAATCTGGACCATTGTTACAGTCTGATTTAAAATCTGATGTAAGATTTTTTTCTTTTAATTTATTTAATAATTAAACATTTAATATATGTTTTATTTTGAATTTCTTGTGATAGTTAATTATCACGATTTTTTTTTAATTTAGTCTCAATTATATTTACTAATAAACTAGTAAACTATCATCATCCATGTTTCTATGGTTTTCTTGTTCGATTTAGTTTGGGTAGAGTAATTATAAATTATTTTATTGCTGTCATTCAATTACATTTATTTTATGCATATTGTGAAGCAGTTACAGTATCTTTTAAATATTTTTTCTTAGCAAGTATTTTATTTTTATGTGTAAAGGGTTTAACATTAAGTTAAAACCACAAATTAGTTATTGCTTTTTTGTACTTTTTATATACCACTTGTTTAACCCCTCCACTATTAAAACTTTAATATTAAATAAATGCATTACTTAACCAAATTATTGTCATTGATACCAACTGGTATCACCAGCTTGTTTGACCCACAGACCTGAACACATTAACAATTATACCTTTAGACCAGTGTTTCTCAACCTGGGGGCCATGATGATGAAAGGGGGATTGTGAAATTAGCCTACAACTTTACACATAAACAATAATGAAATCATTTTATGAGAAAAAAATCATTTTAACATTTTACTTACATTTATAAGTACACATGCAAAAAAAATGAGTTGGTTGTATTTGTTTTTCGTTTAAAAGTTTCTCCATTTTCTCCAATTCCCGTATTTAGTTTTTAGCGTAACCATAGACTAAAAACCCTTTTCACAGAGGTAAGATATGGTAAAAGGGACTTACTTTCTATGCTTCTGCAACTAATTTCCATATTCACTTTGACGAGCAAGCCAAAATGTATTTAAACCTTAAGATGTGAATTGAAGTTGTAACTTTTATTTGCAGACATTTTGATTCACCATTTGTGAATCAAAATAACTTAGCAGCTGTAACAACATTATCACTAAATGGATTCAGTACCCATCTCTTCAAGAAATCATTTTTATCTTCCAGGAAATACTCCTTCAACTGAATTGTTAGCTCACGCAAATGCATCTTCATACTGTGAATAATAGTGAATAACTGTGGTGAATAATAGTGTCTTCATCTAAATTTTTCTTAATATAATCAGAATATTTTCTCAACATAAACAGAAAATTATTATATTATTTTTCTTATATAAGCTATAGAATTCAAAAATATATATAAAAAACACTTAAATAACAACAGTATTGACCCTTCAAATAGTTGTTTAAAAAACTGTAAAAAAGCAATAAAAATAACTTCTATGCAACAAAATAAATATAATACAAATATAACTGGAAAACCATATGGTTAAAAACAGAAAAGAAAAAACTGAAAAATGAATGATATCATAACAGCAATCATTCTAGTAATAACATTGTACTTTAAATTTTAAAGTACAATTTAATTTAAATGTTATTTTAAATAACATTTTACTTTTAATTTACTTTTGAGTGGGGAAACAGATCAAAACTTTTGCTTTGAAGGCAGTTAATCCAGTTACGCTTCTTCATGAAAGTATGAACTTTGCCTGTCACTAATAAAGTGTTTTTATCATATCCTTGTAAATTCACATTCAAGTTGTTAGATGCAAAAATATATGAGCCAAGTAAGCCAACAGCAATATACTTTTTATTCTCTAAAATCATTGAGAAATGTGTTTGTTTAAGCCTGGAAAGATACTGTTAATCCATCTTTCAATTTCAATAACCAGGTTAACACTTTTCCCCATGATATATCTGACTTCTGTATGGAAAAGTTGAGATTTTTTCTTTTCATCACATAGTTTAACAAACAACCTATTCTGTAACTATCGACTTTTAATATAATTAACCATTTTTACAACTTCGCAAAGAATTTGTTGAGATTATCCAGGATATTTTTTATGGCAAAAGCATGTCTGCGAAGAAGCAGTACATCCATTCTGCCCTTGGTATAAGATAATCTATTAATATTTTCAGAAATCCACTGTTCTTTCCTGTTATCACCTTTGTACTATCACTACATACTGTAATGTATGTAATACGTACATTGCGTGTGTATGTGTGTGTCCGTGCATGCGCACATACACACGGAGAGAGAGAGAGTGAGAGAGAGAGAAAATTAACATATTTCATTGATTTTAACAGAAATTTTTTTTTGTAATAAAAGTAATAATATTGAATAAGGGTAAATTAAAAAAATAGTTCCAATGCACGTCATCAATACACACTTTGTGCAAATAAGCATAATCAATTTGTTATTAAAGGTTTTTATTCTACTATTATCTAAAATATAAATTTGTTTTATTGTTAAAATATTTAGGATTCATATATAATTGACAATGGAGCTAAAGGTGTATGGGTGTGGATTGGAAAGAAAGCATCAATTAAAGAAAGAGTTGAAGCAATGAGAAATGCATATGGATTTGTAAAAAAGAAACTTTATCCTGCCAGTACACCTATCAATAGAGTTGTTGAATCGGGGGAGCCAATGGAATTTAAGGCACTTTTCCTTAACTGGGTCAATAAAGAGCCATTTAGTAATCATAAAAGAACATCAGGTAATATTTATTTTACTCTTAATTACATTTTGCAATGTAAAATCATTATTATTAATTTAGGTTCCAAGAATTTCAATTGGGTTTCATTTTTACCGTTAGAGCAGAAACCAGGTTGAAATTATAACTTGAAATGAAGCAATTCAGAACATTTTATTTGTTAATATGATTTAAATTTTTCAATGTTTCAAAGTTTATATGACTGTTTTACTTTTTATTTCTTTGCGAGACACCCACTACAGTATATGACTCACATTTATTAAAAGTAATTAAAAATATTATCATTTACTGCTTTTTCTCTTGCTTGTTTTTCTCAATTGAAAGTTTTCACAAAGATATCTCTATTTATAAAAAAACTTTTTTTATACAATAAATAGCATAATCAAATTTTAAGCCATAATTATATATATATATATATATATAAATATTAAGATTATATAAATCATTCTGCTGCTAAATGATTTGGCTAAATCTAAACAAAAAATTATTATTTATAAAATTAACCATTGAATAATACTAATATTTTGGAATACCTGTTTAATCAGATTAAAAGTTTAAATAATAAATTTTTAGTAATAATGTTACAATAAAATTTCATCATAATCCATCCTACCCCCTAAAAAGAATCTTTTTGAAAAAGAAACATTATTGTTGTAAAATTTTCAGTGGAACTTTTTAGTCTCTTCCATTTAAATATAGTAAACTTAAAAAAATCCAAAAATTTTCTTGGAAAGTGATTTTGGAGCGGAGGAGCAAAAACAGAAAAAATAAAATACTTTTTTTGGTTTATTTAGCATATAATAATACAATAAATAGCACATCATACAACTTAATTTAATCATACAATAAACTTCATCATAAATATTACCTCCATCCCAAAAAAGAAATCTTAATAACAATTTTCACTGTAATATTTTTCACTTATAATTATTTTTCTATTATATAAAAAGTTATAAAATTGTCATCAAATTATCACAACTTTGTTGTCAGTTTTTTAAATTATATTTATATGCTTGTCAAACATCCCTGACAGCATTTTTAAGTTTTCCTTTTTTCATTTATTTTTTTACAATTTTGTAAATACCTTCTTTGTTGTAAATGTTAAAAGATTATTTTTATTAATTACTTTTATCTTTTTTTTAAATGTAATTTTATACTTAATATGTGTTTATTATATGCATTGACATTGGAGTATAATTTTTTTTGTTTGAAATCAATAATGACAAATTTAAATTCCTCACCCTCAAAAAAATTACACAGCAACAAAAAATGTAATTAAAAGGATGATTAAAATTTTAACATGATTATTAGCTTAGGGAAATAATAAATTAAATTTTTCAAAACTTATAATTACATTTAAAAATATATTTAATTATAATGTTATTATCTGCTAATGGAATATATTTTGGTTTTTTATTGTCATAAAAAAATACTTTGGAAGAATACTTTGGTTCTACAAAACAACCCAAAAGTTATAAAAGAAAAACAGTGGTATATAAAGTTGTTTTATTAATGTTGGTAAATTAATGTATTCTGCTGCTGGGTTGCAGTTTGTAAAACTATTTGTTAACATGCTATAATTTTAGAAATTTAAGTTGATATTTTTTTAATAATTTTATACTCCAACAAATAAAATAATAAATATTTAGTAATTTTGTTTTAATTAAGCTCATAGGAGTTGGCTTTTCAAATACAGCAAAACAAATAAATCTAGATATAAAAATAAAGGGTAGAATTAAACTGATTGATGTAGAAAGCTATTGATGAATCTACCACTACTTATTTAATTTGTTTTACTTCATTTTATTTTTGTATTTTTACAAAGAATGATTTTAAGTACAACAAATTATCGATGAATGATACCACTCCACTACTTATTTAATTTCTATATCAGTCAGTTTAATCTTGGAATATGATTATTAAACCCTGGATAATAATGACAAAATTAGTTTGAATTATTATTTAAAAAAACAGGCTTCTAGATACAAAAGATAGTGATTTTTTTCTGAAACTTAGAAAATGTGATTAAAAAGCTACAAAATTAAACAATCATTATGTAAAACAGAAGTTAAAAAACAGAAATTTTTAAGCTATAAGTTACTAACAAAATTGCATAAAACAAATTAAAAATTAATAAAAGAAGCATTTGTACTTGTTATTAATTTATTTTTAAAATGCAATAATTGTTCTGATAAAGTAGCTACTGTTATGAAAGTGCTCATGAGCATGTATAAATAATTTAATATAGGATGCAACATTATAACATTTTTTAAATAATAATTTGAATGTTATTCTACTGTTAAGTTTACCGTTAATTATAAAAAGAAAAATTGGTAAAATATACCATTGGCATATAAAAGGAAAAACTAAATAAATATTTATAAATTCAAAAAATAAAAATTAAACATTAAATCTGACCACTGGATTATAAACAGTGAATCATGGAAACTTGCAATGAGACATAA
Source organism: Lycorma delicatula (assembly GCF_047948215.1). Taxonomy (NCBI): domain Eukaryota; kingdom Metazoa; phylum Arthropoda; class Insecta; order Hemiptera; family Fulgoridae; genus Lycorma; species Lycorma delicatula. The sequence continues at coordinate 231,645,436 of NC_134456.1, forward strand.
GAATATACTATGAAATTTCTTACTAGTTATGAAAGTTCATTGATCTCGAAAATACATTGACAAAAAAAGTTTAAATCTGGCACAAATATCTGGCTACATACTTTATAATCCTGCTTTGGCCTGATTTTCAACCCCACTGGATATGGGGTGATCAATTTTTTTTTAGAAAACTATAATTTTTATTACCTTCGTTAAATAACATTGCACCAAATCAGACCAACTTATAATTACTCTTGAGTAAATAATTACTCAGTTAATTTAAGACTCAAAAACAAAGGCATTGAATGTGGTCCATATTTAAAGTATCTTTTTTTTACTTTAAATCTAACTATATAGTAATATTAATATAGATAACATAGGATTTTTAAAAATGGGGCTCCTGTGGGGCCTATCTAAAGATTTGTTTCAATTTTTGTAATCTCAGATATCTGTTTTCAAGTTATGGCTGTTTAAAAGATCAACATTTTTAATAAAAAAAAAAATTAATTTTTGGAATTATTCACTAAATACAGTATAATTTTGATGATAAAATATAAACAACGGTCAAAGAGATCAGCTAGGATCCAAAATGTTTTCCAGAGAATTTTTTTTAAAATTATACTTTAATATTGCATAATTTGTATCACTTTGATATTTTTCGCAATTGTACTGGAAATATTGAATAATTAAGTCATTATTATTTAAAAACCCTATGGCATAATAAAGAAAAATCTGTCAGGATAAAGTCAGGAAAGTTATGCAACATTTTTTTATAATAAAAATAACATACTTAGTGCTTAATAACCATTGTCAAGCCTGAAAAAATTTGTTGATTAAAAAATTTGTTATTATGTTTTTGTTTTTTGTGTTAGTTTTGCGGAAGGCTAAAACAGTTGTACCAAAATTGGATGCGGAGTCATTGCAAGCATCACCAAATCTTGCTGCAGAAACTCAGCTTGTGGATGATGGCAGCGGTTCAGTAACTGTATGGAGAGTTGATAAAACAGACCTGATTGAGTTACCTAAAGAATCATATGGAACTTTCTATAGTGGAGATTGTTATCTTGTACATTACGTATATTCAGCTTCCGGAAAAGAAAGACATATATTGTACTACTGGGTTGTAAGTTTTTTTATTACTAATAATTCAGGCTAAAAAGAAGGAACATATGTACTATTTAAAATTAATTTATTTTTAATATTCAAATAACTAATCTGATGAAAACAACTGTTATGAAAGTGATCATGAGCAGATGAAATATATTTTTTTTTTATTCCAAAAAAAATTTATGATACAAATACATTAAATGTCAGTTACTTATTTGTAAAGCATAATAAGTTACATTTTCTCATTCTCAGTTTAATTACTAATTTTGATATTAAAAAATCATATTTTTTTCTTCTAAATGCAAACTTTTACTCAAAGTAGTGTTCTCATACAAAAGAAAAATTTGAGATAGGAGCATTTGATAAATTTTATTTTTGAGTGTTTCAGCAGTTAACTTTAGAGGTAGTTGTCCTCTTTGGAAATTAACTGTGAAAAACATTGTATGGTCATAATTTTGGGGTTAGGATTGTTACAGCCTAAAGTTTTTTACATCAAAATTTTGGGTTTTTCATTGGCTTTCATAATAATGTCTCACAACTCCCACTCTGAGTCGCTGCCCCTTGGATGCTTGAGTTAATGGTGATCTTAAACCAAAAACTAGTTTTGAGATGATTTTAATTTATCATTTATTATTGACTATTATTAATAATTTGTTGCAGAAAAACAATTAGCAATGAATCTAAAAGAAAATAAATATAAAATTAATTTATAATTTTGTTTTTTACAAATTGCAGAAAATAGAATGTAATAGTTGTTTAAAAGAACAGTAGTTTTTAATTTTGCTGTAATACTTTCAATATATATGTATAAGGTATTCAATTTAAAATAGGTCTGACCATCACTTAGTTTTGTCTATAAATAGAAGTTGATTAGCAAACACTTGCACAATAATTTACACAAGGTATTGAAAATGATGTCCATCCACTTCCATGCACTTGCCAACATGTTTGACTATGTTCCTGGATACTCTTGTTAGCTATACCTTGTCTGTTTCCTTGATAGCATTGGTAATGTTTGTCTTCAGTTCCTGCTGAGTGTGTGGATTGCTCCTATAAACAATCTCTTTTAAGTAACCTCACAGATTAAAGTCTAGTCTAATCAGATCAGGGATCTTGTAGCACCAACTCTTTAGAAATTATACTTCCACTGTAAAATCCTGTAGAATCTTTATGGTAGAATGAGCTGTATGGCAAGTGGTGCTCTGTCCTGTTGTAACAGGATATGAGGAGATTTTGTAACTGCCACTTTCATGACCTGTATGATCTGCAATTAACCTGTGCACATTTCTGGTCTAACATCAAACCTGTTTCACAAAAATGTTTAACGAACCTTTGAATAACACTTAGTGGCACTTACTTTTCAAATACGTCCCTGAACTTTTGTCAATGCACAATATGAATTCTTCAACAGTTTACAAAAACAACCTTGTTCAAAAGCTAATGCTTGACACAGACTCAAATACTTAAATGTGCAGGCAATCTATGTGCAGTAGTACCATTATTTCAATCTATTATTTGTCTATTATTTCCGATCTACTGTTAAACAATGTTACACATTTTAGGTTCGGTAAGTTATCCTGAAATTATTGACAATTCATAAAAAATATGGTACTTATCAATAGCCAGATGATCTTTATCTGTTGCAGTTTGAGATTTGTAATTATTAATAATTACAAAGCTTTACTGTTATAGATATAACAGTAGGAGGAGAACTGAATAAAAGTTTTTATTCTTACATTTCATTGAGTAAAAAAATTCTTTATTTCTGAAAATCATTTCATAATACATAATACATTTTTAGAAAAGCTGTGCAAGAACCTACAGCAGTCAAACCAGTACATTACTCGTACAGATGCAGCTGTATTTCATTGGAAACCAACTTCCTCTTTAAATGCAGTTTTTATTTACACAATTCCTTCATTAGGTTTGTTTCTTTAACTTTTTTGTACTATTAGGCATTAGATACTATGAATGTAATTAGATGTCAAGAAGAGTTTTTTGGAAGGAATAAGACAATTTTTCTTCTCTGAATTACCATTTACCATTTCTTTGAAAAGAATTGATTGAAAGGTTCTTCGTAAAATTTAAAATTACATTACAACACTTAAAATGCCACATGTAATCACTTATGAGATTTAATAAATGCTAATTAGTATTTTTTACCTCAGAATCTGTACTTCATATTAGAATACACTCTTTTTTCTAATAATGTGATTTCAAATAACATTATATGCAGTAATTAAGATAAAACTAAATTTAGTTTTATCTTAAGAAGATTTATTGTAACTTAAGTCTTTTTTAAAATGTTAGGAAATTTTATATAAAACTGAACTGACTGAAAAAAATTACACAAACTTGGAAATAAAAATAGTTCTTTATGTTATTTCTTTTTAGGGACTCCAATCATCAGCTACTGAACAAACAGCTTTGGCATTTCATACAGTTGAAAAAGACAATCAGCTGAATAATGTAAATCTTGCACAAGTGAGATTGGTACAAGGCAAAGAATCTCCACATTTCCTCGCAATTTTTAAAGGAAAGATGATGACTTTCTCTGGGGAATATCAAAAGACAATGCCTTCAAAATTTCTTTTGCAAGTTATTGGAAATAGACCATACAATACTAGAGCGACCGAGGTATGTTTTTGATAACTTTGCAGTTGTTAATAATCTCTGTAATATAAAAGTAATGTATTAGCAATTTTTAATTTGAATAACATATCCTTCTTAAAAAAAAGTCAATGATTTGATACAATCATACCTTTACAGTGCATTATTGAAGCTTCTATTTCATAAGACGGTCATATGATTATATATGATGGTCAACTGATTTACTCAGATGAAGTACATAAAGAAAAGTCAAGAACTGTCACCATAAGGATCCTGCTATGTTCACAGAGTCAGTTAGTGCACTGGTTGATTTTTTGTAATGGTTTTTTAAGAAACTTATGAATTTATAATCCTGTGATTTGTGAATTCAAATTCATTCACAAGTTGCAGGATATTGGTGATTCATGAATCACTGAAAAGTAATCCAGTTTTCGAACAACAAAAACATTTGACCAGCTAAAATCCATTGTCAGCTTGTAGAAATTCATGGGCAAGGTGAAATGAAATTCTACATAAGTGGTGTCATTGGTTATTGTGAGATTAGTTTTAATTTTGATACCTGTGTTTTTTTTTTAATTATTTGTTATTAATATTGTATATCATTTTTAAATTGAAACAGCGCTATTTTTTTTATTTCTAGGTCAAATTTCAAGCCTCATCACTTAATTCAAATGATGTATTTGTACTATTTTTTAATGGAAGTTGTTTTGTTTGGTGTGGCAAAGGCTCTACTGGTGATGAAAGAGAAATGGCTAAAAGTATAGCTCAGTCAATAGATAATACTGATCATGTTGTTGTTTATGAAGGTATAATATATACATAGCATTAAATATGGTATTTTTAACATATATTCTATTTGAAATAAATGATCTAAGAACATTCACCTTTGCCATATGATGTAATACATTATTGCACATTTTATAGCCCTTCTAGGTAGTGTTGTCAGGAGTAAGTCTTTCATACTGTAAGTTTGATTCTTATACAATAAAACAATAATATCATGTTGGAATAACAATTCCAGCCAAATCTTTTAGAATAACAGTCTATAAAAGAATGTTTATATCATACTTATTATTCAGTTAATTATTGGTTCGCTACTACATAATATAAACTAAAAACATCAGAATAGAAATTGCACCACATATGTTCATTATGTTATTTTAAAAAATTTCAACTAAAAATAAATTTGATTAAAAAAATTACTCCAGTAAATGAAGCAATATTTGACAGTATTGTACTGAAAAATCTTTGTTTTGCTAAATGAAATAAGTGTTTTCTATATGAAATTTAAACATTGCCATCTTAAAACCCCAGTTGTCATTTTACACTTCCTACAACACTGTTCAGTTATGACACATAGGATCCCCTTAATATGAAATGGAGTCTGGTGGATCATTCTTATCAAAATCTAGTTTTTAAACTCCTGATCACTATTTTCATTATTTTGTTGTACTGGATACAAAATTAAAAACATCTCCTTGTATAACTTTGTACTTTGTATTTTAAATTAACATTAATATACTGCATGTATAAACATTGACAACATTTACCATAATTACACCAGAAATCATGTATCCTGTAAGAAACCCTGCTTTATGAAAATATATTCTTTTTAAATTATTGAAAAATGGTTTGATTTGTAACTGAATATGAAATCAGCTCTCTAAACTGAGCATATGCAACTAAATAAAAAAACATAAATTGCAACATGTATATATGATCATGGAAGTAAGTTGGGCCACAGACATTTACTTTAGAGGTAATAAGATGTATTGAATTAATGCAATCAGTAAATTAGGATATGATCATACGTAATGTTCAGCACAGGTGATAAAGAAAATACACAGTTGGTCCATTTAGTTGCCAACATTTGTATAGACAAAAAAGAAAAAACTATAAAATAAATGTAAAAAATCCCAAAAAGTTTAATCAAGCAGTTTTCAAAAGAATACAAGAAAAAATTGTTTTAATTTATTTTATTTATTAATCCAGATTTCTACGGCTGTCACGATCTCTCTACACCCAGTTTCCATCGAAGTCTCCTGGCAGTCCTCCATGTTCAAACCTCCTGCCACCTTGGTTATACCGTCCATCCATGTACGTCTTGGCTGTCCCCTTTTTCTTCTGTTATGTGGTAACTATTCCAAAATATACTTAGGGAGACACTCACACTCCTTTTCCTTTCTATTGACAGACCAAACCAACTGCCTTCTGCGAATATCTAAAATGTCCCCCTCCATTTTCATTCTTTATATCACAGAATTCCTCACTCTGTCCATTTTCATCTTTTGAATATTACACCTCATAAGATCCATTTCAATTGCTAACAATCAATTTCCATCTCTTTTCTTCACATCCCATTTGAGTCATGTAATATTACACTCTGCACCAATGATCTATATATCCTTAAATCTCATTCAAACTTCCATAAGTCGGTTCATTTTTATGTTTTAATTTATAAAAATGAATAATTTATAAAATGATTACCAAAATCAAACTTTTACTTTGAACTTTTTGCCAGGAATGAAACATCATTTGTATTTTCCTATCTTTGGATATATAGATTTGTATGACTTCTCACAATGGATTTACAGCAAGGAATTTACTTTTGATTGAGTTATTTACAATTTCTCTTTAAAAGATTATGGCAGACTGTAGTCCTGTCTTATCTATCTGTCACAATGGCCCTACCTACTCTCTTGGTCCAATCTTTATAATTGCATATGATAATACATACAATAAGCCATGTCAAACTTTTGCTGATACATTTTCTATCATTCAAAATGTTTGCTATTTAAATTATTTTATTAAGAATTACTATTTCATATAACAGAGATAGTAAAACTATTATTTTGAGTAATCCATAGGTGGGAGTTGTTTGTGAATAGAGATTTCATGATTTCACTACACATATTAATAAAAGATCCACTACATTTTGAGTACTACTTAAGAATCTTCAATTCAATCTTAGAGTTTTTATTACACATCTAATGCAAACATATATTATTACTGCAACAATAAAGTTTCAAAATCTTTGCAGAAAAAATTTACAAACAGAAAAATTTTTCTAATTCTATTTTTTATATTAAAAAATGTCAGTTCTCCAGGTGCATTTTTTACAATTTTGTTTAAAAAAACTTATTGATAAAGCTTCTTAATTATTCAACTTTAGCATTTTGTGTTGTTTGTCTTTCTTCTTACAGTTAAAGAATTGTTTGTAATTATTGAGTTGTTGATCTCCCTTGAAATATATATTTTGGTAGAATTTAATGTTCTGGGAAAACTACATTAGAGTAACAATTCCAACTTAAAATATCAATATATTTTTCAGAATGTGATGTTTTTTGAGTAGTGTATATTTTATATTTTGAAGGTGCAATAGTAAATATTACTTTAATTTGAGCTCATCTCAGATATTAGGCAGTAATTGAAGAGCTACATTCCACTTATTTTTTCAAGTAATTTTTTCAAATTGTTGGGAAACTGAAAAAAAATTTAAAAAAATTTGGGTAATAGTGAAAAATTTCAGCTGAAAATTTTGTAAATATTTTCTGTCCTAATAGAGAAAAATTACCTAATTTTTTCTAATTTTAGAGTTAATGTGTAGCTAGATTTTTCAAAATTAAAATGACAGTCACTTCCAAACCATCCTAAGTCACATGACTTAGGATACTTTGGAATGAACTAAGTAGTATTGTTTAACTAATGATATTACTTAAGACTAATGACAAGGAGAAAATAATGACCACTTACAGCTTTCCAATATAATAAATTTAATAAAAGAATTTACACAAGAAATATTTGTAGATGTAAGAGATTCTGGCGAAAAGGGAAAACAGAAGTAGGTATCAGCAATATAACATTTAAAACAAATTACAAAAATGATTAATTTTCTTCACTGATACATCCATAAACTACTGTATCATTTCCATTACACTCTGTTCCCAAAGCATTACCATAAAAATATTTTTCTTCATCGTTAAGGGATACATATTGCAAAAGTTTAAGAACAGGGGCTATTTTTTCTTCGCTTGTGTGGCTGACAAGCTGAATATTTGAAATGAGATACGTGGTTCATTTAGCTGCAATTTTTTATTCAATTCTTCATGTGTAACTGGACTGCTAAAGTAAACTTGTTTAGTTTGTGTATTTTGAGAACCGTTGCTAAAGTAAGTAATCTCTGATCAAGAAATTTGAATGGAAGTTTTTGTTTAATTACAGTTTTTCATATTTGTTTGTAGTCATACACTTGCCAGTCTTGACCGAGTACTTTCAAAATAGCATGATCATGGAACAAGTGGGTGATATTCATTAGGAAGCAGAATTTGTTTCCTTATTTCTTATAATCTTTTCAAAGCACCCGAATAATCTACCTTGGAGGCATAAAGCTACAACGTCGAATAGGGAAGACATGTTCTATTCTTTGAGAAAGATTACATAAATTAACATACCATAACAATAAACCCAAAACAATTAATTCTTGTTTTGGGAAGGACATGAATCTGAAAACTGGTTCATTTCTTCATGAACCATTATTGTTCATGAATATAAACCATATTTGGCATGTATAAAAAACGTGACAGATGTTTAGTTTTGGCAGAGGCTAATTGTGCTGCATATTCAACTTTTATTACATTAGTATCAACATGTCTTAAAATACTATAAAATATTTTTGAGCGTAATATATGTAAATTTGTACTTTGTTATAAAAATTTGTTTTTTAGCAGCAACATTTTCTTTTATTATTTGTGTTTTTTGTTAATTCGCAAAATGAACACAAATCAGATCATGAGTTCCCAAAACCCAGATTAAATTTAGTGCTGAAAATCTTAAAATATTTATTATATGATGCAGTGAGTTTGTTTTCTTAATTTCTAAAGCTTTTCCACAATCGCCAAAGTTTTTTAACACTTAAATGTGATTGCAAGTAACTCTGAATACTCTTTTTCCATCAATAATGGCTTTCTCTACATTTAAGGGAAAGTAAATGACTGACAATGGAAGCTGTGATATTATTGCCTATGCTTAGTATTAATTCGTGCTGCACCAGATAATTCACTCCTTGGGTTTCCATAAAGAAGGAAGTGTTACCATCTGAACTATTGACTCAAATGTTTTGCCACAGACTTTAACATTACTACTATCAATTTTTCGAATAAAATAATTAACAAATATCCTATCCCATGGTGTATCTTTCCTAGGACGTTTTGATTTTGTTTCACATGGAGCCATATATTTAATAAGAAAATTATCTTGATCTATTTTACTTTTTCTTTTATACAGCAGCGAAAAGAAATCTGAAAGCGGAAAATGCAAATGTATTAGCTCCCAGAACAATGGCAACGAATACATATATTGAAAATCTAGCTTCACAAGTAACAGAATCTTCCATCTACACTTTAAAATTTTGGTTGGCCGATATTTACAACAAAATGAAGTGAGGTTATGTAATTTTTTTGTATTTATCTTAAGCAATAAGAAATAACCTAACTTACTACTAAAAATTGGTACTTACTGTTTATATCTTCATCAGGCAGTTTATTAGCGACATATAGGTTTGTTTTTCCAGAATAATTACAAGAAACATTTGGTTTTCCTGCATGATACAACTCTGTTTCATGCATAATTTTTCTTATTTTTTGACCATTCTTTAACATTTTTTATACATCTCTTGCCACAATTACACTCTTGAATGTTATATGGAAATTCATCCATTCTGTTAAACCAAATAATTCGGTAAAACTAATAGTATAAACTTGTGTACTTATACAATCTTATTGCAGTTATTGGTTGTTGGTGCATTATAGTTAATATTGCAGCCTCTCAGTCAGCTGATTTGTTGACTTAGGGTTTTTTAGAAAACTTGTATAACTTAGGCCAGTTTGGAAAAAATTAAATATTTTATAAAAGTATTATATGAGAGATTGTGTCGTTTGAAAAAAAATAAAACAGAGCAGTATATTCCCATATGACGACTATAAAATAAACACTCACCTATTTTTGACAAAAAATGACTTAGGATGGTTTGGATGTAGCTCTTCAATTGTACTTCAAGCAAAAAATGTTTACAGGTACAGAAATCTCCCTACTTTTAGATTTGGCATATTAATAACTGGGCCCAATATTTATCTTATTGAAAGCTAGAAGACCTGAAGTATTCTATCAGAGAAAATAAATGTTTGTATATTACTTTTGTTCTCTTAAAACTACCGTCCTGTAAACATCTTCATAGAAGATGAGTATATACTACAGTCCCAAAAAATTTATTTGTATCATTATTGTTTTATGTGGCAGGCTATTATGCCTAGAGATTTTTCTTCTAATCTAATGTCTTGTAAAGACATAACTTTTTTTACCTTGCTACTTTAAAAACATTTTAAATTTTATTCTACATACACTCATTAACAAAGAATAAAAAGTCCTGTTGACTTTTTAAATGTGCTTGACTTTTACAAAATACAAGAGGTGGATCAAAAAATAAGTTACACCCTTGCCATGTTGTTGAACTGAAAGGGATACATTAATGTCTTATGGTGGCAGCACTGGTTGTATTGTCTTCACACACCCCCAGCAGAAATTCTATATAACATTCAGTACGTGTATAGTGTCGTCGTCAATATGGCGTGTCCTCTAGAGGTTTCGTCCAGCAAAGAAGTATGTTCAGTAGTCTGATTTTTGTGGGCAAAAAATTACAATTGTTGTGAAATTCTCTGCCAAATTGTTGAGTTTTATGGTGAGAATGCAATGTCACACCCCATGATCACAAAATTGCGCCAAATGTTCAGAAACAGAACAACAAATGTGAGTGCCAAACTGCATGCTGAGCGTCTTTCAACTGCAAACAAGATAGGTAACGTGGAACATGTGAATGAAATGATCTTGAGTAACCAGCGCATTAAAACTAGAGAGATTGCAAATGAACTTACAGTAGTGTTAGTGATTATTCACGATCACTTGGTTTAAGATGTTTGCATGATGGGTGCCACAGCTGTTGACCACAACCACAAATATCATCAGGATTTTGCATCTGCTCTTTCTTTTCTTCAACATTATTCCAGAATTGGTCCACAGTTTTTGAAACAGATCATCACAGAGGATGAGAGTTGGGTACTTCATTACACTCCTGAGACTAAACAAGCATCACATAAATGGAGACACAAAAATTCACTGCAGCCAAAAGTGAAAACATTCCCACACGTTCAAAAGGTTATGCTTTTCGATTCTGAAGGAGTTGTTTACAGTGAATTTATGCCCCAACGAACAACAGTCAATGCCAAATCTTAGTGTGTGACTTCAAAAAAATTGCATAAAGCCATTTAATATCAAAGACCGTTAAGATTGAGCGATGGGGCATTTTTCTTCATGATAACAGTACTCCTCATTCAGCTCGTGTGACGAAATTACTGCAGAAATTCAAGTGAGAAGTGTGGTCTTATCTGCCTTACATCCCTGACCTAGCACCCTGCGACTATGTTCGGTCTTCTCATTCAATAATGGTAATGAACTGAAGGAAGCAGTCCATAAAGGTTGAAGGAAATTGAATTAAATTTTTATGAGAGTGGAATTGCAAAACTTGTCACAAGGTATAAAAAGTGTTTAGAAAAACTTGGTGATTATGTTGAAAAATAGATAAAAATATAAAATTTTTAGTTCAATTAAAAAAAAAACTTATAAATATGTATTTTTTTCATAAAGGGGATGTAACTTTCTTTTTGATTGTCCCTTGTAAGAATCTTTAATGAGTAAATCTTTATAAAGCATGTTGAAGCTCATTTTCAACAACATTTAAAGTATAAATTAAAATCAACTGATTATTTACTAGGGTTGTTAATGTATTATTTTTTTGTTTTTATTGTGATCTAGTGAAAATTATAAGAATTCCTTTTTACACCTACAATCCCTTTGCCACTTCCATCCCCTTACATCATGATGTTTTTCTTCTATAACTGGAACATCTAAGAGAATAAGAATCTGGAAATTGAAAAGTACAAACATATATGCCAAACGCTAAACCCACATGTAATAAACTGGCTAACTGTAGATTACCTTCACTAATTTATTTAATACTAGCAAATGATTATAATAGTCAATGCTATTTGAAATATATTTAAAAAAAGAAAATTAAAGTTGTTTGTCTTCAGTCATTTCAGAATTGATAGATTGAATTCTAGAAAGTTGTTGATGGATGATCAGTATGGTTTTCGCCCAGGCAGGAGCATGGAAGATGCTACTCTTAAGGTTATGAACATTGTTTCTTCTAGTGAGTTTGAGTATGTCTTAGGTTTCTTTTTGGACATATCAGGAGTTTTTAATAATTTTGTTTTGGCCCTCTGCCCTAGTTCAGTTGCAGAATGACTGTACACAGAATGAGCTGAATGTGTTGTATAGTTATTTCGGCAATCAAGACGTCATTCTTCAAGATGACATCTCAAAAGTAGGAAAAATACACTATCTAAAGGTTGTCTGTAGGGTAGTATTTTAAGACCCCTGCTCTGGGTTGCTGAATTCAATTTGATGTGGTTGAGGCAGTGGATGCTGCATCATCGTGTATGTGGATGATGGGCCTTTGCTGGTTAAATGATATTTGAGAAATGAGATCGAAATCAGGGAACCCAGACTTGCAAGATACTCCTTTGTGGAGTTTGCAACATCAGATGTTGTTTTAACCCAAAGAAATCAACAGTGATGTTGCTCAAGGGTAGATTTCAAAGGCAGATAAGCTGTTACGTCCTTATTATTTCTAGTATTAAGCCCATTGATCTCCTTGCAACTGAGCACTAATTACGTTATGATGCCAAGAAGATCGGCCTGTTTACCTCTGGGCGCATAAAAGAAATAGACGACTAAGGTTTCCATTTATGGCAGTCAGGTTGACTGAACCATCTAATGGCCGTGGTATTTTCCCATGCATGGTATTTTCACTGACGTGAAAAGTGTGCAGGTAAGTTAGGTAGATTTCCACTAATCAGCATATTACAGAGTTTCTTTCTGAAAGTGATGCTTTTCAAGATAGGTTGGCCAGATTTGATTTGATTAATTCAGCTTGTGTCCAGATAGTAGAGTCTTATATCTCTGTAGAGTCTTATGAAGCTGAACCTGCCAAAGTAGCTAGAGAGCTTGCAAGGATCAATTCTGGTTTGATCTGCAAGTTAATTGGAAAATAGAAAGGGACTAGAACATAGTTGCTGGCTTCCTAAGATTCTTAGCCCTGTGGAGGATGGCTGAGGGGTCTGTTTCTCTTTTAGATATATAGATATAATAGTAACTTGGGCGGCTAAGGGCCTGCCTGGGTGCTTACTTCACAAAGATAGGCATTTTGCATCAAGCCCCGATTAGTCGAGATATTTGCTGTTAGGATGAGAATGGATGTGTGGAGAACTCTGTATGGAGCTACGGTGTGGGAGGGAGTAGCCATTGACCTCACTCCTAAAATCGGACCAGAGCAGAAAGAGATAGAATATGTTTTCATAAGAGGCTTATTAAATCTATGAATCTATTTCTTAATTTTTAAGTAAATCAAGAAGACTTTGAATCATTTCAGTATGAAGTAAATTATTTATTATATCTAATGTAAAAAAAGTCTATATACACTTATAATTAAAATTATATATCACTCCTTTTCAAATTATGGAAATTAATCTTCCAAAGAAGATATTTTGACTTGATTACAAACATCTTTCCCAGTGGATTTTATGGAAGAACTGTTGTTAAAAGCACCCCTATCTTAAAGATGTTACGAAATTCCTAAGTATGTAATAAAATAATATGTATGTTGCATTTGTAATATGTGGTATTTATTAAATTTAGTGTGTTTGTAAGTATCAAATTGTTAAAGTCTCTTGAGATCTTTGTTCTAAAGATAGCAATAAGTATTTATTAGTAAGACAAGTCAAATTTTCCACAGGAGGAAACATTGGTTTGAAATATTTTATGTACTTAGAAAATATAAAAGAGAAAAAGAACTTAAACAAACATATGTTTGTTATTATAAACTGAATAGCTATCAACCATCAAATACAATAAAATGCTTTAATTGGCAGATTAATCTGTTATCTAATCAGCAAAAACTTACCCTAAATGGTCATGGGTAAAAGTGAGTATCCAGCACCTTACAACTGTAACTTTTTGGCTAAGGAACTGAATCCCCAACAGAAAAACCCTGGTGGGGGTTTACTGTAGTGTCATCATGGAACAAGGCAATAGCCTTGGAAGAAGAAGATTTGTAGATAACTCTAAAAACATCTGATGCAGATATGACAGAGGAACCTGAAAGACTATTGTGGAAAAAACCAAAGCTCACAATGAGCTGTAGTACCAGTAAAAGAAGTTTATATTTTCATGTTGGTTTATATTCATGTCATACAAATCCAAAGCAGCACATTCTCTCACTTACCTCTTCATTCTTCCAAGCCCACAGTCCTTGAAACTGGTATTTTGTCAAAAGGGTTTACCCAAGTCCTAATTCATTTATTTAGTTCATCATAGTAAACGATCTTGTCATACTCCTGCTTACATGAGTTGCATCCATTCATTTGCCTTGCAATGGTTTTTTTTTTAATCTATTATAAGTTTGTTAGATGAGCTTTGTGGAATTGATACATATTTTCCTTGGAAAGTTGAAGGTTTCACTAACCATGATTTTATAATTCACTACTTAAGTAAAATTTTTTCCCATTGTATTACTTATTAATTAATCTATTAATATGTTTATAATGAATGTAAGTATATTTTTATTATTATGAATTTAAATTAAAACATAACATGATTTTGATATCTGAAAGCTATATTTGTTGTTAAAAATTAATTTTTCATCTTACAATTTTATTTTAACCAAACAAAAAAATAATAAAAATTGGTATTTGCTATTTTCTTACTGTTATTTACATCAAAAACTGCTTATTAACAACAGAATAAAATTTCCTTAAATTTATGGACTTTCTGTTTTAAATATAGTTAATTATGCTAAATATGATCTAATGCTACATTTTTCTTAGGAGTCATCAGTTTAAAGCCAGTTTCTATTCTTTTCTGTTTTGTACCATTCCCAACATATCTTAAAACATTAGATACCCTTACAGCCCTAATTTTTGTTTCAACCAAAAGAACTGTCATCAATGATTCTTTCTTAATATTTTCTCTCTTGTATTGTAATATCACTCTCAAAGTTGTTCTTCAGTTCCTAAATTGTTTCTTCTAAGTATAGTTGAAATGCCATAGGGGCAGACTACAGATTTACCTCACTTCTTTCTCAATCAGAACATTTTCTGTGAAACTCACTTATTGTAAATAAGTTTTCTTAGCTATATCTCTCTATTTTTCCTTAATATGTAAACATTTTATTCTTTTCTGCATTATCAAATGTCTTCTCCAGGTCTACTACTTGAGATACATTTTTTAAGTAAACGTCATTAACACCAGCAACATCATCCAAAATTCCACAGAATAAAAGATGATGATTGTAGCCCAAAAAAGATCTCCTGGAAGCATTCTTCCAGGTATTTAAAAAGTCATGATATTGACTTTTGTTATTGAAAATTTTGATATTGAAAATTGTTATTCTTCACTATTCTTTTTAATGCACGTCTACATTTAGATTGAAGGCAGTTTTACAATTTCTGTTTGAAATATCTGACATTTGTTTGGCTAATATTTCTTTATATATTGATATTAATCCAATCTAGTAAATTTATTAAGCCATAATTCTTTTAAGTAAAGGATTTGACTGGAAAAAAAGGAGAAAAATGGTTATTATAATTTCCTCAAATAAAGAATATTAAATATGGTAGTTAATACTACATTGATTCAACAGGTTGAAAAATATATCAAAATACAGCAATTTAAATTAGAAATGGAAAATATAATAAGGGAAAATGCAGAAATTTGATTTCATGCTGACACAATGTGCCACAATATGTTACCATAGCTTCACTATGAGAAGTAGTGGCAAAGGTCAACTAAAAAAATGGGTAGAGATAGAAGGAATTAATCACTATTAATTTCAACTGCAAATTAATCTTAAAACAATAAGCAAGGTAAATTCATTTCACAAAATTCTTTTACGAATTTTATGGCTTAATATCATGAGCACCGTACCATGAATATATTGGCTTTTTATTACCTAGTTCTATTTTTAATTCATGGGAAAAGACATAATTTGGATTCAAAATTTACAAATACAAAATCATAAGAACTTAATCAGAGATAGCAGCATAGCAAACATTATTAGGCATTTGACTTTCTACGAGAGTTTTTTTTTTCAAGGTCCGATCAGTCGTGAATTAGAAACCCGCGCAAAAATCAGATGAACCTTTACGCATATGTGTTGCACAGCATCTCTAGTATGGCCTTCAATCACATCTCATCACTTCGTTTAGTACGCTAGCACGTAAACATGTCTACAACAATAACATCTCCTGCCAAGTGTGAAGTGCGTGTGGTAATTCAATTTCTTCAGGCTGAGGGATATAATGCAGCTGAAATTCATCGATGAATAAGTAATGTGTATGGTGAAACTTTATTGAGTGACAGCAAAGTGCGACAATGGTGCAGGAACTTTAAAGCAGGACGTACAGAGGTTCATGATGCAGGCGGTCAGGGAAGGAAGCGAGTGTCAATTGATGATCTGGTTGAGCGAGTGGATGAGGCAATTCGAAAAAATCGTCAGTTCACAATTTCTGTATTGAGCGATTCGTTTCCTGAAATTTCAAGGTCAGCTCTCTACACCATTGTGAGTGAGAGACTTCAGTACCACAAACTGTGTGGTAGATGGGTTCCAAAGATGCTGTCCGACCATCACAAAACAATGAGAATGGACGACTTCCTAACGTTTCTGCAGCGCTATCACAATGAAGGAGAAGAGTTTTTGAACAAAATTGTCACAGGGGACAAGACATGGGTCCATTCTGAAAAGAAACAAAAGAACAATCCAAACAGTGGATGCATTCTCATTCTCCCAGTAAACCAAAGAAGTTCAAGCGAACCTTCTCCAACAAAAAGTGTATGGCTACTGTGTTCTGGGACCGGAATGAAGTTCTCTTGGTGGAGTTCATGGAACATGGGATGACCATCACTGCAGCCTCATACTGCAAGACTCAAAGGCAATACTACAAAGGCAATTCAGAATAAGCGGAGAGGAATTTTGTCATCAGGCATTGTTTTTCTCCATGACAATGCTCGTCCGCACACTGCAGCAGTAACAAAGAAGCTCCTGCAGCGTTTTTGTTGGGAAGTGTTTGTTCACCCACCAAACAACCAGGACTTGGCTCCATCTGATTTTCACCTCTTTGCTCACATGAAATGCTGGCTAGGAGGACAACATTTTAGCGCAGACATCGAGCTGCAGACCAGCGTAGAAACATGGCTGAAAACACAGTCGGCTCCATTCTATGACGAGGGTATTGGAAAGTTGGTACCACGCTACGAAAAATTTCTAAATTGGAGTGGTGACCATGTAGAGAAGTAGCATAACTATGCAAGTACTTGTTACAAATAAAATTTTTTTTATTTTCACTGTGGTTTTAATTTCGTGACCAATCAGACCTTGAAAAAAATAACCCTCGTATTTTATCATTTTCTACTCCCTATTAATTGCAACTTAGATTGTGTACAAAATTTCTTTACTGTAGAACTTCAGGATCACAGCAAAAATGTTGCATTAATTGGACTGCAGAGATTTATACATTTCAATTAACTATCAAACATCCATCTATGTTATTCAGTTTAATACTCGATAATATTTATTATTGTTCAGCTCTAAAAGGATAATTTCAGAATTCAAAGTTTTGGTGGATAGGAGTTCAGAACCCTTCAATTGCCCTTAACAAATTTAAACAATTTTTAAGGATCTGCCTTTCTTCTATATAACTCTAGAATATTTTGGCAAGATTTGTAAATTTTATTAATGTAACTGTTATTCTACCATCAGGCAGATCTGAAGGTTGTGCATTCACATAACTGTTTTTTTGACATCTTATTTGTTTATTGGTAATCAGGGTATAAAGATGAAAGCAAAGAGAACAAACACCCTAGCGTACTGAAAATACAAAAATTTTGCCTGCTAACAGTTTCCTTTCTCAAATATTGACCCAAAGGCTTGAGAATTAGCAATCAGAACTATTTCCAAAACAGGTACAAAAAACTAACAATTTGAAATAAGTACACTGTCGGCCACAATGCCAGATTGGTTATTCATGGAAATACTACAATTCAGTAAAGAATAGTCTCATCAACCTTACCTATTTCTGATATTCCAAATTAGAGAAAGGGATTGAATCATTACTGTTTTCTTTAGCTGTCGAAATTGGTTTGTTAAATGTTGACAAATCTTTGGTAAATGAGTTCGTTAGGATATAATTTTTTTTCATATTTAATGGTTGTGTTTTTAAATGTGGGTGCAGCTTCAATACAATTATAGTCTGATCCTCTCAGAAGTTATCGACTAGGGACTCTCCTAATTGAGATATTCTCCAATTTGCAAATGGGAATAGCAACACTGGGAACCTGAGCTCTTTGAAGGAAGACTGCAAACAGTCTTCCTTTTAAACATCTTTGATTTTTAAAAAGAGCAAGTCTGATACATCAGGTGATCAGTTTATGCAAATAACTAGAAGCCAATACCTTACTTCAACTGTTCTTAAATAATGCATATTGAAAATGTGTATTGCTGTTGAACATACTGTCACTACATAGTACCAAATTTTTCTACACTATGAATTTTTTCTCATTAAATGAGGTCCCATTAAAAAAAATTAATATCACAATAATAACGTTTTTTATTAATAAAGCTGAGTTTTACTCCTGTGGCCTGATTTGTGTTTTTTGATTATATTCTCCATATTATAACTTTTGCAGACAAATGTACGCAAGGGTTATAGATGTTACTATTGATTTTTAGGGCAAGAAAAATATGATTTCTGGGAAGCAGTTGGTGGGAAGGAACCGTATGCATTTGATAAAAGATTGGCAGAACCTGAAAATATTATACCAGCTAGATTGTTCCATTGTTCTAATGCTACAGGAGCATTTAAAGGTTAGTGATATTATAATTGCATCAGTAATTTAATAATAGCATTTTTTTAATTTAAGTTTTTAAAGTAATAAACAAAAGTTGTTTGAACTTATTTTATAATTGTATAAATTATAGCCATATAATTATAGATCTTTCATAAATTTTAGCAGAAGGTATTGTACTTTATGGTATTTTCATAATCTTGACAAAAATGTCATGAGAAGAAGAATTTTAAGAAAAATTGATATGTCCATTAACATTACTAATACACTAATGTATTTTATAATAATTTCTTTATTTCTTATTCATAAATATGTGATAACTTAAGTTATATGCAGTAAAGTCGAGAAATTACTGAATGAATTTGAAAGGAACTTTCAAGTTCTGAATAGAACCATATATTATTTATTAATAAATTATAAACATACCTCTTACAAGCGTAATATTCTGTTTAGTAATTTATAATGTAAAAATTATGCTGTGAGCATTATGATCTAATTATTTATTTATGCATATTGTAATTTTAATATCTATTACCTCCAAGGAATTATTTAGCATTTTTTCCAAAGTGTACCATTTTAATTTATGCATCAATAATAAAATCACTTTATAACAAAGGCATGGACTTAATATCATAACTAAAATACTGCCAAAATTCTTATTGAATTTGTTAATTGCGATAAAAAAAAAAAAGACTAATTCTAATTTAATTATTTGCAATTATCCTGTGTATTGAAGTTTCCCCAGGTAAACTTTCTGATTCATTGTTTTTAATTCAATGCATGCCACAGAACCTTGAATTTTATTACAGTGCCCTAGCTTAAGTGCAATTGATTCATTATTTTTGGCTGCTTATTGAATATGCTTATTAAAAATGTAGTTACATTTTTGTATCTAGCATTCTGCTTTATTTTGCTATAAAAGGCTTTAGTGTAATCATATTACACAGAAATAAAATTCTTAAAGTGATTTGTCTGGTACAAATTTTGATTTGTATCTGTCAATTATCTGAATAGGATCTACATCCTACATCTCTAAAAGATTTCTTAAAAAATCCTATAACAGCAAGATGCTTGTTTGGAACGGATTTGGAGGGAAGCAGATTTCAAGATCAACCAAAGAAAAAATGAATTTATTCAATGAGAGATCTACCTTGACAGCAAATGTTAGAGAAAACAAATGTTAGAGCAAATGTTAGAGGATAACCTCTAATTGCCAACAAATTGGCTAACCCCTCCTCTAATTGCTAACACTTTTATAGCTTCTTTTTTGGCTATGTATTATACTATATGACTATACAATATATGTGAAAGTATGTACTTTACACCAGTAAATAAAAAATTGTTTAATTTTTAAAAATAATATTGTTCTGCTGAGTTTTTAAATAATGCTCATTAGATATTTTTCATTTAAGTATTTCAAAACTTATTTTATTTTATTTATTAACATCATAAAATATGACAACAATAAAATTATTAAAATAAGGAATTATTTTAAATTATTAAACTGAAGAAGGTATAAGGTATTAGTTTATTTTTATTTTTTATTTTTTTTTTAAGTAAATGTTCAGTAATACGAAAGCAGTCATTTAACATTTATTAATTTTAAAGTGTTATTATTCTTCTTAAATATAAGAATGCTAGTGATGAAGAAAGTAAAAGGAACTATCGACAATTAAGAAATAGTATAAACAGGAAGTACAAACTAGCGAAAGTGAAATGGATGGTAAAATAGATGGAGCATACAGGAAAGTTAAGGAAAATTTTGGGGTACATAAATTAAAATCTGATGTGTTAAACAAAGATGGTACACCAATTTATAATATGAAAGGCAAAGTTAATAGGTGGGTGGAATATATTGGAAGAGTTATATGGAGGAAATGAATAAGAAAATGGTGTTATAGAGGAAGAAGAGAATGAAAAGGCAGAAACAATACTGAGATCTGAATTTAAGAGAGCATTAAAAGATTTGAGTGGCAGAAAGGCTCCTGGAATAGACGGAATACCTGTAGAATTACTGCGCAGTGGAGGTGAGGAAGCTATTGATATATTATACAAACTGGTGTGTAACATTTATGAAAAAGGGAAAGTTCCATCAGACATCAAAAAGAGACTTCATGATACCAAAGAAAGCAGGAGCAGATAAATGTGAAGAATACAGAACAATTAGCTTAACTAGCAATGCATCAAAAATCTTAACTAAAATTCTGTACAGAAGAATTGAGTGGAGAGTGGAAGAAGTGTTAGGAGAAGACCAATTTGGTTTCAGAAAAAGTATTGGGACAAGGGAAGCAATTTTAGGCCTCAGATTAATAAAATGTTCAGCATTTTTTTAGAGTTCAAATACAGAGATAGAACGATTGCTAACATTTACAGGAACCAAACAGCAACAGTAATAATTGTATCCAACAAGGATGTTCCCTATCCCTGTTCCTTTTTAATCTTTACATAGAACTAGCAGTTAATGATGTTAAAGAACAATTTAGATTCGGAGTAACAGTACAAGGTGAAAAGATAAAGATGCTACGATTTGCTGATGATATAGTAATTCTAGCTGAGAGTAAAAAGGATTTAGAAGAAACAATGAATGGCATGGATGAAGTCTACGCAAGAACTACCTCATGAAAATAAACAAGAACAAAATGAAAGTAATGAAATGTAGTAGAAATAACAAAGATGGACCACTGAATGTGAAATTAGGAGGAGAAAAGATTATGGAGGTAGAAGAATTTGTTATTTGGGAAGTAGAATTACTACAGATGGACGAAACAGGAGGGATATAAAATGCCAAATAGCACAAGCGAAACGAGTCTTCAGTCAGAAATATAATTTGTTTACATCAAAAATTAATTTAAATGTCAGGAAAATATTTGTGAAAGTATGGAGCGTCACTTTATATGGAAGTGAAACTTGGACGATCGGAGTATCTGAGAAGAAAAGATTAGAAGCTTTTGAAATGTGGTGCTATAGGAGAATGTTAAAAATCAGATGGGTGGATAAAGTGACAAATGAAGAGGTATTGCGGGAAATAGATGAAGAAAGAAGCATTTGGAAAAATATAGTTAAAAGAAGAGACAGACTTATAGGCCACATATTAAGGCATTCTGGAATAGTCGCTTTAATAAGGGGGACAGGTAGAAGGAAAAAATTATGCAGGCAAGCAACGTTTGGAATATGTAAAACAAATTGTTAGGGATGTAGGATGTAGGGGGTATACCAAAATGAAACGACTAGCACTAGATAGGGAATCTTGGAGAGCTGCATGAAACCAGTCAAATGACTAAATAAATTTATTATTTTCACAGCATCACCTTTATTCTGTTTCCCCCCCCCCCCCCACCAGTAATATGCAATGTTGACTGACAACTACTACTTTTTACTTATTAATTTTGTTGTATTGCTTTGATAAAAATTTTTCCATGGTTTTCCTTGATCCTTCCAAGTAAATGCTGAAGCAGGTTCCTTTTTGTTATTTGTTGAATAGCCTACCTACTATTGTTATTGTTAACATGATCAAACTTTTTTTTTAGGAAAACAGGTTCAAAAATTTGAAAGATAGTCATTTTAACCTCTATTAATTTTTAAGTGTTATTTTATTTTCTACCGGATTTATTATTGTAAATAATTCTGTATATAAAATATTTATAATTAATAAGGCTACATAGAGATAGTACAATTAGACACTTGATGTCTATTGTATGTCACTAGATTGTACATTCCATTTAAATTTTAAAAATGCAATCTGTTGTTTGTTTTACCAGTGGAAGAAATTATTAACTTTACTCAGACTGATTTAGTTGTAGAAGATGTAATGCTTCTTGACAGCAAAACTGCAGTTTTTCTATGGATTGGTTCTCAGTCAAATAAAGAAGAACGATCACAAGCTTTACAACTTGCTTATGATTACCTCAGAACAGGTGACCTTTTTTACTTTATCAAAAAAATTAAGAAAATTATACACATTCATTTATGTATTTGCTTACTGTATTGACTAAAAAATTGTAATCTATTATAAATAGAATGACATTCAAGTATTAATGTAGAGTTAAATCTTATCAGTATTTTTATGTTTAGTTTTACGTATACATTACAGTTTATCATTAAGATAAAGTGTACAATTTACTGTAAATATGAATGACAGTATTAAAAAAAATCTGATGTACACACCATATGACTTCCTTGTACAGCTATTAAATTGCAAATACCCATTTTTTGCTGCACTTCATTTAAACTTATTTCATTTGAAAGTGAGATATGATTGTAAAGTGGACAGTTACACAATTGCTGAAATATTAGTTTTTATTAATATCAAATATTTATACAATTATTAATTTAGTAACCTTACATGAAATATTAGGTTAGAGTAAAAGTCCTTTTATTACTTGTATTACTAGATCAGTATTATTCATACCTTCATGAGTTGCTGATTACTGAAGTTTCAGATTTCTGATGTGTTGTATAAATAAAAGTTAATAATAATTAAACTACTTCGTTTAGTGAACTCCTCTGTACTGGTTACAAATGTTAATTTCGACCCTGCAGTATAAAATATTCAGTTTTTATTATTGAATTATTTGGTGAATAATCAAAAATGAAAAAGTAACAGTCATACAGGAAAAAGAAAGATAACATGAAGAAATAAAAATATAATCTCAAAAAGACACAAGAAGATGAATATGAAGAATTTTCTTCTTAGAAAATGAAGAAAATCTAAGAATGTGATTCCAAATTATAATTTTCAATTAATATTAAATATGATTTCAAAGTCAAGAGTTCCAACATTTAAATCCTAGTAAAGGCAGTTACTTTTAAACAGATTTGAATATTAGGTCGTGGGTACCAGTGTTCTTTCGATTTCAATTAACCACACATCTCAGAAATGGTCGACCTGAGACTGTACAAGACTACACATCACTTACACTCATACAATATCACCCTCTGAAGTAATACCTGACTATGATTCCCAGAAGCTAAACAAGAAAAAAAAATTGAAATCAGATGTTTCACCAAATTTGTTACATACACACTTAAGTAATAATGCCTATTAAATTACATATACACATTTTTAAAAGTACATTTTTTTATTGTTATTGAGTAATTATTTAAAATTTTTTTAATATATATGTATATAATTATATGTAATCAAAAAAAATTAAAAAAAAAAGGAAATTAAGTCTGATTCGAATCGATGTGCCCCTTCCCTTGTAAGATCCAAGTATTTCATTAATTAAACTTATATTTGGCTCTAACTCTGGAACCAATGAAAATAAGTACCACTTATGATATGTCGAAAATCTTTCAATGAGGGTTTACAACTGCAGTTAAGAAAAAGTCCAAAATCCAATTTTTTTTTTTTATTTTGGGCATTTTTAGACACTTTCGGCTCAGTTGATTGTAATCAAAAGGGGAGGTGCACAACTAGATGTTTACAACAGTACTAAATCCAAAATTTCAACATCCTACAGCTAATTGTTTTTGAGTTACGTGTGAGATATGTACATGTGTACATACAGACATCACATTGAAACTAGTCAAAATGGATTCAGGGATGGTCAAAATTGATATTTCCGTTGAAATCTGAAAACCGACATTTTCACAATTACTTCCTTTATTTAAAAACAAGGAAGTAAAAAAAAAATGATTACTATAGTGCATCATTAAGATGAAGAGTGACATATTAATATTCAAGAAAATTTCTAAATTACTAACCAAATTAGCCATTTTCTTTTATTAGTGTACATTTTAATCAAAATAGTAATTTTTAGTTTGAATCTTTTCACTAGAAGTTCTTATTTCTCTGTAATAAAAAAATTATACTAATAGGATGTGGTATAAGCATCACAGATGTTAAAATAGAAAAAAAACTAAAACCTGTTCTATGTTATATCTCTTTATAGAATTATTCACCTAATTTGAAGATGATTTTTAATACTAGGATTCATTTTATGCAACTACCAGTGAAACAGATTTAATGTCTCCCACAAACAAATAATCTCAGAATTTGTAAAAGAAATTTAAACTATTGTTTTTTCTTTATCTGATTTTAGTTTCATAAAAAAAATTGCATTTTTTTAATTTTGTGATTATTTAACTTCTGATGACAGTAAAGATAAAAGTTATTATTTTAACAAAAAGAACTACAAAATTTTCTCTCAAATTATACAGCTCAGAAACTGCATATTTTTCTATAAATATAAATGAACATATTTCTAGTATTTTAAATAAGTTCTTAGTAAAATAATTGGAAATATAGCAGGTCATATTTCAGTATGTGTATACTATATTTGTTTATATAACTGTTAATTACGAAAATTATAAGAGATAACCTATCAATAGTCTTTTCACTAGCTATGTTGTACTCCACTAAGTATCATGTCCTTCTATTCACTGCGGTAATACATTTACACTAAAAAATGAGTATTTTATAAGTTATAAAATATGTATTAATGAGAATAATTGAATGATTAATTTGTAAATTTTACAAAATTATACTTTAATACATAATCATGTTAAGTATATGTGTTAAGTCAACTTCAAATTTTCAGATCCTGTTGGAAGAGATGTACATACTCCTATATACCAAATAAGAGAAGGCTATGAACCCCCAAATTTTACTGGGTTTTTTGGTGCTTGGAATCCACAACTTTGGAAGGTAAGTTTTATATTGTGATAAGGGCAATGACTATTTATATTAATTGTTAATATTTTGACAACAGGTATAATTGATTGTCATTATTAAAATCCTAGAGAAAAGTAAAGACTTGACATTTAAATATGAAAATGCAGAAAAATATTTTTTATGCGATAAATATTAACAACGGCCTTCAGTTTCTCAAACATTGATGAAATTAAACTAGTTTTAATTATTGTAATAGGATGCAAGTTCCTAAAAGCTTTCTTTAAAAAGACCCATTTACGTTTATTAGTTTAGATCCTTTCTAAAGGAGTGACAATATTTAGTCACTTGGTGATTAGTAAAGGAACCATAGTCTGTCAAAATATAATTATGATGCATATGATAATTTTATAATTGTTTTCCTACATTAGTTCTATATAAAGTAAAAAATTGCTCTGCATTAAATAATAAACTTAATCTCATCAAGTTTTGCATAAATAGTTACATTTAAAAACCCCTGTATCACATTACATTTAAAAAACTCACAAATGGACACATTTTTTTCTTACAGGCATAAAATAATAATTTTTATCACAGTTCAGGTTGTTTATGGGTAAAGAAAGCTCTTAATTTTGAGTTGTATAGGTTTTTAAAAAAATGGTGTGAGATTGTCAAATAAATTAAGTGTAATAAGTAAATTAGTGTAATAAATTAAGTTTTATCAAAAGAGTGGCCAGAAAGCCCTCCCCCCTTGCAATGGTAATAATATAGAGTACCATTAAATGTCATTAGGTAATTGATTGTAACACAAACACAAATGAAAACTTTGCAACATTAGAGATAGATTCATTCTCAGGGTTTGGTAAGGAAGTTCCATTCATTTCTTCCCACTCTGGAAATGGAGAAAAATGTCTTCTACACCAGGTCAATCGTTGATTTGAAATGATACTCTTGAATACTTGATTTGAATACTCTATATTTGAATATATTGTTAAGGAATCCTGTTTATAATTACCTGTTAAGTCAACCAGGAAAAGGTTATCAGAGGTAAATATTTCCAATTCAACACTTTAGAAAATAATGAAAAAAAAATAGCCTGCTCATGTTGTGAAAGAACTTTTCGACTGGGATATGGATTAAAGAAACTTGTTTCAAAGCTGTAAAATGTGTTTCCCCAACTTTCAGTCATGGGAACCAGTTTTTTCTTATGAGTTTGGCATTTCTTAGTAATAAATAGATCTTGGAAAGTGTATTTTTGGTGTAAAGAAATGTAGCAGTGATATCTGAAACACATCTGTTAGGAGCTTCCAGGATATTCAGTCCACACTGTAAGGATCACTTATGGGAAGGTTCACCTGAAGTCCAATGTCCATTAATTATTTACTCCATATTCCAGTTTCGTTCATCACAATCATGTACACTCCAAGTAATGTCCATTTACTGTATTGTCCACTAGAAGACCTTTAAATAAAGTCCATCGCATATTTGTCTAGTCCATTTACTGAGATAATTAAAAGAAAGAGAAATACAATTTTATTTATTTGTGTATGTATCCCAGAAATAATTGACATTTACCTTAATTATTTAATCCATATTTTAGTTTCATTCATCATACTTATGTCCACTCCAGGTAATGTTCATTTGCCGGCCTCTGTGACACATATGGTAGCA
This sequence comes from Lycorma delicatula, assembly GCF_047948215.1. Taxonomy (NCBI): domain Eukaryota; kingdom Metazoa; phylum Arthropoda; class Insecta; order Hemiptera; family Fulgoridae; genus Lycorma; species Lycorma delicatula. Next base: position 231,672,425 of record NC_134456.1, read on the forward strand.
ACTAGGTTTTTCATCCAGGGTCCCGGGCTCGAATCCTGGTCAGGCATGGCATTCTCACGCACTACATGTCATCCAGCTCATCCTCTTAAATTATGCCTAACTGTATTCCTGGAGGTTAAAAAAAAAGTAATGTCCATTTACCATATTGTGCAGTAGAAGACCCCTTTAAATAAAGTCCATCGCATATTTATCTAGTCAGTTTACTGAGATAAATAATAAAAAAAAGAGAAATATAATTTTTTAAATTATTTATTGTGTATGTATTCCAGATATACAAGCTATCAAAATTTTTCGTTAAAATATTACAACTAATAATCAGAAAAAATAAATTCATCAAAGATTCATAACAATTCCACACATTTATTAATAATACCCACACACCACAAATTAATTTCATTGGCTGTAATTTCATTATATAACAGCAATCAAAAGAATATAGTAATTGAAGCGAGAAATTAAATAAAAATGAAATCGAAGAATTATTCCAATATATATAGCTGAAATCAACTCTGCCTTAATTTTATAAAAATTTTCCAAAATGATATCACCTAGTAACATGGGCAAGCAATGTTTTAATTCCCAATAATTGTAAAAATGTCTCCCTTGATATTATAACTCACAGTGGACTGAGAACAGACCAAAATCTGTGTGGACTAAAAGAAAGTGGACCAAAACTGATGGACAAAAATACTAATGGACATTAAATAAAGCATACAAACAAAACAGTGGACATTGGACTTTTGTGGACCTCAGTGTAAGTGGGCCTTACTGTGTGGACCAAATGTCTGCTAATCGTGTTAGGACCAAACTTCTTTAAAGGAAGTGTTAACAGCGTTTCATAGTCCTTAACATACTTAAAAATTATTATATTACTCAGGTCCAATTTACTGATATGGGATTAACTGCCATTTTACAGCAAGATAGAGCTCCATCTCATTATGTTAAGTTGATAAGGAACTTGTTTAGTGAACATTTTGAAGAACAGTGGATTGGTAGGGACTCCCCAGTAGCTGTTTTGAAGTCCACACTTAATAACCTGTGACAACTCCCTTTTGGGCATAATAAAAAAACTTCCCAATTGGTAACTTAAGGAATGTTGATGACCTGGAAACAAATTGAAAAAACGTTTTAAAATGTTGATTTTTCTACATGAAAAAGAATATGATGGACTTTTTATGGACAGTGTTGGAATACATACAGATGTAATTTAAAGTTTTACGGGTAAAAATATTTAATAAACTAATGACAAATGATTTTGTTTATTTCTTTATATGAAATGGGGCTTTGTAGCCACTGTGTAGCCATTTGGAACGTTGGAATTTAGCACATTGGATGTGAGAAGGTAGGAAATGTTGAGTATTCTGTCAATCTATTTTTACAAAAACTATAAATTTCAAAATTAAGCTTATTTTATTTTTTTAATGAGTATAAAGTTTTTGTTTTCATTATTATTACTATCATCAATAATTGTCCATTATTCCTGTCTTTTGTGTAAACCATGATATATTTTTCATGGAAATCAATCTTGGAATAGATATACAGTAATTTTTTTTTTTATTTATAAAATTATATCTAGAAATGAATGAATTGCAAAGATTACTGGTTCATTGTTGAAAGATGGTAACTAGAAAAAGATCAATTATTTTTCACACAATGGTGACTATGTGTAAAAATGGCCACAGTAGCTATTTGCACAATATTATTCTTTATAATAAATATATCACATTTTTTAAATATATTTCTAAATTTAACTATTAAAAAAATAATGCTGTTAATTCTTATTGTTAAATCGTTTGGGGGTTTACTGTTTAAAAGAATTGACACCATTAAAATAAGATAATAGTGATAATTAATGATCTTTGTGGTAAATATTTTCAAAAAATTATATAATGTTACAATTACAATATATTTTACTTAAATTTTTCTTCAGTCGTATAAATCATTTCAAGAAATCCGCCATGAGTTAGAAAACTTAAAACCAGTCTTACAAGTGGAATTAAGGATGACAAATGGTACACAAGACTTTGATGACTGTGAGAAGCATCCAATAGACATCCTGTTACAACGAGATCCTGACAAACTTCCTTCAGGAGTTGATCCATTACATAAAGAGGTTTGTATAAAACATTTAATGGGTTTTTCATAATCATTTTTCTTTCATGATTGAAACTGCATAATTCATAAAGCACATCAGTATTACTAAGTAATTTGTGTATTTTTCATGTGCAATGAGGCAGAGATACTATACAAATATGATGTTCTTAGTTCTCTCTCTCAATTGATGACAAACAGACTTCGTCTATGTTGTATGCTCTGTTTTTTGCTAGCAGTATAGTACATCTGCCATGAAGTATTCCTCTTGATTTTGGGTTTGCAGATCTTATAGTTTTCATTAATTTTTTCTAAACAGCAAAATTTCCTATGCTTACCTCACCTTTTTACACTTGTAATGATTGAATAATAAAATAACTAAAAAATTTGATAATGTTTAGAAGTCTAACTTTGACTTCTAAACATTATCAATTTTTTTAAAGTTACATGCTGACATTTTATAACTAACTGTATTGAAAATATTTGCTTTTAATATCAGATACAGAGTTTAAAATTTACTGAAAGATAGTAACTATAAAAAAGCTTGTTATGTCTAAGTTCATTGCCTACTGCTAAAGGTTAGTGACTTATTTTGTAGCAGCATCATCATAAGATTATCTGCCCTGGGGCAGATCCCTTGCACTATGTCCATTTCCATTCTCTTTTCTTTCCATCTTAAAATGAGTTCTTGGTAGATTTCATTTCCTTTAGTTAGTATATAATCTTATCCAGCCTCTTTTCTTTGCCCTCTACTAATCCTCCTAGTACTGTCTCTCGACATGTATATTCCAATTAATTAATTAAAAGTTTCTATTCTCATTCAAATGTCATCACATTATTTTACACTCTATTCACCAATTTCCTGCATTCCCACATTTTAAATCATTAATTTTCCTTTTTTTTAGTATCTATGAATGTAAAACGGTTTTATTCAAAACTAATTGTTACTACTTGTGTTTTTATGATCACCTTTCATATTCTCCAAAATTTTATATGCATTGTTGCCTTTTGTTTTCTCTCCTTCAATACTTGTTAGCTTATTCCTCCTACTTCCTCTTTGCTGATTGTATTTTTTTCCGGATTTAATTTTTTAATTATTCAGTTTATTTATTTTAACTTTCTTCAATATTTTTATTTCTGCTAGCAAAATCATATGATCAGTATTTATGTTAACTCCTGGCAATTGATGTGGCTATTTAATTATATTTCTGAATTTTTCTTCTACAAAATTAATTCATCTATTTTCATCTTCTGGTGATTTTCCTGTAAAGAGTCTTGTTTTATGTTTAGTAAGTATTTATTAAGACATTTTTAATAAAAACTAAAATTCTATGAAAATAAGAATTTTCTCCATCAGTTCCATAGGAAATAACTTAAGTATGTTCTCCACGCTCAGAATGGTAGCACCTGCAGAACCAATGCAACATTAATATCTGGAAAGAAGGCTGCTTATGGATCAACTCAGGGGCTGTATTTTTTGCCTCTTGGCTGCACAACAAGCCTAACGGCTGAGGTATCAATTTTGGTGAAGTTGGACTTCTAATCTCTCATCAAATATATTGTGCTACTTATATGTAAACATTGTTTGTAGCTATACTACTCTCTAGTCAGTGTTAAAAATTGTTGTTACAAACATATGTATTTTGACATTGCAAGTCTTGAATTTGGATGTTAATGTATTAGAAATACTATCTTAAACTTTAGTTTAAGAAATGCCTCTTAGTTTCAGTGTTTAAGTATGAATCTTGAAATTTCTGTATTTTATGACAGTACAACCATACATTTTTAGTTATTACAATAATTAGAGTGTAAAGTAATACAAACAGAATGTGAAATTGAGTTATAAGTATTATAATATAAAATTCTTAAGTACATAGAATCGGATAAAATTATATAATCATAACTTTGTGTATGATGTTTTGCAGTATATTTAATTTTACTTAATGTAATCATGCCAATGGTTTTTAACATTGTTCAACTCATCAATATAAAATTACATTGTGTACACAAGTAAACCTGTTTTTTATTTTTTTATTTTGCTAGTAATAAACAGCATACTTAAAAACTTAAAACCATGTAGAAACCTTAGAAACTGCAGTTGCTACATCACTAATTGAATTGGGTAAACTTATATTCCATATATTTTAAAATTAAATTTTCAGTGTCTACATCTGTATTTTTCAATACGCATTTTTAACCTTAATACAATATTACAGTCAGTCCTTAAATACAATGCAATGTTGCAGTCATCTACATTTTTTCCAGCATTTCCTAACCACCTCGAACACAAATTCTGCAAATTCTTCTTTTTATTCTCCAAATTCTTTGTCAAATTCTGACAATAAGTTTGATGTTCTACATATACATAAAAAGTGCCACTTTTAACACTATTAGACATTATAAAATATACAAACAACATTCAAACACAATTCAAATCCAGCACATTTTCCAACCACATTTTAAATGTTTAATTAAAAACACCTTAATTAAAAAAATATATATATTTATGAAAATTCGTAATATCAGCTGTTGCCAGGTGAAAAACAACTTATTATTGATAACATGAAGAATAACTGAGAAGACATATTTCTTATGATTGTCTTAAGGATGTCTGAAAATATTTTTAAGTTATAAAAATGTATTATTTAGAAAATTTTGGTTCAGTTTTTCTAAAGTTTATTTATTTGTTTAAATATCATTCTATTATATGTATAATGTGTTGACAATATTAATCTGTAAATAATGCTGCCTGAATTTTTAGTTATTATTTAAAGTTTAATATAATGAAAGGTTTTTATTATTAAATTACAATAAACTAATGAAACTTATTGCTATTGCATCTAAGGCAATAATCCTTGTTTTTAATTTTATTATGGTATTTAGTTATTTACAAATTAAGATAAAATTCTATTATACAATTTTCTTATTTTTCATATTACATTTACATTTCTTTAATATTTAGAAAAACGTTTTTGTAACACATAGAATCTGTTAACAATGTTGTATTGTTTAGTTTTAAGAATCATGACATGCAAAGAATCTGTAACAGCAAGTAACTGGCAAGGTTCAACTAATAATGCTTAACAAAAATGTTCATTACTAATCTATTTTTTAAAGATAATGATCAAATGACTTGTATCTATTATTCATATAATTTAATGCCTGCTTTTCTGAAGTTGTATTACTATAAGTACTTTTGTTTCAGTTATATCTCTCGCATGATGATTTCATAAGTGCTTTTGGAATGAAATATTCAGATTTTTCTATACTACCAAAGTGGAGACAAGAGAATCTCAAAAAAGCAGCTGGGTTATTTTAAAATATCACTAAAGTAAAAAATAATTTTTTTATAGTTGAAAAGTATATAAACTGTTGTTATTGTACATATATTTTATTTACATATTATTAAAATATATTTTTTAAAAGATGAATATTTATATTTTATAATCATGTACATTTCAGTTCTATTTTACCCTTTTTTCCTAACTTTCTGCCAGAAGTGGCGACCAGAGATAATTTTCTTTTCTTTTATTTTAACATGGAAAAACCTCAGTTGGGAATTCTAAGAACAGGTATAAATTATTTAAAAGGAAAGTTATTACTATTTTTTATATGCAGATGGTTCATCAGCAGTACTAATTTTTCAAAATGGGATCTCCTAACCAATGTCTATACAATTATATAAAGAGGAAGGGGATTTTTTTGTTTGGGATAAACAAAAATCTACCTGATCTATCACTATTAAATTTTTACCCATGTTTCTTGGCATAACTGAAAAAGTTTTTAGATATATTTCATATCTAAGAATATATATAAGCTTACCGTATTTTATTGGGTCCAACCCAGGATATATTTTTAAAATTACTTAAAATGTCTTAACAGTTTAATTATTCATTCAGTTCTATATTTCACTAGAGATTTCTTCAGAGATGTTTGTTTTAATTACATCATAAATTAAACAAGATTATACGTAATACAAATACAAAAAGGAATACAACATGAAGTCACACCATTTCCCCATAAGCTCATGTAGCGTAGCTTAGTTTACATGTTGATAATGTCAGTACACTATGGCAATAAATGATCATGTGTATATCTAATGCAAAAAACCACACCACATATTATGACAGATAGAATAAAACAATGTTTTATTCATGTAACAGAATAAAAGAATGTTTGTACCTCTTTGTGCCATCATAAGATCTACAATTACACAGAGAATACAAGACACAACTGAAAATAATATCCATGATGGTTATATATTTTTGCATAAACTACAAAACCATTTCCCAAATTACACTTATTACCTACCCTAACAATTACATCCCCCTTTTCTGTTTAGCCTCTGTTAATTACCATTCAGATAATAATACTTCAGAGGATGATATGCATGAGTGTAGTCTTGTACAGTCTCAGTTCGACCTTCCTGAGATGTGTGATTAATTGAAACCCAACCACCAAAGAATACCAATATCCATGATCTAGTATTCAGATCCGTGTAAAAATAACTGACTTTACTAGGACTTGAATGCTGGAACTGTCGACTTTCAAATCAGCTGATTTGGGAAGACGCGTTCACCACTAGATCAACCCAGGGGGTTTAATAATTACATCCAATAGTATCGTACGTAACACTATTGTTGCTACTCTGTCCACCATCTTCCCAGCTCTTCCTTTGCCCACAGTATCCTTGTAGCCCACTCCACAAACTTCCTCTGGTGGCCTTCTCCACGAACCATGAAAGCTACGATATTATCTGGGGTCAGATCTTCCACCCCAAGCTCTCTTCTCAGCTGGTCCCATCTATTGCAGAAGAAGAGTGTGCTCCGGATGTGTGCTCCCATAGCCTGAACCTGCAGAGATAAGTGTCAGATGGTACCCCAGCTCCCCTTGCTTCCTTCGTATGTGCCATGTCCTTCTTCGTATCAGTCGCCAGGTCCACCTCCCGTTGTTCGAGGTATCCCAGAGGACCTGCCAATCAACCACCAAGCACTGTCATGATTGCCCAGGAACCTCTCCTCATCTTCTTGTTATCCTGTCATCGACCGGAAGGCTTACCGAAGGGAGACCCGCCAGCACTCTAACCACCTCCTTCGAGACCATCCTATATGCCACTGTCACCCGTAGTGCAGTTCGTCTCTGCACTGCCTGTAGTTGGTTTGCATCTCTCTTAACCCTCAGTGCATCTCCCCATGCAGGTGCCACATACAGGATGATCAACGCAGTCACCGATATAATCAGCCTCCTGATCAACATCCTAGGGTTCCCAACCCTTGGCATCAATCTCCCCAATGCATTTGCGGTCTTCTCTGCCTTCAGGCCAGCTTGGTGGATGTTCCCCAAAATTCCTCTTACTGTTGATCGATCCATACTCCAAGGTACTTGGCCACCCATCGAAATTGAGGATGATCCCCTTCAGCCTTCTTCCGGCCATCACCAGAACAGAGATCTTCTCTGGGGCCAGCCACAGTTCCCTAGTATTCAGCCACCTGCTTGACAGCAGCATTGCCTGTTTCCTCAAGTTTTCTTTTAGTGGCCCCAGAGCACCAGGTCATCCGCATAGAGCACAACCTTTGTGTCCCCAGGATATTCCAAGTGTAATACCCTGTTGAACACCACATTCCATAGGAAGGACCCCAGCATCCCGCCCACAATGAATGTAGAATTCACAGCCTATACTACCCTCTGCCTTCATAGAGACCTTTCTGTCATCCAGGTAGTCATTCACTAGCACTCTTAGGTACCTACTGACCCCCTCTGTTCCAGTTCTACCAAAACAGCTGATCATGGAATGCTGTTAAAGGCATTCTGGACATCTAACAGTACTACAACTGATATATGCCTCCTGCACCAAGTGCTTACCACCTTCTCCTTCACCCAGATGACCACCCTCTCCACGGCATCTAAAGTATTGAATACTAGAATTATAAAAATTTATGCTTAAGAATTTTTGTTCCTGAACATATTATTTTCCTTAGAGTGCATAGCAATTCTTTGGCAGAAGATGGTATAAATTTGTGGAGTTTTCTTTCCTGAAGCTGACAAATCAATTTAGAATACGTCTGAAATGCTTCTGTTGCTGTGATAGAATTAGCTTCCAATTTCTGAACTACATTATTAAATAACTGTAGAGTACCATATCAAAATTTCAAAAACAGTTCCCATTCAAGATTTTCAAAAATCACATGCTGTTTGTACTGAATTGTGTACAATGTGGGTTGAATAATCAATTCCTAAAATAGGTCTATCTAAATCACTTTGAACTTTTCTGAACACATTTCCATTCTCCTTTTTCTTTATACCACCAAAATTACTTTACTTTATCAGCAGTATAACAACCAACTTTTCTTCAAATTTTTATTTTTTCATACACTGCAAAAGATACACAGTCAAAATTTGAGCAGTTTCACCTGACACTTAATCAAAATTTAAAAGTGTAGCTTAAGTTCTCTTCTCCACACTAAAATATCTTACAACAATTGGCACAAGTTTTACTTCACTTCTGTTTGAGCTATCCATCGTTATTGCTACATAATTAATGTTTTCCAAAGAATGCAACACATTATCAAATATAAATGGCGAAATAACATTAACAATAATTGCCTTGGTTTTGGTTCTAGCAGATAATTTTGGATCATATAACTTTTTAACCAGTTTAGATGTGCAGTCTGATGCTTTGAAACTGAGTTTGTGTCTAGCAGTGTGGAATAAAAATGTAGCTTCTTTAGCAGCACACTCCAGATCACTGTTATTGTTATTCCCATCTTTGGCTTTAAAAAAATGTCTTATGTTTTTGAAGCAGTAGTATTAATAGCAATCCTATGTTTAGCTGTTTATACGTGGTCTTCAAAATCACCTTTTCCTTTATGTGCAACACAAAATTCTCCAGTACATTGTTACTGTGATTACACAATTTCAAAAATTTCTATTCCTGTTGCAGGTTAACATTAAACACATATTTTCTTTTGCCCATTGCTAAAGGATGAGACAAAAAACGAATACATATAAAATGATCAAAAACGTGTAGACGAGTTACTTCATACGAAAACAACATAGACACATCATTACCCCTGTTGTCTTGCCAAATGACTAAGTAAAAAGTTGTGGCGTGACCGGTAGCCACGCCTCCGTCAAAATCGACATCAGCTCTTGTTACAGATGCACGACTGTAAGAGAATGTTTAAAAACGCGATGTCGAACATAAAGGTCTAAAATTAAATAAATCCTGTCAGTTATAAAATTCTCAAACCCCGGACAGTACTAAAAAACCAGGACCGTCGCGGATTTGCCGGACGGTCCTGGTTTATGATAAGCCTACATATATAAGTCCTGGACGTATGATAAGCCTACCTACATATATATTTAGTAGTGAAAATTTGTTGATCGAAGCACATACTTTAATGAATTGTGAACTGTGAGTGTATCTCACTGTGTAAGCCGGGTTTGAACTGAATTGTGTAAATATCTAAAAAAACAATTTCTAGATATTTTGAAATTCCGAGTTTCAAGGGTTAAAATATATTTTTGAATTTTTTTTGAATACCTGTTTTTTAATTTCTCAGTAAAAATGAGATCAACCTGATTTTTGGTGAGTGTAATCTTACGTCAATAAACCAATTTCTAGATATTTAAAATTCGACCTTGAAGGGGATGAAGAAAGGTAAAAAGGATTTTGAACTATTATATAAATTTTCTCAATCCCGGCTTATAGTAAACGAGATATTCAGTAGATTTAGGCTTACAAATACTCTTCCGACAAATATTTAAAAACCATTTTCAGGTTTATTTTTAATTTCGGTTTTTTAAACAAATGTATGTGGCACTGTGGCTCAATCAACACAGCCACTGGCACCGTTACTGTGTGTGACTGGCTAATTTACGATTTTAGCTTAGAAGAAAGGATGTTGCACCGCTGTAATGATTTTTAAAAATATTACTTTTGGAGTTTTAGCTAGCTTTCACTGTTTTGTGTATTTCATGTCTTCATAACTATTAAAACTTTATTGATTTGTCCAACCTTTTTTTATTTCCTTTTCTACTTGTACAAATATCTTCAAGGCTTCTTCGTTTCTCGCTACCAGAACAACATCAATGTACAAGTTCGTTGTACTTGTATCATTCTGTTTATGACACTTCCTCTCATATCAATGTTCTCCACTACCGTTTGAAGCGCCAGGTCAAAAAGCATAGCCAAGAGCACACTCTCCTGCCTTCTGCTATGTCAAACACTCTACTTGTTCTTCCATTGCTTAATACTACACCTACACTATTTGAAATGGTCATTTTCACAAACGTTTAGCAAATACTGTAACTCTAGAGCATTTACTACTTTAAGTTTACTCAGCCTTCAAAGGCTTATCTAAAGTCAATAAATAACAAATGTAAAGTTATGTTGTGTTCATAAAACTTCTCCATGGTCTACCATAACACAAATATTTGATCTATGGTACCTCTACCAGGTCTCTATCCGCAGGTATTCTCAAACTATCACTTCCGCCAAAGTGCTTAGTCTATTTGTCAGGACTCTAGAGAAGACTTTGTTGGCTACACCTAACAGAGTAATTTTTTTATTAATTTACTGTAGTGAGGTAAATACAGAAAATTCAAAATCTGTCAAGGAATCTTTCAAACTGATCTTTATACTCATTAAATTTATTTGTAAACTGCTCACATAGTAGTCTGTCTATGAGAGCAGTTATATCACTAACAACCTTTCTTCAGTTAGCATCTTACAATGCACAAGAATTGGACAAATTTGAAAGGAAGTAATCATTTGAAGAGAAAAAATAAAAATATTAAGATTACCTGACTCTGTTCGTTTGCTAAAAACAAAAAAATTAATTAGTATTAGATGTGTGAATTTATTATTTAGGAAATTTTACTTTAAAAATAAGTAAGAATAAAACTGGCTAAGATTATGAATGGGAATACAATACTGTGGCAAAATTTTGTTACTTAGGTAAAAAAATTAAAAAGAATAAATGAAACAAAATATTAGCAGAGACATACTAAGGTTTACACATCAATGTTTACTAATAAAGAAGGTAGTAGGAAAACACATCATTTATTATTTTTCCTAATAAGGAAAACTGCACTTCATAAAGCAAGAAATGCTTTTTAACATTCTTAACAATATTTAAACCATTTTTGGTAGCAACTTGTTTCTTATGTCTGGTTGTTTACAACTCTGTACGGTTATGAGTGATGTATGCTTATAACCACCTTTTATTTTGATAATTTACATGCATTGAGTTTTTACATAACTTCAATCTTTTTTTTTTAACTCTCCGGATCCACTGTTAGGCATTCTTCAGAGGACGAGAGATCAATGATTTGTAGTGTGTGTGAAAATGCCATGCCTGACCGAAATTCGAACCCAGAACCTCTGGATGAAAGGCTGAGACGCTACCAAACCACAAAGACTGGTTGTGAACAACCTAACTGTATGTGGTGGTAGTTATTCTTTACTTTGTATTTCATATAAATACACTAATTTTGTATGCATGAATTTTTCCTTCTTTAAATCTGTATCTGTTGGAAAACTATTTTGCTTCACCTGTTCTTTATAATTTTATTACCTAAAACAAAACAGGTATTATATTCCCTAATTTTGATAATAATTCTTTTGATCATAGATCATTACCACCCACTCTTATTTATTTTTACATTAAGCTTCTCAAAAAAATAAATTTTTCATATTATTTAGAATTAATTTTTTTTCTAGCAAAAGAACAATTTCAGTTAGTCAAATATTTTTATTTTTTCTCATCAAATGGTTACTCCACTTTTAAATTTGTTCAATTCTCATGCATAATAAGATGCCAACTGAAGATAACTTTACATTTATTGGTAGTAAGGGGTGTGTATATTAAATCTAGAGTGGAAATCAGATATCTGATATAAAATATCTGCCACTAAGAATATAACCTTTTCCATTTTCAGTAAACCACATTAAGACAACAACATAAATACATCAAGTCATTTGGTGATGTTCCAATGTTCTTAGGTAACTGCTGCATATATATCACTGGACTGCGCATGGTTTGTAACAATTCATTAGATTCAAAATAGTAAAAAGAAGTTAATTATTTTAAGTGATAATACAGCCAAAATTTGATAACTTCTTAAATATTTTACGCAATTGTCTGAATTTTAATAAATCCCAGTTGCAGGTTTACTTTTTGGTGGCAGCCCCTAACAATTTTACTTAAGTTACTTACTGTATATATAAATATTTTGTTTTATTTTTATGCAAGTTTTATATGAGTGATGTCAGCATGTTAACACCTTTTACTTTGATAATTCAGTTCCTGTATTACTTCTTCCATACACAAGATATGATTTTGTTGTCTTTGAGACTGATTATCTTCTGCAAAATCCAACTGTAAATTCTTTAAAGTTTGTATACTCTTGACTTTACAAAAAAATATTTGACATGAAGGACAATGCCACTTTGTTACAAAAGTTAAAAAATTATGGTATAAGAGGAGACCTATAAAATTATTCTTACTTAACAGACATAACATAATTAGTTGTAATCTGATATAAGATTAATTTTTTGAACTTTGTAATTACATATCTTCTACAGCAATTTTGTTTAAACAATGAAATGTTTGGATTTTGTTAATGTTAAAAGTTCATATGATTAAAAATCTCATACATTTTTGTTAAAAGCACATTTCATGACAAAAACACTTAATTTGAATAAACTGTCATCAGATAATTATGTAAATATTTAAGTTTTTAGTTATAAATTTAAATTCTGCCATTAAATGGGACTCCAATTCGGCACAATATAAAAATTTGTAAATTGTAAATGTGACTGACTCTCATATGCCACTTATATAATATGTCAGTAACTAATTTTGAAGAATGTCACACAAATTAATGTTATTATTTCTTATGTCAGTATACTGTGATCATTTTTTATTGTTTTTTGAAATATGGATGCAAAAAATTATCATTTTGAAGAAATTATCATTTTCAAAGTGTAAAAATGTTATATTTTAAAATCTCAAGACACTACAAAATTTTAATTTCATCCTCTTTGTAAGAAAATATAAGCAATCATAAATAAAGATGCACATAAATATTACAAAAAAAGTGAACAGAATTCTCATAATGCACTGGAATACAATACTATTAAGATGCAATGTGCTGGTTATTCACACCTGCTGGCTGGGTATACATCTCATATCAAGCTCATAGTTTCATTAATATATCTAATGTCATAATTAGATCTTATATTAAACTGACATCTTATATACATTTGATAATTAACTGAAAACGTCAATTCAAATCTAAATCAAAATTATATTTTACAACATATTCTTACTACACTTAAGATGAATATTAATATTACATTTACGTATTATATTTTTCATTAGGATTCGATTTAAAAAATAACTAACTGATTATACAATTATGGTAACTTTAGATTATAAAATGATACTGTAATAACAGTTTTAAGTAGTTGTAATATAGTATATTATAGTGTAATAGATAATTAAAAAATATACTAGCAAGAAAGTGGACAATGGTTTTCTTTTATAATGCTAGTGACAAAATGACAATATGGGTCTCTTTGTAAATATCTAACCAAAAGCGATGGTAGGTTTAGTGTCATCCTAAAAGCTAAAAACATGAAGATTTGTCTCACTCCTTTTAAAATCAATGCTCACCTTTTTTGTCTTCATTTAAGGGTTTTTTGAGTCAAAATGTTCTCTTACAATATTACATACTCTTGCTGCTGAAACCGAACATTTATCCATTACATGTTTGTTTTACAATTTGATATTTTATGCTTGAGATAAAACACTAATAGAATAGCAGTTTTCATATTTAACTGCTCCTAATTTTTTTCTAGTATGATAAGTTATTTCATGTACCCTTCTATCATTTTATATTTTGTTTTAAGAGGTTGGCAAATAAATATGGACCATTATAGGCTTGGAGTTACAGATATAGCTTAAAAAAGTAATTAATAGATCCCTTGCTGTCATAAAACAGTTTCTACTAGATTAAAGAATGAGAAAAAATTATGGTAAATGTTTAGAAACCATTAATAATACCAATTAACAGCCACATTAATTATTTTCTTGGCTAATACCTAAAATAACTAACTGATAATTACAATGCTAATAATGTTTTTGTCACTAACACTGCTCATGAATAATAAACTGAATTTAAAAAATAATCCCAACCCTAAATAATAAAAAAAAAATTAAATCTTAAAAAAATGAATAAACTCAAAATACAATCAATTCATAAAAATTACAGACACATACAAATCACTAAGGCAAAATCACTCATATAAAACATGTAAAGAAATTAAAACACTCTGGGCAATATAAAATTGAATAACACAATTGCAAATTTAATAATATATTGAATAAACCAACACAACAAATTAAATATGCTATATGACTACCTAAGGCCAAGATGCATTTGTATCACATAGGCCAGCTTTATAAAGGGTCTCATGGTAAATACAGTAATACAGTAATCCACGGTAAACCCAATTTCTAGAACTGCTACCAAATATCATCATATAAGCTTCTGTTTGACAAGAAATAAGTATACATTTTAAATGTGGGCTACTGATATTCCTTTTTCCCAAATAACAAAGGCCATGGAAATTTAACATTCTAATACAGTTAGGATGAAAAACACTTCTGAAATCAGATATCGAACCCATTTGATAAAAAGAAACTTTATTTATTAATTCCAATAACCTAATCACTCAGAACATAAGTAAAAATATTAACACAATTTTACAAAAAAGAACCATTACTTTTAATATTTATCTTTTATTTTTAAAATATCCAATTCATAGCTGAAAATATAAGTTTTTTTTTTTTGATAAATTGAAACGTAAGTTCATATTCATGCATAAATATAATTATAACTTGCTTTTACATGATCTGAAAATTTTTTAATTAAAACATTATGATTAAATGAACACAGTTATAACATAGAAATAATGATTATACTCATAATATATACATATATTCAATAACGTTTAAAATATACCATTTTCACATTCATTCCAATACAGTTTTAATTACAATTTTCTCTTAACAGGCGTTTGTTATTCTGAGTTTAATGAGATTTTTCACTGCAATCCACAATCATTCTTTTAACTTTTAATAAAAATATGGAATGATAAAAAACTCATATTCTCTGTATTTTTAGTATCAAGATTTATCATTACAAAATGCAAATATACAATTTCACTTGATAGAAAACAACATTATTTAACTCTTCTTGTATTCTATTCTTTCAACTTTTACTTCTTCACCTACAAGCTGATATACGTATGTAACAACTGTTGAACTCTGAATGTCCATCAGAACAAAAGAAGGTATTACAGACGGGTCTAACGGATTGTAGGCTCCAGTAGCGGATCCGGGATTAATATAAAACTTGTTGTCGTGCTCATATGCTTCAAACTTGTGGGTATGTCCAGATATTAGAATATCGACATCAAGCTGCCTCTGTACTAATGCTAGAGATTCTGGATCCCCCCACGGCACGACTTGATGACCATGAGATAAACCAATTCGAAACTGGCCAACAGTAACTACTTTTTGTTCAGGATAATTTAAATTTTCATCAAAATCTCCCCTTACAACATGAACATCACTAGCAAGCGTTTTTAAATAGTCAAACGATTCCTTAGTACATAGGTTACCAGTGCAAAGAATGTGCTGTATTCGTCCTGGTACCAGAAGTTTCTTGAATTTTGACGGCAAACTGCTACAACGATGAGGAATATGTAGGTCTCCTAATACTAAGACGAGCATTATTACAGTAAATAGTCAATTAATGTTATTAAAATTACAAATTTTAATCATATAAATACTGTACAAGTAACCTATTCAACAGCTGTCGGGTGTTTCAGCTGATTGTGCGCGGTTTACTTGATTTAATCATTCTGTAGGAGTGGCATCGAATATTATGCACTGACAACTATTATTTTGAGCCTGCTGTGCTAAAGTATTAAAATAAAAAATTGTTAGTTTTATGTGATACCGCAGTTTTTATTCCTATTTAGAAGAATATCATTATACTTTTCAACTGATAAGTGAAAATACTCGTGAAGTGACAGATTCTTATGGTTGTGGCACACTTTCTGTAGCAGTTCGTGTTGTTTTAGTGATCGATAGAAATTTAACGATTGAATTGAGACGGTAGTGTAAAACTATGATGAATATGGATTTCAATGTAAAAAAGTTAATAAATGATGCTGGGACGGCTTTAAGTCGCGTTGTTCAGGTAACAACTATTGAATATCAATAAAAATATATAATTCATTTGAGCATTCTAACCTTGTGTACAGTAGTGCAAGAAAAGTAGCATGGTTTGGTTTTTAAAACTCGATTACGTAGTCTATTTTGAATTCATTCAGATGTAGTTTTTGGTAATTTCTTTTTCACTGTAAATAATCAGAAATTCTGTGTATCTGTACGGGGGGCGGTGTTAATGTAATGACACACTACTGGCGAAGTAAACACAAAGAACAAGTTCGTAACTGTCGTTGATAAGATTACCCAATTATTCCAATGGTTCGTGAGTAATCGTAGTAGTTCTCTGCTATGTTCTTGTAACATTATGAAAACTTTTTTTGTGAAAGTAGGCCTCGAAGTAATTCTAAATAAAATTTCTGTTGTTAATTTCACAGATACTATTATCCAAATATTTTGCTTCAGTTTATTTTTATTAACTCTGACCATATATAATTGTGTTGCAGTTAATTTATTTTTGTCATAATTTACAGCCGCTGCCAGTGATTATTTATGAATTTAAATTGTAGCAATTCAGTGAAATTGGAGTGGATTTAGTTTAATAACCCTGCTTAACTAATTATACGTTACTGATGATTTTTTTCCAAAACAGGACACTATGCTCCTTTAACACAATTTTGTACAATCTCAATATTTTCATCCATGAAATCCTAAGTTTTAATTCTTTTTCTTTTGTAATGAAGAAGACTTGTTATCAGTGGTATATAAAAGTATATGTATATTTTTTAACAAAAAATACATATTTACAACAAATATACATTAAAATTTTCTTAGACCAGTGACTAATTAAATTTTAGTTATTTCTTAAATGTAATTGGCCATTATATATTTATAACAGCCAGGAAAGGTCCAACACCATCAAGCAACAAGCATACCAAATTAAGTCAGCACAGTATATATTTTATGAGATTAATTATAAAATTACCTTTTTCAATAAAAAAATGTTAATCAAGAAATTTCACAACTTTAGTAATCTCCCAAGTTCCTTTTTTTAGCAGTTCTGATTCTTGCTGTGATCTTCAATGGCATAGAATTTGGCAGCAATAGCGACAGAAAACATAGATTTGTCATGGTTTGTTCTTCAAGATCTAAAATTGTCAACTACCTCCATGAACAAAGAAGATAGCAAATGTTTGTAGATATATTGGAAAATACTGGAGAAAAAAAGCAGATTGTCATCTATAAAAAATTTTCCTGACATAAATAAGCACCAAAAAATAATCCTGTCTATTGCAACTGATCATTTTGATCCAAAAAAAAAAGGAAACATGTATGAATGTAAAATGATGAATAACATGATCATTCTTCTGTCTTCTGACAGAAGAATGTAGAATGTAGAAGAATGATGTATCTGTCTTAAAATCAGAAAGTTAGGTTTGATACCAATCAGGGTTGACATTTTTACATGTTGCAAAATTTATCTTCAAAAATAAGAGTACAATTAATCAGCAGCCTAATGTTGCTTATGGAATATGTAAATAAATAATTAAAAAATAAGATGTTTTATAATCTCTGATTTTTTTATTTGTTCTTTGCATTTAGCTAACAGAAGAAAAACTTGGAACTTCAGAAAAAACCGAGTTAGATGCACATTTTGAAAATCTAGCAGAACGTTCTGACATTACTAAACAATGGACAGAAAAAATTCTTCGAGATACAGAAGCAGTTTTAACACCGAATCCTGGTAGTTATATAAATATTATTATGAATTTTAATTGTTTTGTTTTTAAAATATTTATGAAATTAACATTATAATTTATTAGAATACTTGAAATTAATGTTTGTTACATTTAATAATATTTATAAAGAATGAAATATTTTAGTCCTTTCCATATGAAATGAGCAGCAGGCAAAATAGCAAACTATATTATCTGGTTTGGCAGTTTTGTATTCTGGCAGAGTGATGGAGAACCTGTAATATAGATTTTTATATTTATCTGGATACTTCTGTTTCTAAATATTTGAGTCATCAAAGAAGAAATTTGTTGGGTCTTTATTGTTTTTTCTACTTTACATATTAGTAATTGTTCATGTTATATAATTGTAAACATAATCTAACCAAACTTAACCTATGCTTGCATCACTCGCTAACCTTGACTAGCGAGCATAGATCAAGTTTGTTTAAACCACCGGGTTGGTCTAGTGGTGAATGCATCTTAACAAATCAGCTGATTTCAAAGTCGAGAGTTTCAGCGTTCAAATCCTAGTTAAGGCAGTTACTTTTATACATATTTGAATACTGGTGTTCTTTGGTGGTTGGGTTTCAATTAACCACTCATCTCATGAATGGTTGACTTGAGACTGTACAAGACTACACTTCATTTACATTCATACACATCATCCTCATTCATTCACTGAAGTAATACCTAATTGGACTGTACAAGACTACATTTCATTTACATTCATACACATCATCCTCATTCATTCACTGAAGTAATACCTAATACCTTAAAAGAAAATTAAAATAATGGGTTACTTATATTAAAATAAATTTATTTCAGTCACTGATCATTTTACTAAAAGAATTGTAATTAATGGTTAACTTACTTAAAACTTATAATAAACTTTAACTTCTTCCTTATTTATTGACTTATATACTGAACAACCCTAATGATGATTTAATGGAAATTGTAAATACTCTTTTTTTTAAATTCTCTTAATGTATTGTTATATATAAAATCATTTGTTTCATTATTTTGGAATAAGAAAATAAATAAATTTTTTCCAACTATCTTGTGTTAACAGCTTATCATGATCAGTTGCTTATCTGGTGTAGCTACTTTGTTAGTTTTTTAAAAACTAATTTTTTTTTTTCAAATCAGCTTATCAATTAATATTGTAAAAAAATATTTATGGTATATATATATATAAAGTATTTATGTGTAAGGTATTCCAAGTAGTGCCTTGTTGGAAGAAGGAATTTTTAATGCAGTGAAACTCCACAAAACAGAACCTCATAAAAACTGAAATCTTTTCAAAACATAAAATTTCCCTAGTTCTGATTTATTTTAATAGAGATTAATCTCTTTAAGATGGAAAACAATGTAATGCAAAAACTGAAAAGAAACTTTTATTTTTAATTTTGCTTATTCAATTTGCTCCATAAGACAGCTGAATAGAAAAAACAGCCCCCAAAAAAACTGAATAGCCAGTAATAAAATAAAATAATTAAAAAACAGATTGTACACAGACCACAATTTGTAAAATAATATATGCAGTAAATGACTGATTGTTGTATAGCACAAGATATGCTTAAACTTCTAACCTATAAGCCTATGATATGGTTTCAACTTCCAGCCTATAAGCTTACGGTCATTAATAAAATACCATAGCTGGCGACAGCACAATCCATGCTGTATTTTGTTAAAAAGCTAATAGTTTTTTAGAATTTCTATACATATCAGTTCAGAATAATTTTATTCAGCGACTTGAATATCATGATTGGAAGCCATAACAGTTTTCATCTTCTCATGAACATTTATTGTTGTTTTAGTTTCGTGTTCTGATTGTTCAATATTCGTTTAGAGTTTAAATACAGTACTTGAATATTTAAAAAATTTTTTAGAGAATTATTTTAGTATCTGTGTTAGTTCATGTTATGTTTTATGCTGTATTTCTTATTTTTTAAGTGTAATTTTTAAATTAATATAACTTTCATGAAGATAGAAATAAGTGTTTTATGATTGTGAAGTATTTCTGATGAAAACAGTTCTCACTACCTACCACATTGGTAAGTCGAATTTTTTACAGTAAACAGTATTTATACATTCTCTAAAAATTACCTACTTCAGTTGTACAATTTTTTAAAAAGAGCGAATAATGTAGTGTATACACTCAACGTAAGTTTCCGGAATATTCTTAACATATATTTGTGTCTTAATTTCATTTTATATTCATATTGTTCAAAAACAGGACCTCACTATAAATTAGCTCGATTTTTTTTATAAAACTCTGCTAGACAGAAACCTCTTCAAAGTGGATTTGTTACTCAGCCCAGTCAGATTCTGTTTCAGGAAGGTTTTACTGTAAAAAGTCAAATGTATATGTCTTTTCTACTAACCCATTTTCTCAGATTTTTCTATGATTACACAGAAGGAATTTGTGAGATATTTACAACTGGATAGTCTTCTTGATTTCAATTTATAGAAGATATACATTTATATTTTTCTTAACACTCCAAATAAAGTAACATTATTTATTATATATTATTCTTGTGTTTTCAGTTTATATTTTGTCACATTTGATATAAATCTTATATTTCATTTATTTTTTTAACTGCTGGGAAATTATTTATGGAGGAGTGTCCAGTAGTAAAAAAAACTTGAAAATCTCTTTAGCCAGACCAGAAAAACTGGTAAGGTAGGCATTTAAAAGAAGACTACCTGAAATACTTTTTGTACGTTCTCATTATCGGTGTTTTTCATTTTTGTTTCAGGAAATCGAGTGGAAGATTATTTGTTTGAAAAAATAGAAAAAAAGAAACCCAATCGTTTAAGTAATTTAGAATACTTGGGACTTGATATGATAGAAGCTGGGAATGAATTTGGCCCTGGAACATCATATGGTAAAAAAAAAAATATAAAGTATTTATTTATATGTAAATATATTTTACTGTATTTTGAACAAGATGCTGTTTCATTTATTGTTTATTGTTCTTGTTTGTTATTAATTTTTTAATGTTTTTTTTTTTTGTAATTATACTTCTCATTTTTTAAACCTGGTTTATTACATGTTCATTGGTACTCATAAATCTTTGTCTTGGTCCTTGTTATCTTTCTCATTTAACATTTTTACGGAGTATATCTCCCATGCAAGAACTATCGCATGAAAATAAACAAGAACAAAACAAAAGTAATGAAATGTAGTAGAAATAACAAAGATGGACCACTGAATGTGTAAATAGGAGGAGAAAAGATTATGGAGGTAGAAGAATTTTGTTATTTAGGAAGTAGAATTACTAAAGATGGACGAAGCAGGAGCGATATAAAATGCCGAATAGCACATGCGAAACGAGCCTTCAGTAAGAAATATAATTTGTTTACATCAAAAATTAATTTAAATGTCAGGAAAAGATTTTTGAAAGTATATGTTTGGAGTGTCGCTTTATATGGAAGTGAAACTTGGACGATCGGAGTATCTGAGAAGAAAAGATTAGAAGCTTTTGAAATGCGGTATTATAGGATAATGTTAAAAATCAGATGGGTGGATAAAGTGACTGAAGAGGTATTGTGGCAAATAGATGAAGAAAGAAGCATTTGGAAAAATATAGTTAAAAGAAGAGACAGACTTATAGGCCACATACTAAGGCATCCTGGAGTAGTCGCTTTAATATTGGAGGGACAGGTAGAAGGAAAAAATTGTGTAGGCAGGCCACGTTTGGAATATGTAAAACAAATTGTTAGGGATGTAGGATGTAGAGGGTATACTGAAATGAAACGACTAGCACTAGATAGGGAATCTTGGAGAGCTGCATCAAACCAGTCAAATGACTGAAGACAAAAAAAAAACGGAGTATATTTTCTTTTTAATTCGTAATTGTTAGATAATATTTTTTTTTTTAAATTAAAGCTTTAAATGCATTTTGAGTTTTAGTATGTAAAAATGATGATGGAATTGTTAAAGCACAAGTGTATTTTAACTACAGACTACAGTTTTATAAAAATAAATTTGGTTCCAATAACTAACTCTACTTTTCCAAAGGTTTTATTCTTTATTCCAAACAAGATAGTATGTTTAATATTAAACTTAAATGTTTCCACATATAAAAAAAATTTAAACCTTTTTTGTTAAATGTTATTTAATTTAATGATTATTATTTAATACTTATTACTTACAATTAAGAAATTAGTTATACATCTTTTTGAATTTTTTCAAAAAGATGTATAACTAATGTGCCACTGTTTGAGATGTTTGTAATTTTTTTATCGAGTTGTTTATTAATCTGCTTGTATTAGAACTTAAATTTTCCAATTGATGTTTTATTCTATGGATGAGATTACCTTCTTAACTTGGTTTTGACTTTCTTCTTAGAAATGTAGTTCATTAGATGTATTCTGATGTCCTGGTTTAATACTGTCACATCCATCTTTATTCTCAAATTACAATCATTAGCTAGTTGCTTTATTAATTCCTCTGCTTTTTTTTCTGTGAGTTTAATTTATTTGTAATTATGGAGTTGCATGATGAACCAGTCTGATTTCTTGAAATCCCATCCCATTTACCTTTTGTTGTTGTTGGGTGGGAGGGGAGCCAATTTCCAGCTTTTGATCTATTATTCTGCAGCCTAAGTAGAGCATCCTGGCATAAATTTTTCAAGCAACATTTACAGTGGATGATTCTATTAATTTAATTGAATCATCCTTGTTAACTGAAATCTACTACATTGTAATTTTTCTTATACTTAAAACAAATTAAGTGTGGTAATTTTCTGTTACAAATAAACCTCCGAAACTCTGGTGCAAGTAATATATTTTGAAAGCAGATATATATATATATTGTTGGACAAGCAATGTTATGTTTTTTGGAAGAAATAAGCACATCTACATGTTTTAAAGATATATTTTTTTTCTTTTATATATATATAATTAAGTTAACCCATACTTAAAAATGGCCTTATTATCTTTATATGTTTATTGCTGAAAAAATACCATACCCTTACTGGGGATTGGACCATCCTGCGTGAATTTAGTGGAGATATATTTCAGTTTCAAATAATATTGGCTTCGATATTATTTGAATGTTAAGACCAGAACTTTTAGTATATTAGTTAGTTCCTCTACAATTGAGCTACTGAAATAATTCAAAATTTATACTTCCGGGTTCATTTTCAATTCTTACATGAAGATTACTTATCACTTATATTAAATTAATATTCACCTTAGAAAATCAAATACACAGTAACATTTTTATGTACCGTGAAATCATACCATGAATAGAATACATCTACAGAGAGATCCAAAAGTCATACACATCAAAATTAAAGTGTCTATAAATAGTAGTGTAGTTGAAAAAGTCTATTGGCTACTGCAAGATAGTACCATGAGTAACAACAACAAACCTAGATGCCATTGTGATGTGTATTGATCACACGACGCTTGTAGTAGTGCTTTGTTTATTGCTTGGTAAAAT
This sequence comes from Lycorma delicatula, assembly GCF_047948215.1. Classification (NCBI taxonomy): domain Eukaryota; kingdom Metazoa; phylum Arthropoda; class Insecta; order Hemiptera; family Fulgoridae; genus Lycorma; species Lycorma delicatula. The sequence goes on from NC_134456.1 coordinate 231,695,950, forward strand.
GACGTTTTCCCAAGTGCAATGAGTTTTCATTGTTAAACATTATTTTTCCAGTCATTCTTATGCACATGTAGATGAATTTCATTAGAAATATCCGGATGTGATAGTGCCTAACAATTTGACCATAACAAGACAGATTAATCACCCACTTTAGAGAATGCAGGTTAGTCACAGACAAGAAGAAACTTGGACACTGGCCATTTTGACTGATGCTAAACTGGCTGAGGTTAAGAATGTGATTTTTTGATCAGTAGAAGGCCAATGATGCATCATTGGCCTTCAAAAAGCTTGTGGAGACTATCAGCGCCTCTCAGAATTCATAAGGAAGTGCTCAGAGAGCGATGAAACGGTTACACTTTCACATATTATGTTCACAGTATTCAGGAATTTAAGGAACTGGATAAAGAAAAGTGCATAGCGTACTGTACATGGCTTCAGTCATTTGTTGACAACCATGGGATTACAGAGCTTGATCATGTTTTCTTCACTGATTAGGTGTAGTTTCACCTTAGTAGTTAACTGTACTTAACCTGTCAAAAAACTAGCATTTCAACTGAAAATCCACATGTTACATGAAAAACCCTTACGTTCTCAGAAAATGGATGTGTGATGTTCCATATTACATCATCAAATAGTGGGTTCCATTTTCTTTGAAACTACAGTGAACAGTGCTGTGTACCAAGATATTATTACACAGTTTATTGCGCTTCTTGATGATGAACGTGATTGTTGGTTCCAGCAGGACAGTTCTGGACACTTTCATGTTTAAACATGAGTTTGTGTGTATGAGTCATACTTTAAGAAAAAAAATATCTAGAATATAAGCTATCTCATTATAGACATAGTAGAATATTTTATATAGTAGGCCTACATTATTATCTGAAAAAATACATGCTGTGAATTTTTTGGATACATTGTTCACAGTTAGAAGGAATGGTGTTTTTAGTGATTTTGATGGCTTCATTACTCGTCAACCCCTTTGAGTAACAAATAAATTTTATATGGTTTTTAAAGTACATAAAAAGTACTTAGTGCTGTAAAAATTTCAGATTTTTTTCTACCTGTCCCATATGTGGTTTTTGGGCCCCAAAACGAGATATTTTCAAAATCTTAAGATTTGGCAGCCATTTTTTTTTAATGAAGGACACTACTAATGGTACCTAAGAGTTAAATGGTAAAAAATAGAACTATTACCCAAGTCCATTATTTATTTTGGGCCCAAAATTTGGAAAAAAACAACAATTTGTAAATGAAACTTCTGTAAACATTAAAAGATTTGGTTATATAACAAAATGAATTTGAGTACACTAAGATGAAGTTCCATCTTTACTCTTTTCAAGAAGCCCTGTTTTGACCCTCTGTACGATGTAGTATAAGAATGCTACAGCTCATGGAAAAAGTGTCGAAAATGGCTGTATTTACTTTTTGATGGGTTAGAAAATAGTCTATTACTCAAGAAAAATATTTTTTTAAATAAATGTAAATATTTTTTGGCCACTACGAGGTAGGTCGTTATCAAATAACAAATATCATCAAAATCAAAAATTGTGATGCACTGATCATTTGTTGTATAAAAATGGAATGCCCCTGAGGAGTTATCTTAAAGAAAAGGTCTATAAAAACAGGTCAAACACACTGGAGGAATTAAAGGACATAATGTTGATTGATAACATGAGTATAGATGTACTCCACATAGTGGCCTCAAACATGGTCAAAAGATTTTGAACATGGGTTACTGAACAGGACAGCCATTTAAGCATTTGTTTTGAAAATTAATAAATGTTTAAATATTATTACTTAATGTTTTTTTTTATTTATTTCATTGATGTACAGAACTTTTGGATCTCTCTGTATCATCCATATTTGTTTGAATAAAAATGTAGATTGTTCATGGTTTATAGTAGGCAGTCTGTGAGCTTTATCTCTTCAGTAAGTTTTCATACCATTCAAATTATTTTAATAAATATACAATAGTATATTTCTGAATCATAAATAAACATATAAAGAATATTTTTTTTATTTGCCAAATGTATAATATATTTGTTTGCATTTTTTTTTCCTGTAGGAAGTGCTTTAATAAAAGTGGGTCAGTGTGAACAAAAATTGGGACACATTGAGCGTGATTTTATTACAACTGCCAGTCATTGTTTTCTCACACCATTACGAAAGTTTCTTGAAGGAGAAATGAAAACAATATTAAAAGAGAGAGGCATTCTGGAAAGTAAAAGGTGAAATATTATTTAATTCCAGTAAAATGTATTTAAAATATATGTATTATAGTACATAATAAATAAATAATATGTGACATAAATTATAATAAACAATGGATCCATGCAAGTGTTTATCCTTTTATGTTGCAGAACATACAGCTGCAACAAATAACAGAATATGGAAAAATAAATATTAAATGAATGCATGCCTGGGTATTTTTCATTAAGAAGATACTAAGCACTTTTTTAATCATAATTTTACACTTATACTTGGGTTGGATTTTTTTAGATATGTAAATTCTACTGCAAAATTATACTTATGTTTAAAGAGTGGAGAGTTGATTGAATTTCTTTTCATTGTATAACTTTTCATTAATTATGTTTTATATATTGCTGCCACATGCTAATGCTTCATATTGGTGAGCACAACATTCATGATGATGTTAGAAGGAATTGTAATACACTTATGCACCTGCATAAGCACTCCTCCCACCAGCTGACCACCCAACATCCCACTCCCAGTGGCATGACCCCCACCATTCACTGGTCAGCAGGAACTAACCAATGTACCTGTCAGCAGAATGTAGCACGAGAGCAGGATCCTGACCACTGGGAATATTCGTCCCACCCAGCTGTCATATTACACTACCACATTGCTCCAGAAGCTGTTCACCCGAGAGCAGAAGAGACCTGGCAAGCAATCCATCAATGCAATGATTGGTAGGGCCTTACACAGGACATTCAATAGTACATCCAGCAGTGCTGCACAAGCGCCTGCTGGAAATGAGGGCCAGACCCTCCACCAGACAATCAGCAACCTCAGAAGGCTTACAACTTGTTAGAAGAACGTGGTAGTTGATTTAATGGGAATGTATCCAAAAATGGAATGATGCAACAGGTTCCTAGTGATGTCTACTGAGCTGTTTTCCTGTTGGGTAGAGGCAAGGTCCTACCCTGATAGGTAACAGGTCTGTGCTAACAAGCCTGAAGTGAAAGACATTATGCTGCCAGTGACATATTGCACTCTGGATACTACCTGTATACCACCCACAGACAAATCCCACAGAACGTTGTAATGAGGAGATGAAGAAGACACTGGGGATATACCTCGGGCAGGATGTCCAACATTAACCTAGGATAAGATTATGCTGTTATTGCTGTTTGCATTGAAAAATCAGGCCAATGCTGTGACCAGCAAGCCACCAAGCAAAGTAATCATTGGGAGACAATTAAAGAGACCCAGGGACTGGCAGCACCTGAAAGCAGCCTCAATCCATTGAGGAAAGAGAGGAGAAGGCTGCATCAGCATCAGGAGTTCTACTGTTAAAAGAATTTTGTAGACAACAGAGGCAGCTGGCTAAAAATACATGTCTTGAAGCCCAAACCTGCACACCACACCCTGACAACTGAACTACAAAAATCTATCAGATCGGGGCCTACATCCACTTGCCTAGGCAGGCAGAGTTGTTCCCACTTGTGACAACTCAATCAGATGTCAGCTGTAGTTACACCTACCAAGCCAGCTGACCGCCCAATAACATCCAACCATACTGGCTGGTTTTATAAGTAGGTATTCAGTACTGCAACAGCATTCTCTCACGGACCACCACAAGGAACAAACAAAAACAAAGAACAAGATGGAAGAAGTTCCCTGGTCATGGGACCTACATTTTTCTGTTTAGTCTCCGGGAATCACTGTCAGGTATTACTTCAGAGGATGAATGAGGATGATATGTATGGGTGTAAGTGAATTAGTCTTATACAGTCTCAGGTCAACCATTTCTGAGATGTGTGGTTAATTAAAACCAACCACCAAAGAACATCAGTATCCGCAATCTAGTATTCAAGTTCTTATAAAAGTAACTGCTTTTACTAGGATTTGAACATTGGAACTCTCAACTTTGAAATCAGCTGATTTGCAAAGACACATTCACCATTAGACCAACCCAGTGGATTGGTTGTGGGACCTACTGGCGGATGCCAACATCCCCACCAGAACTGGCCTGACAAACTCCCCGAGGTTCACTGGGCATGGACAGCACCACCTTCCCATTCCAGTATGTTGATCTTCAAGTACCCTGGCTGACAGCCCAAATGAGCTTATCAGCAGGAGCCAGCCCAAAGTGGGATCTTGAGAATCACCTTGGCCGTGCAGGCGGAAGATGACTGACCTGACACTGCAGATATCAGGGCCACCTTGCCTTAGTGGGGACCCAACTGTCGCTGAAGGGAAGATCAGTCTGATCCCAATGGACAAGGTACAACTCTCTGACTACAACCAAGCCGATATTGCCAGAAACAAATGATTAGAACCAACAACAGCCCTTCTCAAGGCTATCTCATCACTGACACAAACAGCCCTTTTCAGAGCTGCCATTTTAAAAACTCCAAACAGCCCTTTTCAGGGTGACCATAAGGTTCTAAGGTGGCTTGTGCCATTGGAGCAATTTGGTGAATGTATATATATATATATATATATATATATAAAACCCACCAAAAAAACAAGTTCATTATAAAAGATAGTGAATCCCCTTATCACCCCCAAAAAAAAATTTTAGTTGAAAAGAGGCTAAAAAAACAACTGTTTGTGCAGTTATTTTTATTATGTCTTGGGAAAGTGAAACAAGATAATTTAAATTAGTTTAGTAAATAAAAAATTTTTTTTTTAAATTTAAAAAGTTTTTGTTGATAATTCATATATATAAACTGTTTGCTCATATAAGCCTATCTATGCATTTTCATATGTTCAGACACTATTATTTACAAAGAATGAAAAGTGTAGTTGTGTGGTTTGAGTTGTAATAGCTTCTACTCTGTTGAGTACAGACAGTTCCAACTTTCTTCACTTAAAATGAATAATTAGTAATCAATCATTCACTACAAAGTGCGTGCAACATTATTAATATGTATAATTAAATAAAAAGCAATGATTTGTAATTGCCATTGAGAAAACTAATGTATGGTATTCAATTCTGACTGTAAGTATACAATTCCATACCTTCAACCAAAACTGATGTGGAGCTATTCATAATAAATTAAAACTACCGTTAGATTGTAATTGTCGATTTCCTTTCACTTTCCAGCAATGATCATCATTGTCTATCATCAATGACAAAACCATTGTCTTCAAAGGTGAAAGCATAACTTTCCCAGCACAGACACTTACTTCATTTTCTATCACACTACACTTATTACTACACACACTGCGGTTTACTTTAAATTCACTAATACAAAATTGCCACTATTTGAAATTTGAAAATGTGCTAAAACATGTGTAATTAGAGTGTGCTTTTTTCAGAGATTTTACTTTGTAGTAAATTGTTATGTAAAAAATGTAAATTAAAGTAGATAGATATAGAGAATATTACACAAAAAATTTACTGTAAATCTTTTAATTTTAAATGCATTTTATTTTGCTTAATCTGTCCGGTTTTAATATAGTTAATCGAAAAAAAATTATTTTGATTTATCCTAAATTTATTATTTCTGTTTAACTGGAAATTACTTTATCGTAGACTAGCTGATTGTAATTCAGCTGTAATTTGTAATCATTATAAATTTTGACTAAAATAAGCTCATAGGGCTTAATTAAGTTGGTTACTTTATTTGTATTATATACTTTTTATTTTATAAATTTTGTATTATGTCGACAGATGATTTTAAAATCCAGGTTAAATGAATTTATTCAGAGAAGAATGATTGTGGATAATCATGGCATAATTAAATAAGAATAAACTATTTTTTGATGATTCATTTCTTATTATGCATTCTTGCTAAAAATAAAATTTATCATAGTATGACATCATGCTCTCAATAGGAACAAACTTTTCCCACAGAAAGCATTACATTAGTATGCATACACGCACTCACATAGACTGAGTAATGCTCAGGAGTGGTGGTGGGGTTAGTTCTGGAGACCATTGAAAAGATGCAGTTTATGTTCAGATTTGTCGGTGTGAGCTTGAGTACAGTACTTAGTTCAGAAAACTGTTTAGGAGGTATGCAGTTTATGTTTTATTATGGATACAGGTGTGAGAGACTATTATTAAAGCCTCTCCACAAAAATACTTCAATGGATCCATTACAATATTACTAATCCGTCAACTATTTAATAAAGAACTATTAAAAATGTTACTTGTTATAATGATAAATTATGTTCAAAATTATAACTAGAATTAATTTCGGATTAGCCAATTCTGTATTATTATAACTATTAATAAGATGATTTGCAAAATTCTGATATGCAAATATCATTGTTCAAGTAAATAAATAATAAGCGTTCTACGAGTCAGAACATCCATTAAGCAAAAGAGTTTGTTTTATTTGTTCTTTTTATGTGTTTATTTGTTATTTTATATTTTTTTAATTTATAAATACTTTGTTTCATAACAAATAAATAATGTATAATTATTCATTGATGTTAGTAACATTTTTTGATGTGTTGAGTTACTGTAACTTGTTTTATGTTATCATAGGATATAAACTTATCAAGCAGCACAGTCTTAGTACATTGTTTCGCAAATCCCAACATTAGTAAGTTCATTTTTCTTTTTTTTAAACAAATTGTTTAAAAATTTTTACTTTTGTAAAAAATTTTAATTTGTTGTAGTATAGAAGCTTACAAATGGCACCCAAACAGGGACCTTTTTGGTTAGAAGCTTACAAAGTGGCACCCAAACTGGGACGCGAATAATCGAAATGGACTATGTTGTTTGACTTCTGCCTTGTGCGTACATGTAATTTTAAGAGAAAAGTAAATTGAGATTTTCTTTTTTGTTTTTCCAATAGGGAGTAAAGATTTAATAAAGATGGATTCAAAAGTAGATATTGACAAAGGTGAAAATAAAGAGGTTAGGTTAGACAAGACTGATGGTAATGAGATTTTAAATTTAAATGAATCTTTTTTGTGTTCATCCATGATTAAAGAAAATGAGAACTTATCATACAGTGGAATACAAGATAGTGATATGAGCAGTAATAGTATTACAGGAGAATGTAAAGCTGTAGATTTAGATATTAGGGATAGTAGAAATCAGGATTTGCGTTTAAAGAAAAATGACTGACGATTTTAAAATGTTTTTGATGTCTATGCAACAAAAAACTGTACAAAACTTTGATAGTCTGAATATTAAATTAAGAGCAAAATATGGCTAATTTAAATGAAAAGTTAGAGAAAACTAATAATAAAATTGAACAAGTGAAAGTAGAACTTACTGAAAATATAAATACCAAATTTGATTTTTTAAATTCTAAAATTGAGGAGACAAATAAAAAGTAGAGTGAATATACGTTAACTGCTGATAAAAAAGTACAAATTTTGGAAACTGAATGTCAACAAAATCATAAAACATTAAATGAATTTTTAGATAAACATAAAGAAGAAATTAGGCAGGGACAATTACATTTTAAGGTTAGGTTAGATGGAAAAGTTCAAAAAATTAAAGAGATAAATTAAAACCAATCTGATAAACTACTTAATAAGATTAATGGTATTGAGAAACAGGTAGTATAGAGAGGAGAAAAACCAAGATCATGATTAAAGAAAATAACAAAGAGTTCAACAAAAGGTTAGTTCAGTTAGATCAAGGCATAAATCAGATTAGTGAAAAGGTAGGCTTTTAAAAATGTCAAGGCTTTAAAAGATGAGAGTAAGGAAGTGAAGATTTTAAACATTTTAAAGAAGAAATTGAATTAAATTTATTTAAGAAAATTGTTATTAAGGAAGAACAGTTAGAATAGTACTGTTATTCTATAATGAGCCTAAGGAACCACACTCAAAAACATTTTTATATCATTTACAAATGAATTTTGAGGAAAAAAGATTAAAATGGGAGTTTAGAATTGCAAGTATGAGAAGATATTTTAAAGGTGAATCTGAACTTTAGTTTGAGGCGCATCATAAGGAATGGAAAGGGTTTGAAGAATTTAAGGTCTCATTTTTTAAATGTTTTTGGTCAGAAGAAAAGCAGGAAGAATTAAGAGGTAGGATAATGGGGCATTATGAAGATATTCATAGTTATGTTGTAAGGACATATAATAAATTACAATTTTTAGATCCGCCTATGCCAATAGCTACCTTTGTAAGAAGTATTGCGAGACAGTTACCAGAAAGTTTAAAACTAGTGTTATTAGCAGCACAGCCATAAAACTTAGATACATTATGGGATGGCAGGAAGAACAGAAATTTAATGATTGAAGTGAACGCAGAGATTTTAGACATGGTGGGGATCAAGGGTATGTGAGACAAGATAGTTATGACAGATGTGATAGTGACAGAGAAGGGCAAAGATGGACAAGATATGTAGACCATAATGGGCAGAATGATAATAGAAAGGAACAAAACAGTAATAGTAGGACAAATAACAACAATTATCAAGGTGCAAGAAGAAACAATGGAGAACAACAAAATAAGGGAAATGGGGTAAACAGCATTAAGATAGGCCTGTGTAATGTTGTCAGAAGTTTTCCGGCCAAAATGGCGCCCGAACAGGGACCAGAAGCTTACGAATTTTACTGCATTTACCCTTCATTGTAACACAAAAAATATAATTAACCTTTATTATTATTATTTTTGTTCATAATTAATTCTTCATTTCATTATTATTTTGTATTCATATTGTTTAATATGAATACAATTATAATATTTATATGTATAATTTATTAATACAATTTTTTGTAATTGTAATTAATACAATTAATTAATTGTTATTAGTACAATTTTTTTTTATTTTGATACATATCCTTGTATTTTCTGAATCCTGGTAGCTTAAAACATAATTGAAAAAAAGCGATTTCATTTTACTCGATGAGAAAAAGTAACATGCGATTGTAGTCTAATGAATAAGACAAAATATAATCTACCTACAGTCATCTTTAAATCTGATGAAACAGAGATTTAAAGATAAAAATTTCAAATAACACTGATGGCAAAAACAAAATGTTGGTTTATGTCCTTTTTTTTATTCTTGTTTGAATCCTACTAGATTTAATACAGAGTGTATTACTAAGTTCTCCCAGGACTTTAATTATTGTTCTACTTATGAAAAATTAAAAGAAATTCTACTTGTGAAAATTAATGGAAAATGTTCAAATAAACATGTATCCTAAAATGTTTCATTTGCAAGTTACGGCTAATGAAAAATTTCACTTGGATTTCAGCTGCCCTGATGAAATGAGGTCATACAGAATTTTTTACGGTGTTAATATATCGGGTAGGATTAGTGATTTCTTACGGGTTTTGAGTAGTGAGGATGCACACCATTGTTCTGGAAGAATACTTTGCGCCTTAGCACTGGAGGAACATCTTCAAGCAACTGTGGCAATTTTTCTTGAAGAAAGGATAAGTAGACCTCATTTAAATGGTCAGGTAATATGAATGGTCCAAACAACTAATTGTGAAGAAGGCCGCACTATACATTGACACTAAATTAGGATTGAAAATTGCCTTCCACTGTTTCATGAGGATTTACTTCTGCCCATGTATGCTCATTACATAAGTTGTTGATGTCATTTTGAGTGAAATTTGCCTCTTCGGTAAACAGAACATTCTTATAAAGTTGTCAATTTGTATTACACCAGTTACAGTACTCCAATTGAAGCAGCCTGTTTCCTGGGTGTAGATGTTGAACTGGCCGTTCATTATAAGGATAAAACTGTTTTGTTTATGTGTCCTCCAAACCATCTAATGTGAAATTCTGATCCACTTAGAAAGATATTGTATAATGACACTGAACTGCATGATAATAATTTAATCAATAACAGCATCGTGTTGGACAAATCATTCGTAGCTGGTATGAATAGTAGGTAGTGAACCTGTTTCCTGAAGATTGCGAAAAGCCACACTAATTGTTTTGGGATCTGGAATCCTGCAATTCAGAAAACATATTTTATTTTCTACTACAGCAGCTGTGTAACATTACCATTACACACCCAAAATAAATACATCAGGGTATTCCTATGTTGTAAATAGTATGGCATTATTTCAATAGTAAATTGATCATGTTCAAACTGAAATTCACAGGAAAACTTTCACACTGACGACAGCACAGTTCACAATCCCTGATATTCTTAATGTACCTTACAGAATGATTTAAGCACTGATATGGTATGTGCATTGTTGATCAGCTGATGTTATTTTATTGCTAACTTGAAATAATATTCCAAATAATTTATTGTATTTCTGTCATAATAAAAATAAAAAATAAAAATATTATATAAGTAAATTATATATTATATATATATATATATATATATATATATATATATATATATATATATATATATATATATATATATAAGTAATTTTTATATATTTATTTTTATTTTACAATTGTGTTATTTCCAGTTTTTTCTTAATACTTTAACAACAATTTTTAACAGTAAATTTGATTTTTACAAATTTTTCACATCATCAAAATGAATTTGGTTTTCGTTTACATTAAGTAAGTGCTTTTCGGACAAATGTAGTAATATACTGTTTCTAAATAAAATTTGAATTTTTGTAACTTTGTTTTATTCAACTTATCGAACACCATTTTTTTGAGAATTAAATTCTTTACAGGTTTTGTTTAAAAGTTTTTTGTGTTTATTACCCATTTAACAAAATTATTGTAACAAACATAAAAGGCAAGGTTTTTTATCCCAATCAGATTTCTCAAAAAATACTGCAGATATGGTTCTGAAACCTCTTTTATTCAATTTTTCAGGTCAAAACCCATAAAAAATCACTAATCTCTTTAATTAATTGCTAATAATTCCATACCGCTTTCACCGAGGTAGCTGAAATTCAAGTGAAATCTTTTACTAGCCATAACTTACAAACGAAGCACATTAGTACAAATGCGGCTTTTCCATTATTTTCAAGAAAAGAATATAAGTCCCAGGAGAACTTGTAAGACATACCCCATATTTATTTAATGTAAATGTAATGTGTTATGATTGGTTTTTTATTTGCTAATACAGTTCTGTTAAAATACTTTTTTTTATTTAGACTGGATCTTGATGCTTGTAAGAATCGTGTTCGTAAAGCAAGAACGATGTTGGGTCAACCGCCTAATGTAAGTTGTTTTTATCTAGTTAGCTACAGTTAGATATTTATATGATTATAATTATGGGTTGATATTAATAATATTTAGGGTTTATCAACGTATATGTACTTTTATTTTTTTTTTAATGGTAATGACATTTGGTGTGTTTAGTATTTCTACAATTTTTTACCCAAAAAGTTTGCATGATACATTGTTTACCTACATTAAGTGTGATATTAAATGGGTTAATCTAGTATTCAGAAGTAAAATGTGGTATTTGCTTTTTTATATTACAATATTGTTCACAACAGATTTTAATATCTTGACAGTTATTTAATATATAATGAACTGATTACTTGGATCTTATTTAGATTCATTCTGTATGTAGGATATAAGAGATTTCTATTACGTTTAATAATTTATTCTTTTTATAATTTTAGTTTTCTTATCTAGTTTTATAATTTACCATTTAGTTGTATATTTTTCTTAACTTTTTATCATTTTTAGTGAATTTCTTTTTTTCTGAATTTTCTGCAAACATCATTAATATGTAAGGTTTTTGCATTTTTATCTAGATAGTTGTTTTATGTCATAAAGTTTTTAACCTTTTAACCAAAATATTACTGTAATTCAGTATGTCTAATTGATGTATGTGCTTTTATAAACCTAAGTTTTATGAGTTGAATATAATTCTTCTACATACCCTACAGCTTTAATGGTAATCTTGGAATAATTTAAAATTTTTCAATTTCATTTCTTGGAAGTGTTGAAATCACTTTGGGGTGATATTTTAATTTTCATTTGTAATTATTTTTGCTATATTTAAATTTTTTTAAGTGGTATTAAACTGTAGCCATTAATAAATATAAATAATACATGAAACTGGACTGGGCCCTTATTAACTTTGTTGATAGGAAGAATTGAATAAAGATATTGACCGTTGGAATTTTTATCCTTTTTCAACTTTCCAGTTTCCAAAATAATTAAAATGACTAAATTAGATAAACTAATAGTAAAACTGTTGCAAAGAATATAACCAAATATTGTCTGCTGTTAACTGTATCATCAAATTAAATTAGTATATATCTTTTAAAATGTTAGAAGTTATTAGCCATACAACCAAATTGTGGTGGCTGTGCTGATTATAATAACTCTTAAAAATATTGGGTATAGTAATGGTTAAAATTAAATTGGTCATTGTGTGTTGCCTGTGTAGGCGGAGTAGACAGTTTTCAAAGATATTACACTGGGCATCAATGTAATGATGGTTATAACTAAACATTCACTTCAGTGCTGACAAGATATTCTGCTTTATTACCAGGAAAATTACATATAGTGGTTTTTTAACTTATTGTTCAGTGATATCACTTTTTATTTGATAATTAAAAAAACTTGAAATGTTTATTAGAGCTGTGATTTCATTTTACCATAACTAAAGAAAATAATGTATAACACTGTTTGTGATTAGTTCCTTTATCGTAACCTGCAGAAATGTGTGAATAAATCTATCAACTCCCATCAGCATTCTTTATTTTCAAATGTTCTCAAGTAGAATTCTTAACACGTTGAAGCCTAGCCATTGTAACCATGTTCAAACCTGGTGGCCTGGGGTTTTTAGAGTGTTTTTAAAATTTGTTTTAAAATAAATATTGGTTGAATGTAAGTACATTATATACCATTTTAAAGAGCAAATCATGCAGTTTATTTTACTGTATAAGTGAAAAAAAATTAAACTCACCATTTTTGCTACGATTCATTGAATATGTTGTTTAAAAAGTGAAAAAATAAAATTGGACTGTTAAATTCACTGTACTGCATGCTTTTTCACTAAGTTTACAAAATTGAAAAGTAAAATAAAGTCACTACCCTATCTCTAAATTATTTCAAATTAAAAAGCCTATAGTACTTGCCTAATTATAACAATAAATTTATACAAAAACCAAATGTGAAATTAGTCTAAGTGTACTTGGCTTTGTTGTGGTATAGTTTGAAACAGTTCGGAAGACACAGTGCTGTACCACAGTCGGAACATCACCAACCAGTTTCTTGTCTTCCTGCTTTTCCAGTAGATGCTTTATTCTTTTCAGAACACACTTGACAAACCCGTGTTTGCCGATCTTTTTTTCTATGGGAGGAATCCTGTCTGAAAAGTGACATCCAGTGAGTCTGAAGCAACTGATATAGGAATTGTTTCTTGAGCAAGAGATCCACCTTTATTGCCCAATTCTACTTCAAGTGACTTGATAAACTTTTCTAAATGTATTTTTTTCTCAAGTTTGGAGGTTGGGATTCACAATAAAGTAGAAATAAATTTGAAACGGGTATCTAAAAAAATGAAAGAAGAGTTTCTTTCATCATTTCATTTGTTTCCTCTTGAAAGGGTAATAGGCAATGATTTGGTCATTTCTATCAACACTGATTTTATTTTTATTATAGTTAACGATGACATCAGATTTGGATTTTGTAATCATACCCTCCTTTAAATGAATTTGAACATCTGTTCGAGTCATTTTGTGAGCTGATGACAATGCTAAAAAATCTCTTGTGTCTTTCCATTTTATGCATAGAAGATGCTCACGTCTCATGAAAATAGATTCAGATTTCTTCAATTTTTTTGATACTACATTTTGTTTAGGTAACTCTTTGTGATTCAGCATACAGATGCCAACAGCTTTTGTTTTTCTCTGCCATAAAAAATCAGTGTGAAGTGTAAAATCTGTCCATGAATACAGTATGTACCTTGTCAAAATACTGAGATAATGGTTTCAGGAATAGTGATATAACTGAATTATCATCCCTTTTACCGGTATAAACTTCAAGCTGAAGAGCACATCCGGTTGAAGAGTCACACACAATCTACAGCTTTATCCCATACTTGTCTGGTTTATTTTTAATACAAACCCAGAACTGAATCCTTTCTCGAAAATCACATATTCCTTCATCGATTTCTGCTGTTTTTCTTCAATTGATTTTTTCTTTTTAGCCTATCAGTAATAGATTTTAAATATCTGTTTGTTTCTGATTTTATTACTGCGACGAATGATTCCAAAAAAAAGTAAAAATACATCATAAGGGGTGGAAGTTTCATCAATCCCAGCAGTAATTCCAGTGTACTCATTGAACACCGGCAGTGATGGCAGATAATCAATAAATGACCCCCCCCCCCCATAAGTTTATTGCTTTGTTTGTTGACAACTCTCTTTCTTTTAGATGGCCTAACATTTCTCACACTACAGACTAATGGCATGGGGTTTTCAAGATCTGTATTATTTAGCATATCATTAGCTTGATGTAATCATTGTAATCACCACCATCATCATCATCAGAACTAATAGTCCTACCGGTTGGAGTAGATTATGTATAATCAAGATGTATAACTCCTCTTCAGACACAGAATCAAAAATAGGATCATCTAATTTTTCAAAAGCAATTTGAATATTTAAATCCATGTTTTCCTGGCCATAACTAAAAGAATTTTCTAAATCAGAATCAAATGATTCTGAATCAGATTCCATGAGGACTTCATTTATTAAGCTGATAGCAGTTTTTTTATCACGTATCTCATCCATTATAACAATATAAAACTAACAAAATTATATGACATCTGTCAATTTACACAAATACAAAATAATAACAGAAAAATTGACATACAGTAACAACGAGAAAGTGTACATGGGGAAGATCTACCAAACAAAAACATTCAGACGATCAGTTGTCAGTAATAAAACACAGAAGAAAATAAATAAAACATGCGTAATTACAAAACATTTGTTGTTACAAAATAAGAATTATCAATTTTGTAACCTTACCAAAAAACACAATAAACACCAACACTAAATAAATAACATCAATATCAAGAAAAACCTTACTGCAGTAAACTACAAAATATACACTCAAGAACAAAACTAGACTGTAAACAACACTTATAACCTCAATGTGCAAATAGTTAATGTTTCTTCTATAATTTCAAAAATCCTTGCCAGAGCACAGTGATAACAGTGTAACTTGAACTAAACTAATCAGAGAGTGGTTTACAAAACTCAAAGCACAAAAATAAGCCATGAAAGTTTTTATATAGAATTAAATTTGATGGCCTGAACATTGCAGGTGTAAGTGTTCGAAGCACGTTCTGCATTTCTTCCTGAATCTCCTCAATTGTGTTAAAACGACGGCCTTTCAATTGAAATTTTATTTTTGGAAAGGGAAAAAAGTCGAACGGGGCAAGGTCAGGCGAATAGGGTGGGTGGGAAATCATTACCGTCTTTTTGGAAGCCAAGAAATTCCGAATGGCTAGCAATGTGTGTGTGGGCACATTGTCATGGTGCAGAACCCCCAGCTGTTGTTACCCCACAGATCTGAACGTTTGCGTCTAATGCTTTCACGTAACCGCTTCAAAACTTTACAATAGAGCATCCCATTTACAGTTTGACCAAGAGGAACAAATTCCTTATGGAAAATGCCTTTGATGTCGAAAAAACAATCATCATGGACATCGTGAACTTGGCGACTTTCACTGCAACAACTGCTGGTTAGTTTCAGGGTCATACCCGTACACCCATGTCTCATCACCGGTTATGATGTTGGAGATGAAGTTAGGGTCATCTCATGCTGAATTTTTCAATTCACTGCAGACAGCTACACGATTTTGTTTCTGGTTGCTGTTCAACAGTCTCTGTACGAATTTTGTAGCAATGAGTCTCATGTTCAAATCGTCCGACAAGATGCGTTGCACAGACCCATGTGACATTTGTACGATTGCACAAACCTCATGGATTGTTTGTCTATGATCTGCAACAATAGCCTCTCGCACTTTCACGATGTTTTCCAGTGTTGCGCTTGTTGACGGTCTTCCTGATCGCTCATCATCATCGACTGTCGTTCGTCCTTCTTTAAATCGATTGTACCACAAAAAAGTTTTACTTTTACTCATAGCATTGTCACCAAATGCTTCTACAAGCATGTGATGGGTTTCTGCACCAGTTTTTTTAAGCATGAAGCAAAATTTGATGCAGGTTCTTTGTTCTTTAAAATCTGCCAATTAGAACTTCGCCGAAACAGTAAAACACAACGTTACACAACCGCACGAAAGTCAACAATGCAGATTCTCACCGTCACAGCTGTTTGAACACTGACTCACAAAGAGTACTGTTAGCCACATCTAGCGGCAGCAGGTCGTACCAGCAGTGGTTCGCGCTCGAAATTCAAATTTCCCGAACTTTCGGGTAGCACCTCGTATTCCATTCATACACTGCATATTGAAGCTCTTTCAATATAAATTTAAAGTTTTCATATGTTTCTTTCATACTAGCAGAGTGAGCCACAGGAACTGATGGGAATTTATTGCCATTATCCAGAAGCACAGCTTTTAAACTAACAAATCAACCAACAGGAATCAAGCATCATTCTGTTGGGTGATGTCCATTACAAAGTGTCTCCATAAGAGAAGAAATGTCATTACAAAAGACTAAGCCATTTTCTTCAGAAAAATGGTCTTTAAATTCAGAATGACAATTACAATAAGTATATATCTTTGTATTCTTTTGAAGAAAATTCCATCCTTTTAGCTGGAAAGCAAGCATTTCAGACTATTTTTGGATAACTTTAAATCTCATATGAGATCGTTAAGATTTTCTTGAATCAGTAAATGAGGCTCAGATGGACTGCTGTGTTCAAAAGTTGTATCACCAGAATCTGTTTCTTTTCTTCCTTACTTTTGTTAGACTCTGAACTCTCTTCATCTAATGTCACATGTTCTGGAGGCTTTGGTATGGGCAATTCTTCACATTGTGGAACTGGTCTCATTGCAGATTGCAGAGTGCACCACTGTATGTTTTGATTTTGACATATCCCTTTTAAAGTTTGTTAAGCAGAAATAAAGGTCAGAAGAGTGATCTTTGGTTCCCTCCAAATCATAGGGATAGCAAATGGCATGTGGCATGTTCCATGTGCCATTTTTCCATGCAGTGAGAAGCCTAGAACACAATAAACAACAGATATGTGGGGCCCAGGCCCTTATTTGGTCCCTGACTTTACACCCAAAATAAAGTTCATAACTCCTTTTTTACTAAGTGAGTAAGATTTCGCCTTTGGGACTTGAGCGACGTCACTTCACCACATACATAACAAAAATTGTTAGGAAAATTTAAACAAACTCTAGACATTTTGTAATTAATGACTAATTAAAAGAAATAAAGTTGTAAATATGTAATACACAATAATTCAGACACACAAAGCACTCACAATGATGTGTTTACTGGTTCACAACTGACGTCATTCTGATGAATGTGTGCTACACTAGATCACGTTTGTACATGTCTATACACGTTTGAACCTGCACAGCAATAGTAATGCTACCATTTGAGTTAGCTCATTTGGTTCCATCATATTTACAATGTTCCAGGAGCTTTTACTTGACAATGGACAAATGGATGAAAAAACATTTTAAAATATTTAAAAAAATTGAAATAACAAAGATACTGTGGGTGATTGAGAACATTTTTAAAAACAGGATAAAAGACTGCAGTAAGTACACCTATTTGTACTCATGAGACAAAAATCTTGTTGACCAGGGCTATTAGCCATTATAACTTAGGAGTTGTCAGTTAAAAAAATTCTGGAATTAATAAATTAATAAATTCATAAATTATTTGAAAGTGTTAACAATATTTTCTATTCTCTATAAATTATACATTAGTTATTTTCAGATTAAATTAAATTATAGAAATTAAAATATCATTACATCTTCTAGTTAAAAAAGTAATTTTTCTAATACTAAATTGTTGAATCTATTCCAGTTTAATTTTTCTTTAATACTTTCCATTAGAAAGTAAATTTTTAGTGAATTTTTAAGCACATGAAATGTAACCATTGAAAGCTTCATGTTTATTAATAAATATTTTCTGCTGTTTTTGTTTAATTTTGACTCAAGTTTTGTATCCAGAATTATGATTATAATTACTGATGTGAGTTGTTATAAAATGAGTGTTATTTAGTGGTGCCCACGTACTTGCACAAGCATGAGTACATACATATTAACTGTAAAACCTCTTAATATTTTATATGGGAGCAAAAAGAAAAAGTTTATTTATTTTATTCAGTCCTTAGTTTCCTGAAAATTATAATAAAAAAAGTAGGGAATTTTCAAAATTCCTATTTTTAATTTTATTTTTAATTTTTAATTTTTCTGCTTTTAGGAAGAGGGCATGAAATTATGTTCATGCCCTGTATTTGTTGTTTTTCATGTTTCAGTCAGTAGTTCCTGTAACTGCTATTAAACACCTGAACACCTAAAATTTAAATATTTTCAGCATTTACTTGACATTTAATTATGTGATATTTTGTAATTAGTTGTTTTTGTTGTAAAAGTCAAATTTTACAGAAAATTATTGTGACAGGTTTTCAGTTTTTTGTTGATGAATTTTCATAAATTAAAAAAAAAATTGTTTTTATTCATTCTAAAGTAAACCTTAAATTATTACATTAGCTACTATGAATTGCCTCCTGCTATAATATTTTAATCATCTTTAATTAATGTTGCTGGAACATATGTACCTTAAATATTATATAAATAAATCTGGAAGTTTAGCGAATCGATAAATAATCAGTTTCTCTTAAAAAGAATGTAAACTGCATACATACTAATAATAATGTTGTATATGCATTGATTGCATTTATTAGTGTATTCACATAATTAATGTCTTTTTAACACATTGGCTACAATATTTTTGATGCATGTAATTTTCATGTATGACAAGTCCATCGTCCAGTAGTTATGTTTCTACTGCATATATGTTACCCTTATATTGTAAGCTTCTGCCTCTTCTACATTATCCTTTAGTCATTGGTTGAACTATTTGTGAATTTTATATTCAATTGGTATATTCTTAGAATGAAGCCCATGTTATGCAATAACAATCTGAATTTGAAGCTTAGGCCAAGAATGCTCAAATTTGGCCTACTTGATGTACAGGTGTGAGGTTTGGACATTGAAAGTGATGACTATTATATGAGTGGAAGTGTTGGCCATATAAGAATGTTTTGCATCCCATGGATGGAATGGAAGTCTAATGAAGAACGTTTGAGAAGAGCCATGGTTGGGATGATAGTTCCTGACAACTATTAAGTACTGGAAACTGGCTTATTTGGGTCATGTTATAAGGGGCAACTTTTGAAATTGGTTCTTTGGAGAAGATTGAGGGGTGTAAAGAAGTTAGAAGGAAATAATCCTTCTGGTTGGACAACGTTAAGGATGGACTGGTATCTAAGGTGCAGAAGTGCTCTTAACAGAGAGAAATACACCAGATTGATAGCACTGATAGGAAAAAAAAAATTTGTTTCTCTAAGTGTGATAACATTTCTTGAATTGCTTTTTTGCGTACATTACAGATCTGTAAATATAATTTTTCTATCACCCCAGATTTAAATAAATTACATTTCAAAAAAATTAAGGAAAAATATAATTAAAATCTTTAAAATTTATAATTTTGCATGGCCATACCTGTGTTATATGATTTCCCTGATGCTTTTCTTTTATAAATAGCCTCAGGCACATCCTGAATTAATGTCCAACATTAATCGGCTAGCAGGTTAATATTCCATTTCCCTTTATAGCAGCTTTCTATCACCGAAATGTCTTGATGGAAACGTTCACCGTTTTTGTCACTTATGTCTCTGAGGTTTTCCAGGAAATAATCCACATGTGAGTGGAGGAAATGTATTTTCAAAGACATATTATATCCCATAGCTCTGTATGAAGTAAGAAGTTGAGTAACTTACATTCGGAAATTTCTGCCTGATGTACAAAAATCCTTCCTACGGAACTATCCTTCTTCATTGTTTTTAAAAAATTTTTAATTGGTCCTAGCTTGATATAGAAAGGGGTAAAAATATTTTTTTGGGTTCAACTAAGGTCTTATGAATAATATTTTTCCCATTTGAAGTTAAGTTGTCTCGTTTCTTCCACTTTTTGGTAACATAATTTTTATCCGTAGCTCAGTTGTCCCATTTGTAAAGAAAACACATGTACTTAGTATAGCCTAACTGCATGCCTAGCAAAATAGCTATAACTCTCAAATCATCACATATGTTCCACCTATGATTTTTATAATTTATTTTTTCAAGAATGTCTTTCATCACGTCGTATGTCTCTTTCAAATTAATACCATAAGCAATTGTTGTTGAAGGATATTTGTTACCGTTGTGTAATAGAGCTGCTTTTAAACTATACTTGGACAAATCTATGAAAAGGTGCCAGTCCTCAGGTTTATGAACTTGCCCGAAATGCAAAATAAGTTCATCAATATTTGTGCAAAAACCAAATTATTTTAAAGTACTGAGAAGGGTTCTTTTTGTTGGCTTTGAAGCCTGAAATTTTTTTGGAAGTAAATTCAACCTTGCAGTCTTGATTCTAACAGTTCAGCTTGATTTTTTTGATAAATTTAAATCCCTAACCAAGTCATTTAATTCACCTTGTGGTATAAGATGTGGCTTGTTGGAAGATAGTTCAAAATCAAAATCATTGTTTTCTTCTTCAATACTACCTGATTCTTCATTGTTGCTTTCGAAATACGTTCACAGGTAGCTCAGGAACTGGAATAATTTCACTGTGAGGTACAGGCCTGATTGCAGATTGCAATGAAGGATATTTTACATTGTGTTTAAATTTTTTAGAAATTCCAGACATAATTGTTAAAGTAACAATTCTTTACATGATCCTTTGGTTCATGCCAAACCAAAGTTACATCAAATGTAACTTTGTACTTCCATGTATCTTTTAGCTGTCCTGTTAAATGTATAGAACAATTAGTGCATAATATATGAGGAGCCCACATCTTATTCTGATCACCAATTTTACACTGAAAGTACAAATAATATTCTTTTTTTAATTAAAGGTGTAATGTTTTTTCTATTTGATTTTATGATAAACTCACCACATACATAACAAAAGGCATCCACATCATTTACCCAATTTCGAGGCATTGCTACACTGCACTGATAAAGACATAAGACAGCAATAAAACTGAACAAAATTAATTCATTCCTAAGTCCAGTGCTTAATACAAACAACACAGCTGTGTTTTCAGCTACATGTTTTGACCTGCACAGACATGAATAATCTTGTCCATGAAGTCTCACTCTTCAGTATTAGATATGATGTCATAATATGTGACTATGATATGATTTAATTCCTTATCTAGTATTGTTTATTTATAGCTAACAAATTATGTTAACAAAGTTAAACAATAAAAAATGAGCTAACAAAATACAATATAGGAGCTTAAAATACTAAGTGTACATTGAAAAATGAAAAAAATCCTTTAATTAAAATTAAAAAATTTTTCAAAAATGGTGGGTGATAGAAAGATTCTGAGTTTCAGCATCAAAAAGCAGATTAAAATCATGTATCTCATGTTAGGAAACAAAAATTATATTATCAGTGTTGTCAGCATCAGGAAGACTTGATATGACACTTTGATATGACACTTTAAGAAGAGAAGAAGAAGTGCCAGTCACTGAGGTCCAGTACGAATTTTATGCTTCTAATCAGAATTTAATTTTTATAATTACTCAGTATGACATAAAAATAGAAATGAGGAGTATAAATGAAAAATACACCTGTCACACAGAAGGTAAATCGAGAGGAGAATAGGACGACTCACCGTAAATGCTCATACAGCACATATGTAACTAGTGTCACAGCCAACAGGTTAAACAATAGTCATAATTGCTGTTGAAAATTGGCTGAACATTAAATAACTGATGCTTGCACGGAAATTTATTTTAACAGCTATAATAAACCTTGTTGTTCTTTTGTTATGATATATGATCATCAAGAAAGAGAAAAATAATTGTTTGTTTGGTATTAAAAATTGCATTGTAATATAATCTGTCATACATAAATGATTTTTTTTAATATTCTTCTTATTGGTTTTGAATTTAATAAACAAAGAATGTTATTATTCTGGAAATAAACCGAATTTAATCAAAACCATTGCATCTGGTAATGATATAAAATAGGTTTTTGTACAATAAAATTATACATTTTATAATCATTTTTCCCTGCTTTAGCTGGTTTGATCATTTTAATTATTATATAAATTATTATTTATTTATTCATATATTTTTTTTAAATATAATGAGTCAATGCAGACTGCTAAATAATAATTGATTTTTGTGGTTAAAAAAATAGGTTTTTGTACAATAAAATTATACATTTTATAATCATTTTTCCCTGCTTTAGCTGGTTTGATCATTTTAATTATTATATAAATTATTATTTATTTATTCATATATTTTTTTAAAATATAATGAGTCTCAATGCAGACTGCTAAATAATAATTGATTTTTGTGGTTAAAAACATATTTTTCATTTTAAAAAAAATATTTTTTTCACCAAAAGAAAAGATTCAAATTGATTTTATTATTGTTATGTACACGCAAACAGAAGGATGGTTTGAGTCCTGAATATTTACTTGATCAGGTAAATATATTTAGCATGGTGTTTCTTACTCTTTATTTCGCTGTATTAGTTCTCTGTTCATGTTCTTGAGTTTTTATTTTTTCTCCTATAAAAACACTGCATAGGAACCAGCATTTGCACATTGTAATCCTAATTATTGCCGTCATCATTCCTTTAATCTCTTTTTCGTTAATTTCTATAGAAACTTTATTTTTTCCATTCCGCTACCACTTTTAATTGTTGTTCCTCACATAAAAAATCCAAATTACCAGGTAATTTGTAGTTTTAAATTGTATTGTCAGTGATCTCTTTTATGTTTTTCTTTATTATAAAATCCTGTGTTATTTTATCCATTCACTGACCTGATTCATCTTTTTTCGTATATAGTTAGTTACCTTAAAATGCTGAAATTATGTCATCTGTAAAGTAAAAGTATCTGTATATTTTTCTCCATTGTATTTTTTGTTGCATGTTTATTGAACAGATTTGCCAATGAGAGTTCGCAGATCAGTTCAAATTTTTTCATGTAGTGTATTTTTTTTCTTATACCTGTTTTGTGTCTCGATAGTTTTAATCCTAATATTTTTCTATGTTCTAGTCTTTTAATTAGTTTCATTCTTGAACAGAAGAAATAGTTTTTTTATTCTTTAAAAAAGTTAGCGACTTGCTTTAACCAAATGCTTAAGAATAGCTATATTTTGTTTCTTGTTTTTTTTTTTAACACTTACCATGCCTACAGAATAGATCAGTTAGTTATGTAGTATTGCCAGAGCCATAACTGAACATCATTGCTTTTCCTGTATAATATAACTATATTATTACACCTCTTTTTTTTTATTTGTTTATTTGAATGTTTTTATTTTTTTTAATTGAATGCCAACACTAGTCATCATAACCTTTATGTATATTTTTATTTTCCAAACCATTATAGAATGTGGTGGAGGCAACTATTGTTTCCGTGTCGCAAAACAAAAACAATGAAGATATATATTTTTTCTGACTCAGAAACTTGAAATTTGGTAGAATAACTGTATGTATTATATGTAATCGTCATTGATTTATATTTTTAACTATGTCAGTAGGAGGTGATACAGATAGAAAGTGTCAAATCTCAATCAAAATATTTAAAGGATCGATTTTTTCTTTCTTTTTTATTCAATTATCCTTAGTAGTAATATTTGTGAAAAAGATTTCAATCGATGCTGATTTTTGGTAATTCTTTTGTGTTTTTATTGTTAATTGTCTATATAGATGATGCTTTAGGGATGCTTCAATTGTATTTTAAAGAATTTTTCAAAATTAATGTGAAGGATAATGAAATTTTGGCATCATTTCATAGATCAACTTCATTAATGTAATAAACATTTCCAGTATAGTTAATGAATGGCTTCTGTACACAGGATGCTGATGTTATTTTTTTTAAATTTGCTGAAAGGTTAGGAAGATCAAAAAAAGTTGTGGCATCAATCAAAATATTATTAGGACAAATTTTGTTTCCATTCTCTTGACCTCAAATTTTTATTGCTTCTTCAATACGAATAATATTTACAAAAAAGAATTTTCAGCAGACCATCCAGTTCCCTTAATAGTTCAAATATAATTCCAGTCGGTGCAAGTTTTCATTAATGCTATTCTAATTTAGTTGTTCATCGGCCTAAGATATAATTAATCTATGGATTCTAAAATCGTAATTTACTTGTAATGAATGGATTTTGCATAAACTTATGAACTTAGTTAACATAAAAAACTTTAGATTTAGTTACACGACTTCTGTATATGAAACATTGATGCCAATCAATTTTTAATTTAAAAATTATTTTTTTACGTTTTATGGGTTCAATTAATAGATTTATTCAGAAATTTATTTAAGAAAGTATAGACTGGAGTTGTTAAAAGTTGAAAAGATGATACTGTTAGAGTTCAATTTCGTTCATCTGACAGCTGTCTAAATTTATTTAAGGCACTAAGCTTTGCGTGCAGGTAGTTTTATTATGGTGTAACAAATTTTTATATTGATCTTTCATTTGTTGAGGTATCTACTCAGTCTTACTTTTGACATTTTGAAATAATTTAACAAAAAGTTTCAATCATTTCTGCAATAATGCAGACATATGAACTAACTTAAACTGACTTTTTTAACGCAGACATTAACTTTTTTTTTCAAACAAATCTTTTAATTTTTTTTTTTTAAGAAAGCAGGTAGTTTCATAAAAGTAAAAATGCATGGAAATTAGTAATTTTAATTTACTTAAAATTAATTTATATTAATCATAATTACTAACACAAAATGAGGATTTGACAAACTGTCTTTATATCCTGAAAATTCTTTTTTGCTTGTTCCAAGAAGTATTATTATGTTATAGATAGGTGTGTATGTAGACATAACACATATGTTTGATAATGAAATGATGACATGATTTTTGTTTTTGTGATGGGCTTCATTATTTTTATAATTGTATCTTTGCAAATTGTGTAACTATTTTAATGAGAGATTTTGAAAGGAAATTAATGATCGTCAATATAAATTAATATTATTTCAAGTTTTGTTTTGCTGTATCAGTAATAGTTCTAGCAGTATAAATTTATAAAATAGAACTTCATAGAACATACTTCTTTTAATTTTATTATTTTTTATATTTACAAATGTAATAAAAAAATTGAGACTAGGTTTATAAAAAAAAGTACTCGATTTAAATTTAGCGCCATTTCCTTTGAAGTAATTCTCTTACACAGGGATCCATAACTTCCAGCTCATCTCTTACTGAATGCTCTGAGAAAGTCCTAGTTTTGAAGAATTTCAACCAGATTCTACAGCTCACCCACAATCTTTGTGAAAAAAATGGTGGGTGACTCTTAAGCTTGGAGCTTCATCTTGAAGAAGAAGTTGCTGGAGATCTAATCTGCGTAGTAAAAGTGATGTGGAACAATAACCAAAAAAAGTATACAATTTATGAGCTGTAGAAACAGAAGCATTGTCATGATACTGTACCCAATTGTTCTTGTGCTAAAGTGCATTTGCACTTCATAACATTTCAGAACAGTAGAACTTGGTCTGACCTTTGGAACAAATTCACATCTTAGTCATGCTTCTAGCTTTTCTTACCTTCTGTAATCTTAGAGGATATGAGCTCTTTTACTGGTTAAAACTACCACTTTGTGTTTGGATCTTAGCAATACATTTTACTCCTGTAACTGAAGGTGTTTCTTGATAGAAGATCGTCTCACCTCGTCTTGCTGATTCTATTCCTGACAAATTTTTTATGTGCTCCTTATAGGGATAAACTTGGTAGTGTCACAGTGCTTATTTAAATGAAAGATGATTTATTGATGTTAGAAATCTTCCTGTATGGTGGTCTATGGTCCTAATGTACAAACTGCGTAATTATTTTACCATTTTTTAGATTTATGCGTGTGAATGGTCATTTTCACCTTTACAAAGTACATTCTCCCTCTCTTAAAGTACAAGTATCATTCAGAACATTTTGCCTGCCTCATTGTTTCAATGATAAAGACTAGTAAATCATTTTCAAGGTCATAACAAACTGAAGATACATGAACAGGAAATCAATATTCCTCTCTGGTCTTCCTTGGGATATAATCTACTTGTTTCATATATCTGTACATGGTAATAAAAATGTATGTACAGCCCCAACATATACAGAAAGTTGCAATATCGTAGTAACTTATTAAGGTCATTGTTACCATTATTGTGCCTATTTTTTTTTTTTTGTATTTTGGTTTGGTCTCAGAAGTTTTTGGTTGCACCTTGTTCATTTCTTTCATTTGTTAAAATTTATTTCTTTATAACTTATATTGTTCTGTTTTAATATTTATTTTATTTTGTTTTATACATTGTTAATAGGCAGAAAGAGATTTGAAAATAGCACAGTCAGAATATGATAGACAGGCCGAAATAACCAAATTACTGTTAGAAAGTGTCGGCAGCTCACATGCTAGTCATTTAAGATGTCTTCATGAATTTGTTGAATCTCAAGTTGCATACTATGCTCAATGTCATCAAGCTATGCAAGATCTGAAGAAGGAAATGGAAAGGTTTGTTTTGTTATATCTTTATTTCTTATACTGTAAAGTTAAATTATTTGTTTGTGCTACATGTTCTTGTATGTACATATTTGTTTGAATATATTTCATTTAATTTTTATTATTAATTTTTTTTTCAGATTTAAGTAAATTTAAAGAAACTAGTTTTGCTTTGCTTAGAAATTGTTTTTTTCAATTGCATGAGCAATTAAAGCATGTACCCTAAATAGATGTAGACTTTATATGTAAATTAATTTTCAAATACTATTTTAAATGTTATAATTTATCAAGTTTTAACCAAGAAATTTTTAAACAGTATATGCTTGTAAAATCAAAATTGACATTCCAACCGCATAGGGAAGACACCTGCCTAGTGACATTCCAGTCGCCACACCACCCCCACCCTCGTTCCTTGCCATGTTGGGCTTTAACGGGAGTTGTCTATCGCCCTTTGACTTTTTACATCTCATAGTAATAAACCTGGCCTCGTTGGGATGCCACTGATGCAAATGCCTCGGCAGACATTTGCATTGGTGATTTAATAACTCAGCTTATTGCCTTCGCTGTAGGCCTCGTCCGGACATCTTGAATGTCCTACAATAAAAATTGACAGCAAGAAAAATAATTTTTATTGTCTTCTTTCAGTATAATTTTTCTGTAGTTCAAAATTAAATATAAAAAATGAACTTATCTGTAAGCTGACAAAAAATGTTTAATTATCACATACTTTCATCTGAGAATATAAAAGGAATTCCTGTGCTATTTTTATTAACTTGAAGTCATATTTCATGAAGAAATTTATGGAGATAGGTTGAAACTGAAAGAAAAGATTTTAAAACATAAATCCTAACAAACTCATTAAGGGTTAATGTTGATTGTCATTGATGTCAAAAGTAAAGTCAGGCTAGGAAGTGAATACTTCACCCTTTTATGATCAGCACAGGAGTGAGGCAAGAGATTATAAAGGCATTTCCTTATACAATGTACGATTGGAAAATTTTAAGATAGATGCTGCCACTGTTCAGTAGGAGGAGCTTGTATGTTCCAGTAGGAAGAGGGGATAGACTTGCTTGCAGGTATGGAAGGGGAAGCTTGTTTTGTCTTGGAACTTCCTAAAAAGATCACTGCGATATCCTTGTTCAATAGAGAGTGATGTCTTGGTGAGTGAAGACATGTTTTGGATTATTGATTTTGCAAAATGGATGAAAAAACAGAACAATGAGTTTGTGTTATTTTGTTTGAAAACCGGAAAATCAGCTTCAGAGACTTCTTTCTTTTTCCTGTTTAGCTTCCGGTAACTACCATTTAGATAATTCTTCAGAGGATGAATGAGGATGATATGTATGAGTGTAAATGAAGTGTAGTCTTGTACATTCTCAGTTCGACCATTCCTGAGATGTGTGGTTAATTGAAACCCAACCACCAAAGAACACCGGTATCCACGATCTAGTATTCAAATCCATGTAAAAATAACTGGCTTTACTAAGACTTGAATGCTGTAATTCTTGATTTCCAAATCAGCTGATTTGGAACGACGCGTTAACCACTAGACCAACCCGGTGGGCAGCTTCAGAGACTTATGAACTCTTAAAAACAGCTCTCGGGGATAAATGTCTGAGTCGGTCAAATGTTTTTATCTGGTTCAACTGATTCAAAGATGGCTGCGAATCAGTTAAAGATTATCTCTGATCTGCCCAGCCTTCCACTTCAAGATCCAATGAATACATCGTGAAGGTTCACAGTTTAGTACACTGAGCGTAAACTTACAATTATGAAGATGGCTGATGATTTGAATTTAAGTATGTACATGGTTCAGTCAATTTTTACTAAAGATTTGAATATGCACTGAGTGTGCAAAATTCATTCTGAATTGTTGTCAAACCAACAGAAACAACAATTTGAAGCGTCTCAAGAACTGATTAATTGGGCCAAATCTGATGCAGATTTGTTAAATGGGTAATTAAAGGTGATGAATCATGGGTATATGGGAATGACCTAGAAAAAAGGCACAATCATTGTCGTGGAAGAGTGTAAGTTTGTCACAACTGAAAGAAGTGCAACATTGTTGGTTGTTCTCTCTGATTTGACAGGTATCATGCATCACGAATTTGCTCCTAGGGACAAATTACTACAATCAGGACTATAAAAATGTCCTTCATTGTTTGTGCAAAAATGTGTGGAAGGAAAGGCCTGCACTCTGGTGAGATAAAAAATCCGATCCTCTACCACAACAATGCACCAGCCCATCGTGCATTCTGTCGTAGAATTTTTGGCCTAATTTCAAATTCTTATGCTTTTGTAACCCCGTAATTGCCTGATTTAGCCCATACCAACTTCTACCTGTTTCCTAAATTGAAATTTTTTCAGAAAGGAGATTTGACTCAATTAAAGACATCCAGATAAATGTGGAGAGGGTTTTTAACACCTTTAAAAAATAAAATTTCTAGAAATGCTTCCAAAAGTAGAAACCGTTAACCGTTGGAGTTGCAATGGTCAGTCGGAAAGAGACTGCTTTGAAGTTGATCCCTAACAATAGCCTGTAAGTGCTGCCATTTTGAAATTGCCAGCCCAGACTTCAAACTTTCCAGTTACACCTCATATTTTAAAAAAAGCTCTGGAGGAAATCCTACAAAAAGAACATTAGAAAAAGGATTAAATACAGAATATACATAAACGTCTTTATTTTTGCCAATGATGTGGTTGTGTTGACTGAAAGGCTAGAAAACCTTTAAGGGGAATTAATAATATTCCTTAATAAAGCAGGTAAAGTTGTAGGTCAATAAGAAAAATGCCTAAGTAATACAATTTCTAGGAGAAGATCGTTTTAGTAGAGTACAAAGGTAAAAATAGAGTAATATTATTTTGAAATAGTGAAGGAGTCCAAATATTTCAATCAGAGTTAAAGAGATCAACATTTGTGATGAAAGTATAGATTTAAAGTAGACCAAGAATCCAAATAAATGGATGCATGCTTGAAACAAATTCTTGTCTCCCAAAATTCTTTGATCATCAACAAAACTTAGAATATATAATTATCATCGACCATCTAACATAAGCATCTGAAACAAAGTTCATTTGAAAAAAAAAACTTCTAGTTACATTTTAAAATAGATTTTTAAAAAAAATTTTCACTAACTACAAAGTAAATTTACGGTACAAAAAGAAAAAGCAGGGAAAATAAAGAACTGCACTAAGATCCTGACAAAGCTGCCACAATCAAAAGTAGGTCGGAGATGTTCTGTACAGAAATGAGAAAAGAATCAAGGGTATATGTTGGGCTGGGCCAGAAAAACCTAACACTGGTACTGTTATAATTTAGGTGGTTAAGAGATGAAAAAGGATCTTCAGTTGATGGTAGCAAAAAGTAAAAAATGGAAGAACCTAACTGTGAAGCTAAAAATGGAAGAAGTCAACTTTTCAGCTATCTGACAAGACAAAACAACTTCTTTCTTTTGGCCTAGCTGTTATGCATTCTTAAAATTATAAATTTGTAAAGTGAAATTCACTGCTAAATTGAATTGGAAAATGCCTAATTTATTCAGTTTAGATGAAACTGTGCAGTATGATTGATCCATGAAATTCATTTTTTTGTGATATTGTAAAAACAATATTATATTAGATGTAAAAACATTTTTTTAACTTTTCAATGCTCGTTATATAATCTGTAGTTGTTTATTTTTGTCCAATTTATTCAAATATGTTATATTTGATAAAATTGTGTAATATTTTAGTTGTGTACATTTGTTTGAAAAACCTTAAAAAATTTTTTCTTGGTCATAATGAAAAATTAAGATTTAAAAATATAAGAAATTATCTGTACGTAATAAACTTCTAGCTTATACAAACTATTATCTTGTTTTCAATTTGTACATTTTATAGAGAATTTGTTTTGAAAAACATTATTTTGTATGATTCTTATAGAAAAATGTAACATAAAAACTAAAGCAGATAAAAGTGGTGATTTTAAGATTAGAGTTGCATATAACATCACTGTCTTTCATTTCAGTCTCATTTCCATAAAAGTAAGCTCTTCAAGAATTATTAGTATTATTGCGTGAAAAGATTAAAAATTTTTCTATTTAAATCACAAAACTGAATTTATTTTGTTGGTGAAATCAACTATAGCACTTAAGGAAAGATAATATAAACAAACTAATGATTGTTTCGTAAAGAATGTAGTCCTTAAAATGAGGGTATATAATTTTAACCCCTATTTCACCCCTGAGGTGTAAGTAAGTTTTGCCTCAGGCCAAGCAGTATCTATTTGTCAAATAACACGTTTGAACACGTAGCTGAAATAATCTTTTAATATTCTATCATCGATTCATTATACATTCCTTTGAGTTTTTAGATGTATAATTTTCCAAGGATGAACACATTATTGTATATTTATTGTAGACACATATATTTATGTGTGGAAATCTTATAAATGTGTGAAAGATTATCAGTTGAAATTTCTAGTCGGCAGTTTCCGGTAAATCAGCAGTATCATATTTGATATGAAGTATAATGAAATGAAAGGTCTCAGCCTTATCATAACTAATAGCTTGGAAAATTCTTGAAGATGTGAAAGACCATGCGATTTGCTCACTCAGAAGTTATGTGAAAGCCTCATATTCCCATAAACAATTCATTGGTGTTGAGAGTGTAATCTCTTGCTGTCATGTAATAATCAATTTTTTTGTTATAAACCAGTTTATTGTAAAGTTAGAGGAAAACAAATGAAAATGTTAGTTTCAGCAAAATTATATTACCTTCTAATAAAGTGAAGATTGTGTAAGAAAATGTTTTGGTTACTGTTGAGTCTCAAATCACTTGTTCTTGCTTAAATCTCAAAATCTTTTATGATTTTTCATCACCGCATTTTTTCCTTTGTATATATTAAACATGTTAGTTTTTCAAAACAATTCTTATGCAAAAAATTGTTTCACAGAGGGAAAACTATCAAAAGTATGATTTCTAATATTAGTGAACAAACGTTAATAAGTGACTAAAATGTCTTGAATGGGTAACAGTGGGCACCCAAGTTAGAAAAAATCACTCTCAATATCTCTTGCAAAATTAATAAAACACCTTGTATTATGTGAGTATAATTGATCCCAACGAGATTCTCAGTTTCTTTTCAGTGTAGAGAAAATTTTTCCGGTTATATGATAGAAGATTATTTATATCTAAAAAAAATAATAATATTCGGTCACCTTAATTTTTATCTTTTAACTGCTATTATTTAGTTTGTCAGTTACTTTAACATTTTTGAAGAATACTAATCACCATTCTCAGAAGTCATAAAAATAAAATAAGATTCAGCCATGATTAGTCTTATTGCTATTTACTTAATTACTTATTTACTATTAATTTTATTGGTAAAGTTTACATAAGAATGTAGCAGCTATTTGAATTAGTTGATTGTTCTCAAAATTGTGTTGTTTATTTATCAGTTTTTTGGAAATTTTAACTTATGAACGTATAAATTAAAATTTTCTACTGTTTATGAATTTACAAGATAATTTAATTAACCAAAAAAAATATACACATATATAATAACAAGTTAACCATGAACCCAATAACAGAAAAAAATTAATATCAATAGTTGATGTCGCTGGATCCCATATCAACAGTCAATACACAATTTTATAATTACATCAAATAAACAATAAAAACGTAAAAATTAGAAAACATGAACACATTAATAACCATAAAATATGTTAAAAAATAACACAATTCCACTGCCATTACTCGAATGTTGTAAATTTAAAGCGTCATGACTTCATATGTTCATAATCATTGTCGTCAACCTGTACAATCCACCATGTCTTTAATTAAAACATCATTCTCAAATGATCTGGTGGCTCATACTTTCGTTTAAATTTATAAATACAATTTTCAAGTATATTCATTTTATTATCGTTAAACAGAATTAAACAAATAAAAATAAGATAATTTCATTTAAATGAAATTATAATTACGTAATTTTTATATAATTTCATTAAATTATATCATTCATTTTCATTTTTTGTAAGTTTGATGTAGTAATGATGATGTGGTCCACAATATAATCACAAACAACCCTCTAAACATACTAAATTCAGAAAATATATTTTAAAAAAATCTGGAAAAATATATTTTATAGACACATATATAACAAAGGATAGCTCAACAACTAACATTTATCCTAAAGAAATACAGCCAGTTATAATTATAAATTATATCATCTACATTAACAAAAAATGGTAACTTTTTGTAGTATGATACAGAGCATTTAATTACATCAGTAATGAAAAGTTATTAAATAATAAATCTAACATAAGATTAATTGAATAAAACACAAATTTTTTATATACAAATAAAGTTAAAAAATATAACTTTATCACACATATTAATAGTAGTGAACAGTCCCCCAAAATATTATCACTTTGACATATCCAATAAATTACAGATATAATTAAAAAATTATTTCACAGTAGCATAATGTAGATAATGAGCTACTAAAACAATGGTTCCACAACACAGTGGTAAATGTTTGTATAAGAAATAATATTTTTAAAAAACCTAAGGAATTTATATACACTGCAGTTCACAAAACTACAACACATTGATAGTTGCACAGCTATATTATAAAAAGTGATCATTCAATCCATTTGCATGAATATTATAATAAAAAAGAAAAAATGAAAGATGGTCGAGTAGACTGATTGGCTCTAAAATCAAGTATTTCAGGTAGTAATGTCTAATTTTAGCACTAAACTCTGCATGAAATCCTATGTGCATGGCAGCTCAGAGAACTATGATGAGGTTTTCCTCCTGGCTAGCTCTATCAAAGGGTCAGGCTGAACCTGCTTAGAAGGCTTTATTATATTCATTGTAATGAAAAGAATCAGACTGGATTTTAGGAAAAATAATAGAACATGGAAAAATGTATTAAACATCTTTTAGAATAAATAATATCACTTCTTTACAGGAAAGGAAGCAGAAATAATCTATAAAATGAAAAGATATAAAATTAGTTTTTTGGTTTGAGTGTAAGAACAAATAAGTGAAATGATATGATGGATGTGTGATTTGTGATGTGGTACAGTGAAATTGGGAGATATAAGAACTAAGGAAGAAATGAACAGTCATAATTGTGCTGTGGGAGTTGAGTAAAAGAATATATGTAAATGGGAAGCAGTTGAATTGAAAAATAGTGCCCTGTTATGTTTGAATTATTTACTTACTTCCATGGCCATGTATACCCATATTTGGCTCACCAACAAATTGCTTCCACCTTGTCTGATCCTAAGCATCCTCTTCAGTCACCCCTACTCGGTTCATGTCCTGCTCCACCTGGTCCCTCAGTCGTTTTTTGGGTCTTCCTGGGATAATTTCTAATACCTAGCAATAGCCTTTTCAGAATGAATATTTGGTCTTTTGTAGATCTGCCTTTCCAAAATCCAACCTGATGATCTTCTATGTTTCCTGTATAGATTTTAAGTCTTATTTAAATTATTCTTGACAAAATTTTATATATTGTGTTAAAAAATGATATCTCCAATAGTTGTTAGGATTCTGCTTGTCCCCTTTTTTGAGCAGAGTTATAATTATGTCCTCTTTCAATTCCTCTGTTAACCAAAACTGTAGTATCACCATTTGTATTTGTGATAACTCTTTCTCTCTAGCCTTCAAAATTTCTGCACTCCTCTCTCCTGGAGTCTTGTTATTTTTCATGTCTTTGATTGCTTCTTGTACTTCTACCAAACTTGGTTCTTCTACTTTTGGTTGAACATTCTGGTACACCTGAGCATCTTGTCCTGCTACATCAGTTTCTCCATTCAACAGCTGCCAAAAGTGATTTCTCCATACTTCCAGAACATAAGATTTCTGTGTAACAATTTGTCCAGTTCCTTTAACACCAAACATGCTAGATATGAAGCCCTTTCTAAACAATCTTGCACTTCTGTAGAACTCTGGTGTTCTGTATAGTCTGCTTCTGCTCTTTCTAGCAGACTATTTATATACTGCCTTCTTTCTTCCTGAGAATTTTGGTTACCTCTGCTCTGCCTGTTATATTGTTCTCCACTTGCTTCAGAATTTTCTTTCACAACTATCTTTCTTTTATCTTTTTTCACAATCTTCATCCAACCACAGCTTCCCCTGCATTTTTTTATTTTTGCCATAAACCTTCCGTGTCAACTCCAGTACTACTTTCTTTAACGAGTTTCATCTCTCATTTATGTTAAGTATTGCTTGGTTTATCTCTCCAACATTTAGCATCTGAAAACTATTTTTTAGTTCCAACCTAAATTGGTCTGTAAGTTTCTAACTTCTTGCATGTCTTTCCTGGGGTTTAATATTTTTTCTTTTCTTTACAGCTATCCTCTGTTAGACTTTCACTGGCACAAAGTCGTGGTCTGATTCACATTCTGCTCCTCTTAACGATTGTGTACATTCAGTATACTTGTTTTGTGTCTGTGTTCACCAACACATAATGTAGTTGGTTCTTAACTACAACACTTGATGCTACCTGTGTTTCTTCACGGATCTTCTTATGGGGAAACATTGTACTCATCATTTTCACACTTTCAATCTTGCAGATTCGCAAAAACCTAGCAGTATTGTTCCATTGTCATTTCCCAACATGTAGGGATTCTTTACCTGCTATCAATCTCCATATTTATTTTTTCTTTTGCATTTGCATTTGCATTTCCTATGATAATTCTTAACTCATACTTTAGTAACCTATCCACTAATTTTTCTGGAGATTCATAGAACCGACCTTGCAGTTCCTCTTCTGACTCCTCCATAGGGCTATATATAATAATTAATGAAATATTTCTGAATCTTCCCTTTATCTTAATACTGCACAATCGCATTATGTACCTTGAAGTTCATAAATGCTAAAACCCACCTTTTCCTCATAGCAAATCTCACTTTCCATAACACCTATTGCCTTTACAGCCACTATAATATATCACATCTCAGTGGTATTTATCTTACTGGCCCAAAGTAATCTGATTTCTATAAAGCCACTATATCCATGTTCCACTTTTCAAGTTCATCTGACAGGACATTTATTGTTCCATGTATTTCTAGACTTCAATTGTTCCATCCCAAATGCTTCTGACATATCAGATTAATTATTGTCTAAGTTTCCACCCCATTCCAAGTCATTTCATTAGTGGTACATAACATACTGAATTTTTACAAGTTGAGTTGTTGACCCAATGCTCAACCCCTAATCTGGGTATCTCTGTCTGGCCTATTACCCTCGACCTGCCTTGGTAGGCCTCTTCTACCATGATGTTAGAATTGAAGGAGAAAATTGCATTGACTAAATATATATGCTCCAACAGTTTTATAATATACGAGAAGAGATTGTTGAAAAGATTCACCAGAAAAAAGCGGTAGATAATTATGAAGGATGATTAGAATGCCAGAGTTAACAATGAGACATTAGAGAGTTGGAATCTAATGAAGATATGATACTGAAAACACTTCTAATGATAATGGAGCTAGAATAATTGAGTTTTGTGTAGGTAACAAAGTTTTTGTTTAGAAACAGTTTCTTCCTTCGTAAAAAGAATCAGATTACATTTACAGCTATATAACAAGATGTTCAGATTACAGTAATTTATTTTACATACACAGTCATATAAGATATTGTAGAGTACAGCATGTATTGGTGTATACAACTCAGTATACATCACAAAGTACTGTTCAAGAAAATTATTTTAACACCAAGAAAAATGAATACTGAGATATTAGCAAAACTTAAAATTGAGTCTGCCAGAAACCTGAACTTAACACAGATGGATGAGGAATTTCTACTGATTGGTGAATACAGTCTTTAATTTAAATGGAAAATGGGAGGCTCTAAAGTATACATAATTGCAGAAAAATGATTATAGAAGAGGTATGCAAGTAGAAGATAGTTAAAGCAAGGCTAGAGTAGTCACAATAGTAGAATGACAGCTTTAAGAATAAAGTAAAAGAAAAGAAACATGCTTAGATAAAATACATGAGAACAAAAGAGTTAGGAATTGGCATAAATATTTTGAAGGTCGGAATACAGCAAAAACAGAAGTAAGGTTCCCCCAGCTAAGTGAGACACATGGGAGGAATGGAAGATAAAACAGAAAGCAACTAAGAAGTATTAGATATCAAGCCATTGGTAGCAAAGTACAAGAAGTTCTGAAAGTATGGTAAATGCATTTTCAAAATTATTGTAAAAACATCAGTGCAAAGAAAAGAGAGAGAAGCAAATTCACAAGATAAAGAAGAGGAATGGAGTTGGGTGTCATTTTTATGGAAGAGGAGGAACTAGAGTTGGAAGATAAAAATTGGAAAATTGGCAATGTATTCAAGAGGTATTGAAAGTACATTACAATCACAAGTAAAGGAAGGATTGAAAGACGAACAAGAAGCTTTCTGGTCAAAGACAAACCTAAGATCACATCATCTCTCTATACATGATAATAAATAAGAGTATCAGAGAAGCCTTTGCTTTGCATTCCTGGATTTAAAAGTTACATTTGACATGGTTCCAAAGAAAGAAATACAGAAGGCATTACATTTCATGAGTCAATAGAAAGTTGACACATTAATAATTAAAAGCTTCAAATGAAAATTACTTTGCCTAAGTTAAAGTAAATGAACAAACCAGTGAATATTTTAGAACAGGCATGGATTGAAGCGGGATGATAGCTTCAATCCATTTTGTAGTATTTATGGACGATGTATTGAAATTCGGTAGAATCAGAACACAAATAGGCAATTGAAATTTGGGACCGGTTGTACTAAAAACTTCACTGTATGTTGACAATATTATCATAATGGGTAATACCAAAGAAACATTTCTGGCATGTTTGATGGTATGGGGAATACCTTGAAACACAGAGGAGTGATATTACACGTATCAAAAGAGTAAGGTTATGACAATAAACAAATCAAAAATAAAGGATTACTTAACATGGTGTAGAAGCTGAGAAATTGAAGGCGTGAACAATTTTGAATATCTCGGATTGTTTTGATTATGAAGGAAATATAAAAGACGGTAACCTCAGTATATTACCAAATAAGTAATTCTGTAGCAGAGAAAGAGAAGTGTGAATGAAACAAAAAGGGAGATATATAGTATCAATCTATGTTATAGTTAACAAATACAGATATATTTCTAAATTAGGAGTTTAAGTAGAACAATAAAGTGTGATTTTTCTTGTTATTGATTAAATAAAGTTTAAAAGAAAAATTAAAGAATATTTAAATAGACTCTGCATTTATTCGGTAATTTTTTTTCTCTTGGAATTAATTCACCAGAGAAGCTTGTACATAGAAATGGAATTTTTTTAGCGCAGGAAAAATGCCATGCCTGACCAGGATTTGAACCCAGGGGCACCAGATTATAATTAAATTTCTCTATTTTATTATTTGTTTATTCATATATCCATGTCTGAGTGAATTTTTGGTCGTTGGCACTTGGATAGATTAGAAAGAAAAGTAAAACCTATGGCTTTCTCCAGTAGGACTTGATTGCTAGTTTGGCTTTTCACATTAGCCCCCAAATAGAAAACAGAATTTTTGGACAGATTTACAGGCACACAAGATTCCATCCCAATAACTTCAATAAAGAAATGATTGCCCTGTAAACTACCAGAATGTTCCACCCAGCATTCTGTAGACTGCATTGGTAGAACTAGAGCGGTTTAATTAATTCCTATGTCGTTTGTCTGTGGTATAAGAAATAAAGGATAATAATGAAACTGGAGAGAGAAGAGTAAAGGGATAATAGTAATTCACAAAGGGATTGATATGCTGTGATCTGAGTAATTTACAGTCTTGCCCAGATCAGAGATTTTTGTTGGTACGCATAAATAAATTTAAAAAAACAACCAAAGGAACCCATTGTTTCTTGGGTCTTTTAGTTGATCATAATGCACAGGAAAGTGATTAGCATATGCTGAAAGTGAGAGTCAGTAATATTCACGCATGAAATTGTTTGTTCACTTTTAGATCAAAAATCAGTCTATATCTCTGGCCATGCTAGTATCCACATCCTATATAAACCATGAATCAGATTTTGTTAAAACTTTTTGATTGAGGCTACTGTTATTTAAACAAAATTTAATTTGAAAAATTTAATAGAAATATATCCAATCTGGGAATAAGACAACTAGGGTGAAATTGCCATAACACCTAATTATTTTAGATTTCTGGTATAGCAGTTATGTTCAAAATACCATATAGTGATTTTGCTTCTCTATATTGTAACTACAGAATATTGTTCAGGCCAAGTTTATTTTTATTCAATATTGCAAGAAAGCTTTTGCGTGCTTTTTGTGTTCTTATGTTATTTCCTAAATAAGAAGGCATATAAATAATACCTCGGAGAACCTGCAAATCCCATGTGTGTTAAATCTATATTTGATAGAAAGATGACCAGTTACACTCTTTATCACATTACTACTAATGGTTTACTTGATGCTGTAGCACTATAGCCAGTATTATTTTAAATTATGTATCATAACTATTCATCTGATTTTTTTAATAAAATTTTTCACATCTTTTATGATGAAAATATTATGAACATCTAGAATGTGAGAGTTTGAAAGTCAGTTCAATAACTGTAATAACTTAAATAATTTTAACTGTAATAACTTAGATAATTTTATTATAAAAATGATTAGTTATTGACCTGATGTCTGGTGTGTGTATGTGTGTGTGCACACGCACGTGTGGATGTGTGAAGGAAAATGTATCCTATCCATCATCATTCTCTTTTTTGTCATTCTGGATAGTTGAAATCCTTTCCAATAAATTGTTTACTTACACAGTCAGCATTATACAATATAATTTTAGCTCTTTTGAGAAATAAACACTAGAAAACTGTAGGAGCAATCTCATCTATTTTAATAGAGCTTTTTATACCTAAAATTAGTGCAAGATTTTATTATTGCATTTACACATTTCTCTTAACCATCTCATATTATTCACTAAAATCTCTTTTTTTAAGTTTTAATAATATTTTAAATTGTGCATAGAAAAGTATGTATATTTTAAAAAAATTGAATAATCACCAATTTATTAAAAATAAAAAGTTCTGAATTGTCTGTTACAGTCAGAAAGGTACTATAATTTATTCAGTTTTTTTTAATTAGGATGTTGGATAGGTGTATATGTAAACAATTAAATTCTAATTAATTTTGTAAATAGTAAATATGAGCGGGCCAGATTTATTTAATTTCTGTGTAAGAAAAAATAATATTAATTCGGTACCCTCATCGCAATGAAAGTATGAATGGAAGCTGTTTTTTTGTTTTTTTTTTCAGTAATTAGCAGTTTAGTAAAATTATTATTTGTTAATGTAAATATGAATATTTAATAATTGAAGTTTTCTTTTTTTATATTTCTAAATTAGTAGTTACTAATATTTTCTTTCTGTAATAAATTAATTTTTTTACGGTGTATCTTTCAAAGCAGCAGGGGCAGATTTTTTGTTTTTAAATTAAAGTTCATTTATTTTTCACCAAAATACAGTTCTGATAATTTATAGATCAGTTGTTACTTTTAAAAAGAGATTTTTGAAATTAAATTTATCATTAATAATATAACTTTGTTGCTAATTTATTCTATGTTCCAGTGATAGGAAACCGAGTCCTATACTACGAGTGAATAGTGAAGAACTTGATCTGTCTGCTCCTGCTCATATTCCAGTCTCAGAAACTGTCCATTCCCATGCATAAAACAATTTTTTTATTATACTACCTTTACTTTTGCTGACATAAATTTTATGCACTTCCTTTTTGTTATAATATCGTCTGCACTCCTGTATATGCTTATTTTTCATCATCTTTCATTTTACTAGTGATTAAAATATCTAAAATTTACCTGTGTGTTCTGTTAACTTATAACCAAATATTTAAATATTTTATTCATTAAAAAGTTATTTGCTTTTAATCTTTATTACAATTATTAAGAAGAAATTAAAACTATTTAGAGATTAAAGAAAACTATATAATTATTCTACCTTAATAATTTTTTTAATAAGTTATTGTTCACTTCTATAAAGATTATGTGGTAAGTGCAGTATGGGAATTTTGAATTAACAATTTTATTAAATGCAGTTTATATAAAAAATTGGAACTTTTTTCATACTGAGTGTATTGTTGAAAAAAAAAAACATTAGTACACTGTTTTTGTTTTTTTTTCTTTATTGTTATATACATATTATAAATGCATTTCTGTATTTATTTTTCCTGAATATTGAATAGTTTTAAAATTGTCAGAAATTTCCTCAAAAATTATCTTTACATTGACTGTCAAATGTGCAGTTGCATTGAACCTTCAG
Source organism: Lycorma delicatula (assembly GCF_047948215.1). Lineage (NCBI taxonomy): Eukaryota > Metazoa > Arthropoda > Insecta > Hemiptera > Fulgoridae > Lycorma > Lycorma delicatula. The sequence continues at coordinate 231,737,002 of NC_134456.1, forward strand.
CAAATATTTATTGTTCTCTTATTTGTTGAAACTATGTTAAACAGAATAAGTATCTAAATATGCAGCTAATTATTAAAAAACAATAAATCTTTTACCATCCAATTAAAAACAAATAAAGGCTATTAAAATTATACCTATATTTCTCTCTTATAGGTGACATGGTTTAAAATAATTATTTACCGCATTTAAAACAGAAAACTAATTTTTATGCTACTAAAAAGAAACCATTTTATTCGTTATAACAGTATAAAATAAATAAAACCAGTGTAACTATGTAGAGTTGAGCATTTAGATAATGTTGTATTTCATAAGACATCACAAGGTGGTTTTTGTTAGAGATTAAGTACTGTTACAAGGTGTGATAAAAAAATACGGTGAATGAATTTTTATAGCGGCAACTGCTGACGCCACATCCATATGCTGTAATTTGTCCAATAGCGTGATCAACTGAGACAGGCAGTGACAAGTTGTAACACATTCGAGCTTGCCAGTCAGCTGCCAGAGCCGCTAGAGTGAGGGTGTGTTTATCGTGTCTGTCGCGCAACATGGATTTTGAACAACGCATTAACATTAAGTTTTGTTTTAAGTTGCAAAAGAGTGCCAAAGAAGCTCACAAAATGTTAGAATCGGTGTACGGCGATAATGTGGTAACTTTTAATACTGTGTACAAGTGGTATGACCGATTTAAAAACGGAAATGAGTCTGTTGAAGACGAGCAGCGTGCGGGACTTTAACCTCAAAAACAGTTGAAAATGTGCAAAAAGTGGAAACAATGGTTCGTTCAAACAGGCGAATGACTATTCGAGAGCTATCGGAAGACCTTAACATCTCGTACAGATCCGTTCAAAGCATTTTGCGAAACGACGTACGAAGAAAGCGACCAGAAAAATGGACCAATGGCTTCCTTCTTCACCATGACAACGCGCCGTGTCACACCTCGCTTCTCATTCGCGAGTTTTTGGCCGAAAAAAGTGTTCCTGTCTGTCCACATCTCCACCATACTCACCGGATTTAGCACCATGCGACTTTTGGCTCTTCCCAAAAATTAAAACTGTGCTTAAAGGAAAAGATTTTGACACCATTGCTGACATTGAGAGGGCCACGACCAAGCAGCTGAAAGCCCTTCTGAAAGATGCCTTCCAGAAATGCCTCCAGTCATGGAGTCAACGTTGGGATAAGTGCATTGCTAGCCAAGGACAGTACTTTGAATAAATCGAATTCTATGTAACCTTATTACTTTTTTTAATAAAAAATATTCACCGTATTTTTTGATCACACCTCGTATTCATGTTAATATAATGTTTTTTACGATTAAACTAAGGAATGTTATAAGGTTGAGTAAAGCAGCAAAAGGAAAAAACGGGCATATTTTTTGACCATCCGTTTTATCAATGTTTAGCCAATAATTGACAGTTTGAAAAATGTTTGAAATTAGAAATATTTTTACATATCTTGAAAATAACTTCATTATTTTGCGTGGATTCATGATTGACCTCACTGTCAAGTTCACACATAAAACATAAAATTTTATACAGTTCATAAAAGTGCTACTGTACTGTGTTCTCAATGTTAATAATTTTATTAACAATAAATTACAGAATCTGTGTTTAAGAGACTCAAAAAAATTCAACTTGCTCGTTCAATGTTATTTTTTTGGATTCCCTTTTAATGTATCAATTTCTGGATCAGCTGGAATTTATAAAAATTAAATAAAAATTAGCTTGATAAAAAATACACTTCCTATATTAAAAAATGTTAAATTACACATAAAACAAAATTAAAACAAATGTATATATTAAAATTGAAAAATGAATAAATAAAATTATGAAGTACTGTAAATTAATATAATAATAAAAAATTATAAATTTTTCTTTACTATTTTGATTTTTTTTCTTGTGGCAGTATTTTACCATTTTTTAAGTAAAAAACTTGGCTGGAGTTATTTCAAAAATTATTCCTGAATTAGAATTCCTTTTTCTTTTTGCTGGATGAATTAAAATAAAGGCAATTCATTTAATTGTTCATATTCACCGTTTCCTGTTAAGATTTTAATTGATTATAAGTTTTTGTCAAAAAAGACTTTATTTTTTTTAATTTCGCCAAATTTGAAACTGTAGAATTCATGTTTGGAAATATATACTAAAATTTTGGTTAAACTAATATTAAAATCCTATAATATTTAGAGCAAATTGTGCAAAATTTATCCCTGAACTCATTCACAAAATAAAATATAGCGATGATTCATTAATCATCTCTTTGGAAACTTATTCTGGTTAACAACTGCAGTAATAAGGATTACAGAAGAATTAAGGATTAGAATAGGTTTTTAGATCTTTTTGTTTTCTTAGATTTATTAGAAAGCTAGAAATGAATTTTAAACCATTTAGTTTTTCAATTAAAGGTGTTCGTGATAGCTCATTATTTATTCAGTTCAATTTAGATTTTAGGAATTACATAAATAAATAAAAATTACAAGTCTCCTTTCATTTTTTAATAGATCAAATTACTCCTGAAACTTTGTTGCTATGAAGCAAAAAAAATATTTAGAAATTTTAACAAATTCAGGAAATGATTTCAACCGAAAAAAGTATTTTGTAAGCTGTTAAAATATTATCTCTTTTTAATTTTTGAATATAAATTATTCAGTTAAATATGTTAAATTAATTTTTTATATGTCATAAATTTTGAAATCTTCCCATACGGTATCCATTCATTTATAATGATTAATTTAAAAAGAAGTTTCTAAAAATTTAGCTTACTTCAATTATTTAATGTTCATATTTTAGTCGACTATAATATAATAATATTAAAATAAAGTTAGTCATTTTTATTAAGTGTCAATAATCACAGTTAATTAGTGATAAGAAATAAAGATTAAATTGTAATTATTTTGGAAATATAGATTATGAAATGTTTGTTGTTATATTTTGTTATTATGTACTGCTTGTTATGTAGTAATATATATATTATTAATATTACTATTAGTTAAGTGATTAAGATTACCAGAAGTACTTCTTTATGAAATTTATTATATTGTTGCCTTAATATTAAGTAGAAAATGAATTAAGTGTTTGATTTAGATTACTTTTAAAAAATTTGTCCTTAGTAGTAGACATATTTCTTTAGGTTAAGCGACTTAAAAATGACTGTAAATAAAAGTTATATTTGTTTATACAAAATCTCTATAACTGATCTTGTATAAATTCATGTTATTTAATAATACTGAATTTTTTCTTATAATGAAAAGTACTAGTATATTGGTACATTTTGGCCTTTTATTTCATTATCTTAATTTTTTAAATTGTTTAATGAATTTATATCAAATATTTTAATAAAATCCCACCTGTGTTTTATTAAAAGATTGATCTCCTTAGTTTTCAAGTTCGTATAAAGTACTGTATCTTTATTAAAATTGCTGAAATAAATTGTTAAGACTAAAAATCAACAAAGTTGATTTTCTGTACCTGTTTCATATTTTTCAGTAAACTACATCTACTTATAGTCTATTTATATTTTTAAAAGCTGCTTGCTGTTTGTTTAAATTTTTGACAATACCTGAAAACGGTCTTTCATAACCGTCCTTATTTCACACCTCATTAATATTATGAGCATTTACGTTTTAAATTTAATTCTGATTAGGGACGTTTTTCTGTATATCCCATTTTTCTTGTTTTACCTATCATAATTTTACTTGGGTATTCACTTGCATTATTCCTGAAGGTCGAGAACAATTCAGTTCGTTCATTACCTCATTATGTTAGTACATTCTACGGTATGATTTGAATCAAGTGTTCATCATAATATTAATCCTTTTCAACCAACCTGCACATGGATTTGTCAGTCTGTGGCCATACACCTACACCGTTAATGTGTTCATGGGTTATTTTGTATTGTAGGTTTCTTAAATGCACATGCATACTTTTTTTTAAATTCGTTTCTTTATTTAACACTGTCTAAGGTTCTGTAACATTCTACCTTAGATGTAAATTGAATTTTTCTCCTTGTGCAATATGTCTTGACAAGATTGTAGGTATATAAATAAAGTAGTAAATAATTTGAAGTAGTACTAAATAAAGAAGTTTATAGTTAAATAATTTATTATATTTAAAAAAAGACCATCATGGTATAACATATATGACATTTGAATGGTGTTGTTCAGTTTACATTCCTATATTTTGTATACGTATCTTTGTTTTTTTCTTCTAAAAATAATATTATAATTATAACAGTTTCTAACTAAACAGGCTACTTCATATATTCTAACGCTGGCATGAGCAAAAATTCAAACATATACTTTTAATCATCTAATGAAATTTCAATAACATCAAATGATTCATTGAATTGTTTTCTGTATGCTTGTGTACATAAAAAGTTTCTAAGGAGAAGTTTACATGCTAAGATATACGGCAAGAAATGTTTGATTAAAAGTTTTTTCCAAACTTTCAGTAAAGCTGTTTTTGCTAAAAGAATTAACAATTCCCTCTGATTCTTTAGAAATTTCGTTATAAAATCTTTATAAATGCACTGTAATATTTTAATTAAAATACAGCGAAAGCACACATTTTTCATCAGTTTAATTACTTTTGCAATGTCTCATCAATTTTATTCCTTTTATGAACCTGCACTGTGATATTTTCTGTTTTATCAACCTTCGTGTAAAGGTTAGCTACTCGACAAATAAACTTTCCTACCTAAGATTTGCATCCTTATTATCTTCCATAATGTACAGTAGAAGTTGCTTATAACAGGGTTGTTTGTAAAACAAAAATTAAGAAAAGTGGGTTTCTTATAATATTAAATATAGTAAAATGTTTTTTTTTTTAACAAGCTAATAAAGTTAGAAGTCGGTTATAACAAGCAAATAACGTTCTTTTGAGTAATAGATTTGTACCCTAAGTAATTAAAAATGTGAGTGATTTTAAAATACAGGTACAGAAATTAAATATTTGTCATTAATATTATATGTTTGTAATTTGAATGTTATAACAACATTGTTCAGTTAGACTAGGGAGACTTGACCTCTTCACAATATGTGAAAGTGTAATAAACAACCCACATGCAGTGTTAAGCCACATACACTTTTGTAATGGCTATTTCTGGATTCTGGAAAATTCCATTCCTCCACTATTATGAAGATTATGCCAGTAGTATGGCGATGGGAAGGGTGTAATTTTAGTCAAGTTCAGGTTAAGCGGTTTTTTTGTACAGTACATTCATGTGTTTAACTCAGGCTGAAGCGAGTTAATTTTCTGTGACCGTGTGGTATTTTTGATAAAGTTTTACACCACATAAGTAATAGCAGGTATTAAAAAAAAATTCTTTCCATTTGTGGCAAATTGAAAAAAAATACTGAAAAATTAGGAAGCAGGAGTTATAATTCTGATATGTGTAAAACTTGGGCTTACTACGTCCACTGTCTCAATGATTTAGAAGAATGATAATTTGAGGATAACTTTTGAAAAAATTAGTCTGGTAAAAAAGATAAGATTATGTGAAAAAATGATTTGAATGAAGCTCTTATTATGCGATTATGAAGTGAAAAGGAGTAAAAACATCTTCATAAATGGATTTATTTTGAAAATTAAGGCAGAAAAATTGTTGACCGGTTAAGATACAAAAGTTTTGTTTGCAGTGACGATTTAAAAACAGACCTCAAATTGATTTTTTGTAAACATTTACAGTGAAGAAGGCAACATAGATAATTCTGACATTAGCAGTTGGCTGGGTGAAAAATTGCCACTAATAAAAATTGGGTATGAATGGGAAGACATATTTAGTATTGAAGAAACAGCCTTATTTTATAAATTAACTCCGGACAAAACATTTAAATTTAAAGGAGAAAAATGCATCATAGTGCATTCAAAAGTAATGCTTACTGCTCTGTGTTTGATATGACTGGAACTGAAAAAAGAGAACTGTTTGTGGTCACTGGAAAATCAAGAAACCTCTGTTGTTTTAAGAATATCAAAAAGGTTCCGGTTAAATACTTAGCTAATAAGAAGGCGTGAATGAATTCTACAGTTTTTGAGGCTGAAATCTATAATTGGGATTGTGAACAGAGAAAAATTTTACTGTTAAATGATAACTGTCACACACCTAGTACTGGAAAATCTCATCGACAAAAAATTATATTTTTGTCTCAAACGCTATTGTAAAACTGCAACCATTGCATCAAGGTGTTATACACTCTTTTAAAGTTCACTTCAGACCATTTACCAGTATTACAGTTACTTGACTGCTTAGAAGAAAAAGAAGAATTTAGTCCAAATATTTTGTACGCTGTCAGATTAATCAACAGAGGTTGGGATAACGTATCTTCAACTATAATTCAAAATTGTTTCAAAAAATTCAGTCTTGCTGCAGTTGCAACTAAAGAAGATTACAAGCCAGAAGACAAATTACCACTGTCGAGTGGATTTTGACCATCGATTCCAAAAATTTATTTAATGGATGATTGTATGAATGTTGAATGATTTTTTAATAATCAAAAGGCCAGCAAATAAACAAATAATTAATGAAGTGAAACACAGGCAGATTAGCGAAAATGAAGATGACACGATAACTGAGAATACACAGTTATTTCCATCCGTGTAGCTTAAGACAGTTTAGAATTTCTTATGAAATTTCGTGAAAACAAATAATGTCAGCAATGAGTTTATAAAATGATTAAATGTTTACGAAATTGTTTTGAAAATCTCAGGTATAAAACCAAAAAGCAAACAACTATAAACATTTTTTTTTTAAATTAGGTTAAAAGATTAAAATTTTATTGATTTAAGCCTACAGTATTAAAATGTAACTTATGTAAGCCGTGTTTGTTTTGAAGATAACCTCCTCACCAATTTTAGGTAAGTGTACAGGTTTTTTATGCAAGTATGGTGCTTACAGTTTATATGCAATATGATTTTAATTTTTGTCTTTAAGTTAAGGCAAATTTCTTATACAGTGTTGTATTCTTTAATGTTGAGCATCAGTTATTTACTTTGTGTTTAGAGGGGAAATCTTTTTTTCAGGTAAAATAGGTTCATTTATTTATAGCACATTCAGTTATAACAAATACGTACTGCCAGTCCCATGAATCTTGTTATAACCAACTTTCACTGTAATTCATTGATTGAATATTAGTAATCCATTATACTCTTGTTAATAACTTCCTTTTATTGCTGTAAAACTTTTTTTGTAGAGTTGGTAGTGTTTATCTGAATGTAGTCAAATTTTGTAGAATATACTTTTTTCAGTTTTTCTCGTGCAGTCTGTAGGTACTTGTACATTTAAATTTTTTTTAATTTATGACCACAAAATATTTTTATTCTTTTTTTTAAATTTAGATATCCAGGTGGATTCACATTGTATTTGTAAATTTTCATATTTTTAAGAAATATGTTTAAAAACAGCTGTATAACTTTTAACTAACAATAATAATTCGACGATTTTACTAACCAATCCAAGGTTACAAGTTTTTTTAAATTTTGCGTATCTTATACATGAGTTTTTAGGAACAAAGAATTCTAGAATTCAAGGCTGTATGAATTAATAATATTAGAATATTAATTTACAGTTGTTTCTTTTTTATGATCTGAATTAATTTTTTTCTTTATTTAAATTTCTATATGTAATATTCTTTTAATGGTATAAAAATATACCAATTGATTTTGTATCCGGTAGTAAAATTATTAACTTTTCTTATTTTTTAGCAACATTTTTTTTGTGTTATATATTTTGATTTTATAATTTTGCATCTAGCTCTCATCAGTAAAAAGGGATATAATTTATCAGTAGCTTCCTTTTTTTTGCATACCATCTTTGTTTCACAATTTAATTTTTTTTCAAATTACTCATTTTTTATTTAGTTAGTTATTTGGTTGGTTATGCTTGGTTTAGTTTATCAATGGCAATGCCTGGAGGAGTGTCCTTTAATGCTAGTAATCACCACCCCTCATCAAATTCATCAGTAGCAGCTGCATCTGATAAACCGACATCTGGTCAGCGAGCTCGAGTATTGTGCGATTATGATGCCAAAGATGTTACAGAACTCAGCCTTATGACAGATGAGGTAAATTTGATTTTAATAAAAATACTTTGTTTAGTTTTAGTATAAATAAAGCCATGTGTATCTGATCGTTACATATCAATTTTAGTGAATTGTGACGATACATTATTGTTTATTCAAAAGATATAGAATTGTCATAAGGGAAATATTTCATTATGCTGATTGATCTAATATGTTAAATAAGTAACGTCAATATACATTTATTATTTGTCATTAGCATCATCATCATTTCAGTAATATGTTATAGGTCATAGACATGTTCTAGTAGTCCACTGTTTCCTCTGTCATTCTCTTTTCCTTTTTCTTAAAGAAGCTTAGTTAATAGTCTGTTAGCGAATTCTTCAATCCTACATGTTCCTTCCATTGCTCTCCATTATTTATTATTATATAAATTATGGAAATAATATTAAGGTCTGTACTAAAGTCTCATTGGGTATTCTATCCCTTTTTGTTACACCTTTAAGATACTTTAAGAGATTCATTTTGCTGGCCTGTGTTGAGCTTAATTCATTTCTCCTTAAAACCTTAGCCTCATTGCCATATAATGGGAGTAGATGCCATATAACGGTATATAGTATTGCCATATAATGGTGTTGTACAATTTTAAATTAGTTCTTATACAGCATCTTTCCTTAAATTTTTGTTCATAATCTCACATACTTATTGCAAATCTCTTCATTATAACAAAGGAGATAATGCAACCCAAATAGTTTAGAATAGAATTTATCTGTTTAAGGGCAGAGGTGTTAAGTATAGTCTTCAATCTTAGGTTCTGCTCCTTTGAATTCCATAATTTTAGTCTTCCCAATAGATATTTCACAATTGTAATCACCAGCCAACTTGTAATTTAAAAATACTATACTGCAATTTATCTTCACTGTCACTTAAAATGAACATTACATCAAATAATAAATTATGTAAATAATAGTTGTCAGCAAAATGTATACCAAGTGATATTTGTCATTTCCATATAATAATTAAGTTTTCCAAATATAAATTAGACAAAACTGGTGATAATGAAAACCCTTGTTTTAAACCTAAATTAGTATATAAAATCTTATTCTCACTGGCATTCTAATGATAGTGCCATTATATAAGCGTTTAATTAGTAATCAAGTGTACTGAAACACCATAACTATATATTTGATATAGAAAATTAATTTTTATCCAGATTAATTTTCTATATCAAATATATAGCTCTACAAAGGCCAGAGCAAATCTCTTAACAAAAATTCTCTCAATTGTCTGCATTGCAAAAAGATTGTCCAAACATGACTGGCCTTGCAAAATCCACTTAGTTCCTCAAGTAATTTTGCCTGCAATATTCCTGTTAATCTACAAGTAATTATTTTTTACTATATTTTGTAACTAACATTAAACAAAGAAATTCTTCTATAATTTGATATTCATTCCTATTGCCTTTCTTAAGTATGAGTTGAACTAAAGCCAGCAATCACACCTGTAGGATTGTACTTTGCATCCAACACAAATTTAGGAGGTGTAACAATGTGTTTCAAAAGCAATCCGCCATATGTAAACAACTCTTTGTTGATCTTGACAAAACCACAAGCCTTCCTATTCTTTGTTGTGTCAACAACCACAGTGATATGATCAATACCCACTGCCTAATAAGTTTTGTCAGTCGTTTTATATTCTGATCCTCACACCACAAGTTACTGAAGTGATTCACCCAACCGTCTTCAAGGATGACATCTATGACATTTAATTATGTTTTTATAAAATATAATCACGGTTCATCTTTTAAGATACTTAAAATATTTATTTATCAGTGCACAAGTTATGAACTTGACACAGTCCTAACCATATTAAATTGAACAAGCTATAACATGTGTCAAATGTATGGTACTGCATGGTTGCTTTCTAAACTGGTTTCCTAACAGCCTAAATAACTACTGTCAAAACTTTGTCATCTGAAATGTCTTGATAAGATCTTCTCGAACCTTTATTCTCTGTATTTAGAAAGTGAAACATGATTTTTATCAATAAAGAGTAAATATAATTTTGTAATGCTGTTATTTGGGTTTATTTGTAGATAGTAATATTAAATAATTAACAAAAAGAAAGAAACAAAATACCATTTAGTCTCAAACTTTTGGGACTTTGTCTGCTTTTGTTTGTGATGTAGTTCTGGATAAAAACATTTTCTGATTTTCATAAGATTCTACATTTCAAATCTGCAGCCAGTGTTGCTATTGGAAAGAGTGCCAAATGAAAGCCCATACATTCTAAGACCACTGCCTGACTGGTTCTTTTTTTATATATACTACTTTGAAAATATTAATTTGTAGTGAATTTATTATATATATATATATATATATTGTAGTTATATCATCAATAATTGATGTCTGATGACAGTTCTTACTTTTTCCTATCGAGTAAAATTCTCAATTTAACTAAAAGTTTCACAGTCAATAGAACTTTTTCAAATTTATTAATTTTCAATATAATTTAATTTTGTTCTTTAATATGTTAAATTGAGTATAAAATAAGTGAAGTATGCTGTTCACCAAACTACTAGGTATAATGATTTATGTTAGATAAATAAAAGTATTTTTTATCCCTTAGCAGACTAATGTATTATTAAAACAAGTGTGTCAGCACATGAACACACTACAGAAGCAAGCTTAATTATTAATGGTGCAAAATAATGTATACTCAATATACTCGTACACAAATTATGAAATTTTTTATTAATAAGAAATATGAACTAACAATGAAAAACACATATAAAAAAGAGAGTACGCATGTATATGCATAAGCTATGTATAAGAGTGAGCGAGAGAGAGATTACTTACCAAACACGCGTGTTAATATCAATCAATATGCAGTTAGTATTGATATATAGCTAGCGTGACACTCGTTTTTTCTCAGTTGACACCCTATCCTGAAGCCTGCGTTAAGAAGCTTCACTTCAGAAGTTAAAGCTTGAAATTAATCCAGGCAGTGAAATAAATTTTGCATTTGTTTGCCGACTTAAAAAAAGAGTGGTTAAAGTTTTTTCTTTTAATCTATGTTTGTACCTTGCTTTCATCAAGAGGAATAATTTTGATGAGTTTTTTATTTTATTATGAAAGTTCTTCTGGATGTTCTATTATAGTTTTATGCAGTTAAATTAGATAAAAATTTATTTAATGAAAATTGTATATTTACACACACTGATTCATAGTCATAATTTTGACAGAGTGACTTAAAACATCATACCAATAATAAAATACATGACATTTTTATTATTGTTATTGAAATGACTAATAGGTACAATGTAAATTATGATAGTGAAACTGCTTATGGTGCTGAAAGAAGTTCAGTGTAAGATTAAAAGGCTGGAAATCAAAAACTGTACTAAGTCAAATATATTTGATTTCTGTGTTATTAGGAAATAAAATTTAATGCAACATTGTCAAACTGTTTTCACCAAGTCTGGGAAAAAAATTTTTCCCACCAACATAACATAATGATGGTGTTTGATAAATCTGTTGCAAAGTCAAGAAATGACACTCATAGTACATTGTTAGAATCATTCTTTAGTTTACTGCATTTTCATTAAGAACATACACCAAGTTTCAGTCAGTTATGTTTACAATTCTTTTGCAGTAGTTGGAGTCAAACAAGTATTGTGATTTGTGAAAAAAGAGAATTTCATGTGGTGGTCAAAAATTTCATGCGGTGTACTTTTAAAGGTAAAACTGTTAATAAAATTAAAACCAAGATGGGTAAATATTATGGTGAGTCAGTTTCATTAATTAGAACAATTTACAATCGGTTTGGTTAATTTCAGAGCAGTCATGTGAAATACAAATGATGCTAAATGTTCTATTGCCGGCTTCTGTGGCGTGAGTGGAAGCATCTCGGTCTTTCATCCGGAGAACCCAGATTTGAATCCCAGTCAGGCATGGCATTTTCACACACACTACAAATCATCTCATCCTCTAAAGCAGTACCTGCAGTGGCCCCAGAGATTAAACAAAAAAAAAAATGTTCTAGATGGCCTCTTGAAGTTACAACTGCAGAGAATATTGAAAAAAAGCTATGATGGACAGAAGCTTGGAAGTGCATGAGATTGCTAAGACAAATATGCTTCACAAATGAATGAGTACATCTTATTTAATATGAATAATCACATATGCAAAAACTGTTCAAAAAAGGGTGCCGCATATGGTTGCAGTTGATTAAAAACACGAAGGGGTAAACATTTTTAAGCACAGTCTGGGGTTTCAACATAATTAAGTGAGATTTATGCAAAATTATAAAATTGTTGCCAAAACATCTGCCTGTCTTAAAAACCTGGATAATCAAAACTATAAGATTGAGGTCAAAAAATGAAAAATTTTCTTTCACTTTTGGATTATGAAAATAAACCTTAGTAAAAAGGCTTTCCGCTTCTGTATTAGAAAGAATTCTGCTTTAATGAAAGCCTTATATATTGTGAAACGATCAGACTTGAAATTTTTTTGCTATATTTTACTTAATTGAAAGGGCACTTTATAAAATTTTATTGTTTTAAATCTGTTTTTATGTTTGTTTATTTATAGGTTATCGTAGTTCGTAAAATACCAGATTGTGAAGACTATTTGATGGGTGAACGAGGAAATCAACGAGGGAAATTTCCTGGTGTATTTGTTGAACTCCTCAATTAATAAAACAATGATATTAATAATAATGCCATTATTGTTATTCAAATGTATAAACACCGTTATACATACATTTATTCTTATATTATTATTGTTATTATGTTAATTATTTAGTAAAATCTTGATGTATCAAACTTTATGTATCATAATACTGTATGCATAATAATTAGTGTTAAATATTTCTGTATTAATATTATATATTAATACAATAATATATACTATATATATATATATATATATATATATATAGTTTATTTAATAGCTCTGGGTAGATATTTTTATTAATATGTATAATGATCATGACATATATATATATTTATTTATTTATAAATAAATAAGTCTTCCAGCAATTTATGGCATGTGGTCAAATTATTGCATTTACTTTCATTTTTTAAGTTAGAATTAAACAATTTTAATATCAAGTTTTTAATGAAGAAAATCATTTTCAAAATAATTATAATGTCTGTTGTGAAATAATGTAGATTTTCAGCTACAAGATTAATTAAATTTTGTAAAGCCCTTGTTAATTAAAACTTGTAAAGCTTTGCAGTTTAGGTAGATCATTGTTATTTTTATAGCTTTTTGTAATATATTAATGATTTTTAAGAAATACTGTTATTTAAGTTATTTTGTTACAGTTGTGTTTGGTATACTGAAGCAGATATAAAATAGATTTTTGATTTTTTTGTAGAATCTAGTTTTCCTTTATCTCATTTGTTTAATAGAAAACTTTTTTCTGCTGAAATAATATACAGCAGTAAACAGCATCATAATATATTTTGCTTGAGACAAGACAGCAGAATTTTGTCTTTGGCGTTAGCTTATTTCCTACGTGTAAACAATTCTTAGGTTCTTAAATAATCCTATTATTTCTTTAAATGTTTACCATTTAAAAAGAGCCTTCCCAGCAGATAACTATTTTCTGACAGCAGTTCAAGTGGCTTTTCATACTGTGTAACACCAAGTTTTTTAATTATTTATTTTTATTGTAAATAGGTTTAAGAATATAATTTAATATTACCTAATTGCCTTACTCTAACTGTGGGAATATTGTATCAAATTTTCTGGTTTTGTACCTGTCAATATACATATACTGAGTATTTAACTTTGCTTCTCTTCTTAATGTTTGATTTTTGTTGTTAGCCAATTTCATTTTGGTTCCATAAAACAAAATAGTATTTGCAAGTCAATGATAATTGTATTATTAAAACTATTGTGATGTTTAGTTTTATTTTATTTGATTGCAGTCGACAAGAATTCAAAATCACTTTTTCAAATTTTTATAGAAGTTTTGTATGTTATCAAATACATTTCTACCAACATTTTTTTTATTGTATGCAGCTAATTCTGATTAGAAAGTTTAAATGTACAGCACAGTTTTATAATAAATACACCAGTCAGTGACACTTTTCTGGGAAAAAATCTATTCCTGATCAAATAGAAATCCCGTCCTGGACACTGTTCTATTCAAATGCCATTTTTAAACGGATCATCCTGAAATAAAAGTTCTGCTAATCAAATTGCAGTTATTTCTCTGAAGATCACAGTAAATATTATTTCATTATAAGAGTTTTTTTTTATCAAGTTTTTGTTACCTAATCAAATTATTGAATGCTTATTAAATATGTAAGTGTGATTTAACATTAGATGAGGTTTAACTAAGAAATGAGGTTTAAGAAATGTTTGAAAAATTTGAAGGGCAAAATAAACACATAAACACACCAATGGTGATTAAAAAAATCTGTTAAACCTAAGTTCTAAAAATAAGCTTTGAGATTGGCTACATTTTAAAATTTGCTTGTTCCGCTGATGCAGTTTATTTTATTTGGTTTTTTATTTTTACATATGCAGTAAATGTAAGTGAACAGTTATTTAACATATTAATTTTATAGTTATAACTTAATCTTGAAACAGGATTTTGGGTAAAGATTTTTTAGGTTCTGAATTCTAATACTACTTTTACTTCTCACAACTCTAGTATATCTATTTTTCCAAAACATCTAATTCAATTTGATAATAAACAATGAATAACAGACTAATCATTTTATGAAAAACCTCAGAATCACTATTATAATAAAAATACTTAACTATTATTCCATAAAAATTTATATATTTTTGCAAGATTGATTTCTTGACAATATTACATATTTGCAAAGAAGAAAAACATTCAAAATTAGTAAAACTTCCTTTTAATGATAAATTTAGGTGATGTGATGCCTTTTGATGATTAGCAATAAGTATAAAAGAAATTAATGTTAATATTCAGTCTTAGCATATTACATTTACTTATTTAAATTATTGATTTTCCTAAAATCAGATTTTATAAATTCAGCTCAGAACAAGCAGAAAATGTTCATTAACCAAAATTATATGCCAAATTAATGGAGCTGCTAAAAATTCCACTAAAGATTATAATATATCTAGAAATACTATCTGTTTTTTGGGCTGACAACATTTAGTTTTATGTATTCGAAGATGGAATTTTTCCCACTTCAGGTAAGGCATTAATTGTTTTTTAGTGTTACATACTATTGAAATACAATGCATCTTTTATAAATGTACACAAACTAAGTTGAACATTAATAAAAAATAATGTCAGTAAAGTCATGTTATTAATTATTAAGAACATTATTAAAGTAACTTAGGCAGAGCAGTGCTGGTAAATATTGTAATTTATTTAACATTAGTGTTATGTAGTTGCTCTTTTAGCAGCAAATGGTTTGAGTAAAATATATATATATATTATTATTATTATTATTATTATTATTATTATTATCTAGTTTGAAGTAGTAAATAAATATAAGAATGTATATGAATTGCTTTTTTTTATATGATGATTTCTTATGACTGATGTTAATGTAAATTTTGTAAATATCGTGCAGCATACTTACTGTTTAAAAATAAGGGGAAAAAGCAGTTTAATAGTTTAAAGATATGTTATTTTTAATAATTAATACAAGGAATGGATTTTTAGGTACTAATAAAAATAAAACTTTTTATTTTAAGTTTCTGAAAATTATTTTTTCATATTGTACACTCACTAAACACACCTCATCATTTGCTTGAAAATTTTTTGGCATTGCTCTGTAAAAAAAACCACCATTTATAATTATGTTACAAATGTCTACTAATTGTCTCCTAGAATAAAGCCTGATAGCAAGAAAAGAACCAATCCACTCACAAAAAGTTAGTCTTGTATTAATAGTCTTGATTAATCACTAACATGAATGTTCTTAATGTCGCCAGATAAAAACTCATACATGTTTTGACTTTTTCTAAATAATATGACTGGTACAATAATTTAATCAATGGATAGAAAATGTATGCAATCCACGATGTTAGAAAATATGACTGAGAGTTAAGCAGTGCCACAAGCTTCAAAACAGTAAGCAAAAAATGCATATATAGAAGGCCATTATACATGAAATATCACATTAAACACTACATCGTGTCTTAGCAGCTCCAGAATTGATAGTGGTCATATTTTGATCAAGCTCTAGGTTTCTCTTATCTTAAGCAAATGTGTTAATCACGATTTCTTTTAATTAAAATTTTTATTTTCTTCTGTATGATTTATATAACTAAAGTGTTTTCATTGAATAAGTCGATTATTTATTTGAATAAAAATTGTAATTACTTAAAAATCCTTTCTCTAATTAATTATAAATGTATTTTTTTAGTAGAGATAAGATTATTTGTTTATTGTGTTTTTGAATCATTTTAAAAAAAATACAAATCAAACTATAAAGCAAATCTATCCTGTGAAACAGATTATCAAGAGTATCTATAAAAAGTAGATAAAGCACACTTAAAAAAATAGATCTTGCTATGTATAAATATGTAAGAGATGAAAATTTGAACACTGCTGCAAATTAATATTTTAATAATAAACCGTAAACTCGCTATGAAATTTGGAACTTATTCGATTATTTATCAGTGAGTATATTTTTTTTATTTGTATATATTGTACAATTAAGAAATGTGTATTTTTATAATCAATGGAGTTTTTTACATGCATAAATGATGAATCACAGCAAAAGTCAAATACATAATAAAAACTGACCTACCTCAAATGCAGAGTTTGTTATTACTATATTGGCCACATTTCATAATTTGTTGATGAATTATATATATATATTTACAGTTATTAATAATGATATCAGTTTTATTGTTATAAATGTTGACAGCAATATTTTCTATATATATTATTTTACTGAAATTAATCTTTTTAAGATTCATATTATTTCTCTATACTGTTAAATTATATTTAAATTCTATTAATTAAATCACCTACTGTACTTGATGGTTTATTTAATAAAATTTATAAATATATATATTAATAATTAAAAATAAGTCAATTCCTGATTAATTAGCATACAATTCTTATCAAATTTTATCATCTAACAGTTAGTTCAATTAATTGCATTACAAGCTTTATATAAAAAAGACAATGTATTTACAATATTTAATATTTTAATATTAATATATAGAAATTATCACTCACTTAAAAAATAAAAGTCGCTCAATTCACATTTATATGAAGGTGTTTAAATAAAAAGATAATTTTGTTAATTCACTTCTGTATCCATTTCATCAGAATTTGTTTTTTTAGTTATTTAATAATGCTTTAAATAATAGCTTTGTACTGTAGGAGAATTGTTATAAGCAACTATATATTTTTTAATTATTATTTTATGTTTATTATTTATTTTATTAATTTTTAGTTAAGAATGAGTAATTAGAATATTTAATTTCAACCAAAAATACTTGATATTACAATAACTCGGTTCATTTAGACAAGATCAGACCAGAATTAATCTGGATAAGTGAAAGTTCTCTTTTTGAGATCACCTAAGTATGAAATTCATAGACTTATTTTTTTATGTATGTATTAATAATAAATTAAAATTTTATATACAGATAGTTCAATTATGAAGAAAATAGTCAAGTAATTCAGCCACAGTTCTCTAAGCAAGGGATGAGCGAGTTCAATATGCTATTGCTTTTATAGCAGGTTAACTTAACCGTCTGTATGAACTCACACATCTGACTGATGGATGTGTTTCTAGTTGGACATCCAACTAGACCACACCAAAATTACAAAGGAACTGGAGTTCAGTGGTTTTATAAAAATTAAATTATAATTAATCATCTATATGTTTAAATATTTTGATACTGAATCTGCCTGGACAAACATGGAGGCTATACTCTGTGTGTGTGTGTGTGTGTGCACGTGCTCATTTTAATAAAATTACTTTTTTCTCTTAGTGTGCACTTATAGCAGATATTCTTTAATGTATAATAAATTTCAGTCTGAAGTATTACCGTTTCTTGAGATTTTTTTTTCTCTGAATATAATATTTAGTTGTAAAAAACAATATTCTAATATTAATATTTTTTTTAAGAGTAATTTTTTTTATAATGTATGTAATTGTTACAAGGAAAGAATTTAATAGCATTGCCTTTCTCCCTTTTATGAAATGCACCGTGTTTGAAATATGTGTATAGAGAATTATTTTTAGATTTTTGTAATTCATTTTATTTTTATTTTTATTTTTTTTATATTAACACTTTTTTTTGGTATTTTTTTTTAGGAAAATTTAGAATCTTAAGGAATTTACATTATTTTACTGTATAGTTTTTGAACGTTGAAAGAAATAATATAATAAAATGTTTTTCAGTAGAAACTGGATTCTGTCCATAAATCACTTCAGGTTATCTAGCATAAACGGAGCAGATTATTTTTATTTGTGGTTTTTAGCAATAATAGACTAACTATTAAATTATTTATAACATATACAATACATAATAACATTAAACTACTTGAAAAGTAATTTTATGTTATACATTAAAAAAAATCTTGCTACATATCACAAAAAGGTTGCAAAGCTGTAACATATAATGTTACTATTTTTTTTATGCCTTAATTTCTGTATAAATTAGAAACTGAAAGTGCCTGCAACTGTGTTTCCTTAGAATTGGCAGCTGTCACTGTATTTTGTGTGCATTTCAGTTTTTTATCAGAGATTATACTTTACTCAATTTTTGATAAGCAGCAATTGTTTCGAATGACCACAAATAAGGATTTTTTTTTGATTTTTTATAAATACTAGAATTAAATTCAAAATTGGTGTTGTCCATTATAATTATGTTTAAACAGTTTTTGTGCAGTGTACATAATAATGTAAAAAAAAAAAAGAGTTGAATATTTGTAAAAACAATGTTATATTACAAAAATGGTCTATTCTTAACAGATATTTTAAATTTTATTTAGTGATGCATGAATAGTGTGTTATTTATGATCTCTTCCTGAAAAGGTTATAATTTGAATAAAGTAAAACGATCATTTCACCTTCATCTTCATTTTTATCACTTAACCTTCATGATTGATGTCTACATCTAATGTTTCTATATATGCTTTACTACATATTTTATCGGTTATAGATGAATAAATTTTAAACTTGCAAAGTAAACTGAAGTAGTTTCCCCATCCTAAAGATAATTGATTGTTTAATAATAATTTGTTGATAGTTCTGTTATTAAAAAAAATTATGAACATTATTAAATTTCAGTCAAATTGAATTTACTATCCTGTGTATTATTTTTGAACACTTTGCTTGGGTTTTCTGGCAGCTGGCATTCTAAGAATGATACAGTTAGATTGCAACCAGTATAACTTCATTGTTTCACCTTTTCAACTCAAGAATCTTTTACTAGTCTCCTCAGCCTATGTGAGCATTTACCCATAATGCAACACAATTTTTCAATTTAACCCTAGAACTGGTCTTTAATTCAGAGGTGGTAGGCTCTTTTATTAAATCTTGCATGTATTAATTTAAAAAATTATTTTTTTAATTACTCCGTCATATTATACTTTAAGTTTTTTTTAATATTTGTAGAAAAGATGGTATACTCAAAAAAAAATTACTCATGTTTTTTGTGGTGGAACAGTTCTGAATTTTTTTATACATTATTGTTTTCAAATTAATTTGAAATAATTAAATGTTGTCTGAATGGGAAAAGAGGAATAAAGAAGAATAGAATGTATATCTTTTGCTGATGAACAGGTGAAGAAATTTCAGTACTTAGGAACTTTATAACTGATGTCCTGATTTGCACAATAGAAATTAAAACATATCAAAAAGGAAACAGACATTTAATAGGAAATGAAGACTATTACGTGGAAAGTTAAACTTAGCGTTAAGGAAGAGATTTTATTTGGAGTGTGACGCTCTATGGAGCTGAAACATGGATGATGAGAAAGGCAGACAGAAAATGAATTGAAGCTTTTGAGATGTGGGTGTGGGGCATAATGATAAATGTCAGAGGACAAGACCATGTAGAAAATGAAGAAGTATTAAGGAGAAATGGAGAGAACAAGAAAATGCTAAATGTGATTTAATACAGGAAAAGGGACTGGTAAGGATATTGTATGAGAAGGTGTTTATTAGTGGTGAATGGAATTGGCATGGGTAAATTTAAATTAATGAAAATAACACTAAAAATGAACTATAAAACTATCGTACCATATATTGTTAACGTGATAACAGAGTGAAATACTTTCTTTCACTGAACTGAATAATGTTGTGATGTGTTATAAATGATATATCATTATTAAACATCAATAACAGACTCAACACAATCTTTAATTGCTTATCACTGGTATGCCATGGTGCCAGATAAGTGACAGTCTACAGTACATTATTGTAAGCGTAAAGCAATAATTCCATTTGCACATGGGAATGATTCAGCCTAAACTAATGAGATATTATTCTTACATCCTGAATTCATATTTATATCTGCTCCATGGTTTTGTAAGACAAGGCTTAGAATTATGTTCAGGTAGTACATTTATATTTTACCAGTATAGGGTTCGTACATATCTATCATCAGAAATCATATAAATTAACGCCATATTTTCTTGGTTTTTCTTTCATAAAGGGCAGCACCTCTAAAAAGGCTCAACATCTTGTCTAAAGTAACATTTATTCCAAGAGTGTAAAATTTTAAGAAACTCATTTATTTTTTTTTAATTTCACAATTTTGAAAAAAATAATTGGGATTACTTCTTTCTGATTATTTTTAACTGTCAATAATTCTTGTAGTGTAGTATTACTCACAGGATATCAGATACACCAACCATTCACTGGGAACCACAGGTTATTAGCTCTTAATTGTGCCTTCGTTAGCATCTATAGTATTCAACAACCTTATGAATGCCTAGTTCAACTTTGTCTGATTATTTCTTTATTGATTATAAATTGTATGATATCTTCTAGAATAAATAACCGAAAAGCATGTGCAGGAGTTCTTATGCATCTTTTACACCAGGTTAACCTCTTATAATGTTAGCTAAATCTCTGGTACATATTTCTGCATTTTACTTACACATAATCTACAAGATTTTGTTAAATTTTACATATATAATAATAATGTACTTACAACAGTCCCCAACAGATTGAAACCTCCAAGGAGGAATTCTAAGAGCTTGTCTCCAGCTTTTATCTCATCATATATTTTCTTAAGTGTTTGAAAAACATTTTTGTTTTTGAGAGGTAGAAAGGATTAAATTCTAAAACAAAACAGTCCAGATACTAAAGAAAATATAATTTGCGTGCAGCTTAAACCCCCCTCTTGGTATCCAAGGGTTAAAGGAAGAAAATTCTGAATCTTGTGCAGTCAAAAAAGATTTTTAATTTTAACCAAGTCATAATCATGTTGCCCTCTAATGGACCATTGTTGTCCGATAAAAATTTTAAGCTTGTATTGCGGACTACACAAAAAATTAGATATCAAATTGAAGAAAGTGCAGGTTTTTTTTAGTAATTCTCAGACTAATTGCCTAAAAAGTTCAGACAGTACTGTAAACTCGCTGTTGTATGGTAACCAAGTGTTCAGTTTTCTCAGTTGTAAGCATTATTATTGCCATTAGAAAAATTAGTAAAATAATGCATTTAAAGGTCGTAAAACTATGTAATAAATATAAAATTCATGGACTACTAAAATTTTTCTGTGGACTCCAGTTGAGAAACAGTGCTCTAAACGCAGAAAAATTGTTAACAATAGTAAACTAATTCTTGACATAATTTTAATAACATTACACAGTAGCCAGCAATAAAGATATCAGATGAATTCCAGCAGTTGTGATGCCACTTATAACACTGGAGATAATTAAAACACCAGAAAACCAAAATGTAAGCTCTTAGTTTGTGGCACCAAAATTGAAATATTCAATAATATGGCTGTGTAACTTGTTTCGATCTCAGCCATTTAAGATAAAACTGCCACAAAACCAACTGAGCCAATTCTTGGGTTGAAATGCAGAAAAAATTACCTTTGAAATTTTCCTGGTCTGAATGTTTCATTGGTGATCACTTTTTTGAAGATTTTGAATCTTTTTTTCCATTTGTAGACTTATTATATTTATTTTTTCAATTGTATTTTTTATTTTATAATACAGCCTTCATGTAAATGCAATTTTAGTGTATATATACAATTCATAAAGTTAATTATTAGCAATATCTTATCCATAATCATATTTACACTTTGCTGAAGTTGTAGAAATATAAGTAAAACAACGAATGTTTCAGTTATTTTTAACTAAAATATTTATTATTGTAAGCTCTAAGAATTAAATTTAATTTTAAAGGGATTTTAAAATGCCTTCTTGTTAAAATAAAAGCAATTATTGTTATGTGAATATGAAATATATTATAAATATATATAAAAGATAATTATTCTTAAATATGACCAGTTATATTTGCAGTTATTTAAATTATATTTCACACAGTTTTGTTTTTATTTTTGATAACACTAATATGTAATGAATATGAAAAACTCAGAACAATTATAATTAAACATGTAAAGTAGATTGAATATATTATTCTTTTTGTTTAGTATATAAATTTTATATTTTATTATTTATTATTGAAGAAGCATTATAATTTTTCCATTTTTTATACATGAAATTTATTAAGGTTATTCTGTCTAATCTTGTTATTTTATAATTTATTGTAAGGTTTTTTTTATCATTAAAGTCATTAATTTTTTAAATAGTATTATTTTTTAATCTAAACAAAGCATCATTATTATATTCCAGATGTAAAAATAAATAAGATTTGTAAGTTGAAAAGGGGTACAAGTTATGTTTGTAGTATTACAAAAACATACTAGAGGATATCGATCACCTAAACCCCAAAGTACAGTAGATAGTGAAATAAATTGGTAATCATGTGTATGGTATACTTTGCTTTTTAAAAATATCTACTTTTCACGAGCTGTGATTATTGTGAGCTATTAATTTCCTAGAAAAGAGTTTGGAATTTCTATTGCCATGGTGAGATCACACTCTAAATTTTAGGAAGTTTAAAACGGTATGATCCTTTTTTTTGTGTGAAAGACCACCTATTAGTACACAAATTAACAAATAGTTGCTATCCTTTCCTTCTAACCTGACCTTTAAAATATAATTTTAACATTACTTTTCATGTGGTAGTCTCACCCCACATCTCTGATACCTCACCCTGGCCTCAAAGATAAAAGAGAATTCTGCACCCCAGAAGGCCAAAGTGAAACTACTGCTGAGAAAGCATCATAAGGATTCATGACACAAGTATCTCGCCTTGATATCTGACAGTGTACCTTTGTGTTCAACCTTAATAAAAGGGTAAATGAAGGGAATAAGCCTCACCACCCCATGCGTGGACAGAGAGGCCTTTTAGCTTATTTTGAGTGACTGGGCATTGGTTTTCGTAATGTCCTGAAGGACCAGTTCACTCCAACCACCACGCATGTAGAAGCCTTCCTCAATGACTTCTATGATTAGGTGGAGCACACCCCCACAAAAAAAACTGCATCCCTAAGGAAAAGGACCCCTACAATTATTAAGGCCACAAGCCCTGATAAAGCTCCAGGATAGATGGGATTAAAGTCTGAGCATACGTCCGGCTTTTTAAGCAACAATCATTACCTTATTTTCTTCAATCCTGTACTTATAGGGTATAGGGTATTCTCCAGCTTACTGGAAAATGGCTAAAGTCATTCATATGCTTGCAGAAACCAGGGAAAAAATTACTTTCCCCAGAACTATAGAAAATTTTGCTGCTTACAATTCTGTTGGAAGTTGTTTGTAAGGGTTTTTCTTGAGTGACTGAGAGATCCAGCCAAAACAATTCGGGTTTCAAGAGGGCCACTCAACAACTCTGCAGCTGGTGGAGAGCCTTGTTAGCAGTCTAAACAGGAAGGCGGTAATGACAGTTGTTATTCTGGATGTGGCCAAGGTCTTCGACAAAGTTTGGCTGACAGCCAACTATATCAATTACCTCATATGATAGTTCTCAGTCACCATATCAAATTGCTAAAGTCGTACCTTCTGGAGTAACAATTCACCATACACATAAGGGGATGGGTTTCCTCCACCCAAGCAATAACCACTAGAGTCCCCCACGGGTCATGCTTTTGCCCCTTCTGTATCAAGCCTACATGAAGCTTTGGTGTGTTAACAGGGGGTCAGTCAACGCAATCCTCTCTCCCAATGATACGGCATTCTATTATTAATCTCAAAACATGGATTACATGGTAGAGACTCCAATGGCAGCTTGATAGGTGGCGAATCAGGATCAATGGAGAGAAGTCTGTGGCCTTGTTGTTCACATACAAGCGGCATGGCCTGGCCAGGCAACTGGAAATATCAGGGAAGTCTTCCCTTTGGGATGAAAGTTAAGTACTGGGGAATAGTATGCGACAAATGGCTTATCTTGGACAAGCATTCGTATATGACCCAGAGGGCAAAACCCAGTCCTCTGGGTATGGGACCCAGCCAGGGTCCCTTATACCCAGTACATAACCATGCAAAGCCCCATTCCATTGATGATGAAAATACATATAACAGTTGTACATGTTACAGATGATATTTGAAGCACCATGGCTCATCAGAAACACCACATTACACTACAGTGCTGGTAAAAGGACAGCTTTCAAAGTAGGTGTGGTGCAGAATTTGGAATGCCATGTGCAAACACCAGCATCTCAGAGATATCTACCAAGGTAATCCTAATCCTTAGGATCCTCTCTGAGACATCTGCATGGAGGATCCTTACCACATTGGAAAAGGCTTCATGCTGTCCTTGACAAGTCGCCAAGATTGGTAGGACAAGAAATCTAATAATCGCATCCCATACCAGGCTGGAAGCCTCTCTTATCAGATATTCAGTGTCCCCTTTTTTGCTTATTTAGTTTAGGCACAAGCATGACACCAAACAAAAACATTACAAGATTTCAATAGTCTGAAGGTGAGATTGTCAAATCCTTTCCACTTTAGATGGTGTACAAGATTACCCCTAGTTTACCATGCTGGCAGCCCCATATCAGATTTTTTTGGGTTAAGCTCAGTTATGACTTATAAACTTGACTTCTGAGGTTTGTCAGTTCATTCATCTGTCCATCTGCCCCTAGTGTTAGGGAACTATGGAAAGGCTTATGAGATGTGTTCCAACTATCCAGATAGATTAATCTCCTCTCCCAGTGATAAGGGGGGAGATAGATTACTTCACAAAACATTGTTCTTTTTCTTTTGTTTCAGGTGCTACAACTGTACAAGGACAACTTCTTCAGCTTCATGGTTCCCCAAACACATCCTAGATATGCATGTGTAGAAGAAATTGAATGGTGGTTCTCGCTTTTTGTCATACAATGCGCAAGGAGATTGCTTCACCCTCATCTACAAGAATATTGTATATATACAAATTGTAAGTTATCCCACTGATGTTGTCAGAAGATAGTGACAATAGAAGTTCAGTATTTGCCTGACCTAAGAGCAAAGAGGCCTGCACGTTCCCTTGTGTTGCTTTTCTCAGAGTTCAAAAGTTACGGTCCATAATTATTTACAACTGGAAATACAAAAAGGCAGGCTAAAGAAGAAAGACCAAATCTCAAAAATTTGAACCAGGTCCAGCTGATGCAAGACAAAGATGGTGAGAGTGAAGAAGTCTACCTTAATTCATAAACCATCCTTTTCTCTACCTTACAATCTAGGCCGATCGTTAGGAGCACATGCAAAACCCCTTCGGTGAAGGGAGCGCATTGCATTTTCCAATAACTAGGGTCCCATCAGGTGCAATTCCTGCTAGACCAAAAAGCACTAGCACTGACAGGTCTCCAGTGGATAGACTAAAGGGGAATTGTGCTGGGAGAAAGGTGCAAAACATTGCATCACCCAAGGTCAGTCAAAGTAATGATTTTCAAATTGATCTGCAAGAATCTCAACACAATTTCATCCATAAACAAAACCAGATATAAAACTGACAACAAATTAAAAAATACCCACCATAGAATAAGAAAGACCCTACAGCAAGACCAACTGTTGTCTAGGTTCTAAGATTAATAGGTGAATATATATCTCCCTATCCTTTACGTGACAGTGTAAAACAAGTACATTTTTTCTCAGTTTTCAATTAAGTGAGGAACTCTAGTAGGCAGAACCAACATTACATAATTTTGCAGATTGTACCTACTGACAAGACTTATCCCAACAAAAAAATCACTCACATTTCTCAGAGAAGCTGTAACTTGGGATATTGGTAGTATATAAAGTGTCTTCAGTTTTCAATTGATAATAAACATGTTTTTTTCCCAGCAAGACCTTTCATAATACAATTGTTATCAGTCATATATAACATTTTAAAAACTATATCCTAGGTACACATCTATCATAAAGGATAATTTTTACATGTGAGGCTTCTTTCCTTTTTATTTTAATGCCAACTGTTATAGACATTAGCCTCTAAAAAATGACAATAGCATACAATGAACTACACCCACATTCTTAACACCTTCACACTTCTAGATTTTTTTCTATTAATGTAGCTTCAACTAGCAGTTTAGTACTATTTAACGACTATTAGTTTTCAAACATCCTTAATATATCTATTAAGAATTCAGATTTTTTCAGTATCTTAATAGATTTACTTTGAATAGGACACAAAAGCATGTTGCAACATCTGCAAATACGGGGTGATAAAGGTTTACACCAAAAATATACCTATTTATAGAGTAGTGTAGGGTATTTTTGTTTCGTACGACTAATAGAAGCTAGCAAGTTTAGAATGCTTTATTACTGCACATTGTTTTTTAATTACTGCAACTTGTTTTTTTAATTAATTAAAAATACAGTTAATTTTTAATCGACATTGCTCAAATAAGATTAAGCTAGTTGGCTTTTTAAAAATTATTTTTTAGTTCTATAAGGATTAAATTAAGTTACTCAATTTTCTAAATTTCATAAAACATTCACGATTAATAATTTATACATTATTCTAATTAGATGCATTTTCCAGTAAACTTCCCAGAAACATTTTGCACATAAATATGTACTCGTAATTAAAAATTCATATATTCTTCTCAAAAGATGGCATTTAGACATAAGATTTAAACTGAATTTTGAATTTGGTGTTGGCCTAGTATAAAGCAATTATAAAACTATGTGCAAATAAGCAAGGGCCAATAGTAAGAAATTATGTCAAATATTGGCCAAAAAACCACAGAGATCAATACTAAATTACTTTTAATATACATCTACAACACAATAAAACATTTTATGTAGAAGACACAAAATTGTTAAAATCACTTCTTTTTCTATGGTTTATTTTAACCAATTAAAAATATATTTAAAAAAATATATATTGGTGACTTCAGCTCACTCATGTTAGCTGTTTCCCATTTTTATTCAAGCAAGGCTCACCAAAACATCGTAAGACATTTGGAACTGGTTGGTTACATACTTTAGCATTCAGGTCTCCCACTATTATCAAAAAGTCTGAATGATATTTATTCACTTGAATTTGGAGGTGTTCATAAAATTCTTCTGTTTATTTATTCTTCCCCTCTTCAGGCATATATATGCCAATTACTGTCAGGTAATATCGATCTATTTTGAAATGTACAGTGATTATACTTCCATTAATACAGGTGTAATTTCGAATATGTTTCTTCCACTTTGTTTCCACAAGCACTGCAACACAACCACAAGCTCTTTTCCCTTGCTCAACGCCACTATACATCAATCACAAAATTTAAATTAGAAATTGATATTTGTGCAGTTAATCCACATCTTTCAATGGAATTTAATGTGTGAAAATATATCAAACTTACAATGTCTGAACGGGTGTGTGGAGGAAATGTTGACGAGAGTAGATTTGCCTTAGTAGTTATACTGCTTTGGTTGATTTTTCCGATTGTATGAATATTTCAGATGGTGGTAATATTAATTTATGTACTGAATGTAATATTGTTTATTCAAAGGGAAAAATTAAGTATTTAGACTAAGATCACAGTCTTAAAAATCACCACGGTTTATTAAAAGCATTTTTTGATAATCTCAATAAAAACAAAATATAAATTTATTTTCTGAACATTTATTATTTAATAAAAAATATACATTTACTTCTTCTTAGACACACCAACAGTTCTTCCTCTACGTCCAGTGGTTTTTGTGTGCTGACCACGCACTCTCAAACTGAAAGAAAAAAATTAATAATTACTTTAAATTATAAAAAATAAGCGATAATAAAACCTGTTATTCCTTAAGAAAGCATGTAACACTGAACTACAGGTTCATTGACAAAAAGTACCAATAGACCCAAACAGCAATGTTTATTAATTTAGCACAATCTTAACAAAAGCAAACAAAAATTTGAATTATGTTGTAGTTTGTGCAATACTGTATGTTTTTATTTATTTCATAAATAATGTTTAGCACATAAATTATTTGTAGCAAATTATGACAGAAAGATGATGGGATGAGGTGGGGTGAAAGATATATAGATAAATTTGTACTGAACTTATCTTTTGTTAAACTTTCACAACTACTACACCACTAATGTATATAGTAGAGAACACATGTAACATACAATGTAGTATGATCTGTGGTCTAATCTTTTAAACACAAACACATTTGAATTTTTATTTTTTATATATATTTGTTTATCTTCATCATGCCCAAAGTAATCATGACTTATTTCTCCTGATTCAAGATATCATCTATTCATAATAGTAACTTCATTCAGGCTGATAAATTATAGCCATGTTACTTTTCTTTACGAAATAAATTTTACAGCACGTAAAAATTACAAAGCCTAACAAGGATTTGAACCAAGATCCTAGGTATCCTAAAATTTCACAACTTTTAAGATGTTATGTTTCTGAACCAGCAAGGTTTAATACTATACAATTGAACAGAAATTCTAACCTAAGTTTTCCACAAAATATGTACAGAGTACATAAACTCAATGAAAAAATTATATTAAACAGAATGACCTTACCCCCAGTAGTGTCTCATTCCACGATGAGCTCGAATTTTTTTTAATCTTTCTAAATCATCACGAAGCTTACTGTCAAGGTTAGCAGATGTTAACTGTAAAGAAAATGAAATGAAAAATTACTACATGATGATAATGCAAATTAAAGATGCTTAACTTAAAAATACAAAAATCAGAGAAGAATAAATCTATCCATGCAGTAAGTAATCATTACAACACGTGAATTTCAGCGAGGTACGAAATCATAGTGAAAATATAATTTTATGTTACACCAAAAAATACCAGACTCTAATCAAATTATAGTCACCTGTGTATATCTATACACAGTATTATAATCATTACTAATATATTAGTCACCATATAATTAATCAGTCATGTAATTAAACATTTATATAATGTTGTCTTCTCAGTTCTATTAAACTCTCCATCTTTTCACATGATCACTCCTTTGTTCTAATGTTCAATTTTTGTGTTTCTTTTACTTATTTATTACTCTGTTATTTAAAGTTAATATAATGCAATTCTTCTAAGTTTACTGGAACATGGTACTTTGTTTGAGTGTAGTGTATTCCAACATTTTTGTCTGTGTGTCTTGAGTTATACCATTATTTTGATACCATGTCTGATACCGATTCAGTGCACGATATAATTTCCCCGTCGAAAAAAAGCACTTCAAGTTGTACAGAAAAAAACTTCATTTTAAATGTTTACAAAAGCAAATTATAGATAAATACAACAGTATTGCTTTCAGATCCCGTTAACAAAATTGCTAACATAAGTGGACGTTGTGCTGCTTCATTGTACAATGTGATTTGTGAGTATAAATTTAATAATGAACTGCAGTCTCCTAAGAAAACTAAACCCTGGAAGTCTATTAAAAAAAAGTTATGATTTTGATAAAAACACAATAGTCCATTTGTGTAAAAAAAGTGCATGAATTTTATTTTTGAAACAAACTGCCTATAATAGAAAAGTATTAAGAGTTGTAAATGACAATAATGATCGTCTAGATTTCTGAAGAACAACTTTTTATAAATTGTTAAAAAGTATGAATTTTGATTACGAAAAACAGGAATGGGAAAGTGCTTTAATTGACAGCGATGATATCATCATATGGTGAAGATATTTCATTGAAAATGAAGCAGAAGGCCATCATAAAACATATGAAACTTGAGAAGTCTCATTTGGAAAGACAAAGCTGTCAATTCATCATAAGAAGCCTTTCTGTGGGGCTTATCAAACAGTAATAAAGTTTCATAGGGTAAATGTAGGTATCTCATAATTACATATAACGGCAGTGAAACAGTTTGGTCTCTGGATTTTCTAATCAAAATCTACAGTAGAGTCTAAATGAGAAACAGTTTAGCGATGTGTTACCTCTTCTGGAAGATAATTTGTCTTGAACAACACCCTCTACCATTCATGTAAAAAGGAAAAAATTCCATCAGAGTCTAGGAAAAAGAATGATATCAAAATGTGGCTTAGTTCAAAAAGAATGATTTTTAATGAGGATAAACTTAAGGTCCAATTACTGCAAAAGGTTTGTGTATTAAAAATAATTTTAATGTGTATAAAATTGATGCATAAGCAAGACCCAATTGTAAAACCGCGCTTAGATTATCTTCCTATCGCTGTGAACTCAACCCAATTGAGTTAATTTGGAGACAAATCAATTTATGTAGCATCAGAACATATTACTTATAAAATATTTGATGTTAAAAACTTATTTAAAAGAAATCTATGAAACAGGCCGGCAAGAATAGAAAAACTGTATAAAAAATATAACAGATACTGTTGAACCAAATTATTGGGAATTGAATAATATAATGGAAAACAAAACTGAGGCTCTTGGTTTCTCTTAATACTGACAGCAGTACGGATTTCTTGCAATCAGATGATGAAAACTGAATTGAATTTATTATTTATTATCATACAAATTTAATCTAAAATATTAGTGAACTTTTACTGTTAGTACAGTATTGATAATTTCATAACTCTTAAAAAAAAACTCAAGGAAACTACAAAACAATAAACAATTTTAATAAAATACTCATGGGTTATTATTAGATGTCCCAAACTAAGTAAGAAATATTTATTGATCATTTAGCATGTCAATTTAAAAAATATATGTATAATTTTTATAAAATGTAATAGCACCTGATTACTGATTATTAACGTAATTTCGTTTCTTTTATTGCAGCAGGATTTACAGGAGATGCTTGTGAATCAGCCACCTGAACACTGTTTAACAGACAGTTAAACAGTCAGAGTTTATTTACTTAAACTCTATAAGCTAACTGAATTTGGTATGGTTTATATTATCCATCTTATTCTTTTTTTCTTTCACAGTGCCTGGAGTGAAGCAGTAGGGCAGTGTTGTAGCTAATTTTCCACAAAATGCAAACATTACTTAAACTTGTCAGTTAAGTCAGCTACTTACTACCTTGTGCAATTTTTACATAATTATAGTTCTGATTAATGATTATAATCATTTCATTACCAATGATAAAATAACTTGAAAAACAGCATTGCATTAAGTTTAAAAAAATTCAGTAATACTAAAACTAAAACGATAAATAAGATTCACCAAATGTATGCTAATGATGCTACAGTAGTTACAAAAAAAAATAATAATTATTAACATTTCAATAGCTGAAGTTTCAGTTTCTGAAGAATTAGAATCTCATCTCAGAGCGCATTAGATGACTAGGAGAAATTGCTGATGACATATGCATTACAGAAACAAGCATTAAACAAAAACTAAGCTACTGTAAAATATTCAAAGTTTTACACGGGTACTGCACTAAACAAGCTGGATTATACAAACAGCAATTCTGATTAGGACAGACAGATAAACAGCAAAAAAGATAATAGAATGAAAACTGGATGTGTGGATATGAGCAAGGTAGTAAGACTGTTATTGCAAGTGAAAAAAGCTTCAAATTCAACCAGAAAAAAAATAAATTAAGAGATAAGTATAATTGATGTCTTTTTTAACTTCTATAGGACAGTTATACATCAACTCTATGTCAAAATGTTTTAATATATATTAACAAGAAATTCTCATAATGCCGTTTCATCAAGAAAAACAAGACTAATGAAATTCTACTACTAGAAAATTCATGATGACAACTTGCCAGCCCAATCCTAGCACCTAGTTCACAAATAATTTAAGTAAGCATTTGATTCCCCAAATTCCCCTAGCAGCTTATTATTCAAATATGGCACCTTGTAATTTCAGATTACGCTAACTGGAAATCCCAATTAAGGTTCACAGCTTGAATCAACAGGTCATTATAGAAAAACACCATGACAGCTAAATGCCATTATCGAACAAGATTTCCATCAAATTACAACTGTTTACCATTAATTCTCATTCACCCATTAAGAATAAAATAATTATATAAGCACATACTGTGTTTGTTACAATAAGTTTTTTTGTTTATGACAATAGTGTTAATATGGTACTTACGTATTAACGCCACCGCAGCTACAGCTGCTGTTTAGGTTATGTTGACTTCGTGTACTGACAAATTGTACGTATATCAAAATAACCTAACTAAATATAACCTATGCTTGCTAACCTCTTACGTATTAACGCCACCGCAGCTACAGCTTTAATCCGATTGACCAATCGGATTTCGGTGGATTAACATTAAGCACTTATTTCGGTGCTATAACATTAAGGTTATATTATTAATAAGTTGTATATATTATGCATATTTAATGTTAATTATAAGAGGTTAGCGAGCGAAGCGGGTGTAGGTTATATTTAGTTAGTTATTTTGATATACATATGATTTGTCAGTATGCGAAGTCAACATAACCTAAACAGCAGCTGTAGCTGCTGTTTAATACTAATAGTAATAATATAAAAGTACAAATAGTAGAAATGTTGCACATTAAACAAAACACTTGACATAGATCCTTTGTATTCAACATGTCAAGCCTAAACGAAAAATGCTTTTCTGCTTTAGCACAGGCTACCAGTAATAATGCACATTAATTAATGCATTACACCGTTTACTGTGCACACAAAATAACAAAGAAAAGTCATTTACAAATCCCAAATCATACATCATTAATCAAGCTCAACATTTTAATATATCTTGAATAAATCTAAATAGAAAAAGAATCTAAATTACAAAATATAATTTCGATTTTTCAAAACTAAGTAAGGGAAAGTCTGAAATAAAACAAGTTCAATTTTAATTTTCATAATAAAGTAATTTGGTATTAATGGATAGTCATTCTTTTTTTTCTCAATATATTATACAATTACAAATATAATTAAATTATTTATTAATACGTACTAATGGATTATTTACTTACGATAACATTTTGCCAATTTCACTAAACACCCACTGTTATAAAAGCACACACTCATCATCATTATTCTCTTATGTAAATTTTACAAACTTGACTATGAAACCATTGATGCCAATTTTTGTTGGGCTTATAAGAATGTTCTCTCTTATGTAGTTGTTTCAGTTAACAATTAGGCATAGTTGCTTCCACCTTTCGTTGATTTCGCTTGGCATCACCTCTTTGCCCCTACTATGTATGAAACGAACTGCTGTTAGAACTTAAACCCAATTTTTATGCTTACATTTTATACAAGATCACAATGCAGCCTGCATTCTTTTATGAAATTAGCTCACTCAGTCTTGTACTTTTTTAACTTTAATGTGTGGAGAGAATTTTTCAATTTTTGGTGTGTGTAACAGAATTAATAAAATCAGCAACAGTAACAGAGTGGTGAAATATGGTTGGCCGTGCATCTTTGGTAGAGGAATTCCCACATGGCTAGGTATCCTGCAGAAACTGACTTGTATACTGCTACGATTCAACTCTGCAATTGCATTATAAATTCTGGTGATGATAGGATGTCTGGAATACAAATTTCTTAATGCTTGAAGTGCACTACACAAATGCTACAAATAATGATATGATGGTATTTTGGGTTAATGATATTCAAAGCCTTGTTCATGGCAAACAGTTCAGAAGTTAAGACGCTTGTAATACTGCATAGATCAAACATATAAGTTCTGCCATTGACAGTGCATCTAATGG
Source organism: Lycorma delicatula (assembly GCF_047948215.1). Taxonomy (NCBI): domain Eukaryota; kingdom Metazoa; phylum Arthropoda; class Insecta; order Hemiptera; family Fulgoridae; genus Lycorma; species Lycorma delicatula. The sequence goes on from NC_134456.1 coordinate 231,771,087, forward strand.
TAACATTCTGCTTTGACCCATCTGTGTATACTACTGTGTCTGGGTTTGTCTTTGAGAGAGATTTGTAAAACATTTGCTGAAAGATAATAGTTGTTGATTTTTTATTATTTGTGGTAAGGTTAAAATTAAAATTTATGTTTTTCAAGTCTCTACAAAGGATATGAACAGGGGGTAGGCTCAGAAAACAGAAGTTGTGTAAAAATTTAAAAGGTACAGTAGATGCCAGGTACGAACACCCATGGAAAGTCCATTAAAACGTTGTAAATGAGGGTTTGCAAGGACTGCTTTAAAAACTAGGCGATTCAGTTTTCCTTTAAGAAGGGCAAAGTCAGATGTTGCAACTGGTCTCATCTACCCCAAAGTGATGGCTCACCGCAATCAGCAAATATGCTTACGACAGGTCTTGATGTATAGAAAGGTGAAGGAAAGCATGATGTACAGCATCCAGCATCTTAAGCATGGTTGATATGCTAAAGAGTAGATGATGCAAACATAATCCGAACAGGACTGAACTAAAGAATAAAAAATGCAGCATACGTGATTATCGGCTCTCCAATTGGTATTATTAAGAACTCATAGCCTATCTAGAATTTTCAAATGTTTCGCTTTTAACTGTTTTGTGTGTTTGACCCACGCAAGAAGCTTTAAAAAAGCAAACCTAAAAAGTCAGAAGAGATAGCAATTGACTCTTCGTTGAGAAAGACTAGTGGATTAAAAGAGTCTTGTGGGCAAGAATAGACTGTACATTGGGTTTTCTAAGATGAGAAGGTGAAGCTGGTGACCTTGGACCAAGCTTCAAGGCAAGATATATATATTCTTTAGTAATATATTCTCAGCTGTGGCTGTTGAATAGGACATGGTATATATAGCAAAATCATCAACAAATAGAGAATATGAAACAAGGTGGCTGCACAAGTTTAATAATACAGCTGATGACTATAGCAAACAAGGTGGCACTTAATATACAATCTATTTTCCAAGGTGACACTACTCAACACAGAATATCCAACATAAATACAGCAAGTTTGGTCATTTAAGAAAATCTTAATAAAGGTAAGTGGGGTATTCCATTTTAATTCAACAAATTTTCAAAAATTTGATTGCATCACTATTTTTGATTTTGATGTTATTTGGTATATGTAACTACCACCTCGTAGCGGCCAAAAAAATTTTTTTTCATATTTTTAAAACATTTTTTCTTGGGAAATAGGCTATTTTCTAACTTGCTAATAGGTAAAAACAGCCATTTTTGTCACATTTTCCATGAGCTATAGTTCTTACTTTACATCATACAGAGGTCAAAAAGGGCTTTTTGAAAAGAGTAAAAATGGAACTTCATCTTAGTGTGCTTAAAATTCATTTTGTTACATAACCAAATCTTGTAATGTTTACTGAAGTTACATTTACAAATTGTTTTTTTTTTTAATTTTGGGCCCAAAATAAAAAATTGAAGACTTAGGGAAACAGGCCTGTATTTAACTCTTAGGTACTGGTAGTACTTATAAAAAAAATTGAACTGTTAGTCTCCTTCATTAAAAAAACGATGGCCGCCAAATTGTAAGATTTTGGGTCCCAAAAACCACATGTGGGACAAAAGAAAAAATCTGAAACATTTACAGCTCTAAGTATTTTTTATGTACTTTAAAATTATATAAAATTTATTTTTTTACTCAAAGGAAATGAGTAATGAAGCCATCAAAACTGCTAAAAACACCATTCCTTCTAACTGTGAACATGTATCCAAAAAAATTAACAGCATGTATTTTTTCAGATAATAATGTAGGCCTACTATACAAAATATTTTGATATGTCTATAATGAGATAGCTTATATTATAGATAGTTTGTTAATAATGTTATTTGTGTTAATACTGCAGTTAGGTAATGTATACTTGTTAATAATCTTCAGTATTGCACAATATTTTAGTTTACTAAACAGCAAATAACATTGGTATCTTTAAGAAGTGGATGTACAGAAACAAAAAATATCTGTACCTTTCATAAAATTGAATATTTAGATAAATATTTTCATATTAATGGGAAAAATTACTCTGACTCATTTAGCTGTCACAATAAACCAGTTAAGAAATCTCTTTGAGAAATATCTTTGACACTGTCAACAAGCAATCCAAATTTAAAATTAATTCCAGGCAGAGCACTGTGTATGAAATGCTTAAACATAATACAAAAACCACAAGATGATACAGAAAGCAAACCGAAATGTCAAGATACATTTGAGCCTCAATGCTATAGTAGAGTCAGTGAATAAAGCTTGTTCAGCACTTGGATTACTACTGTTAAGGTTAATAAATTATCGAGCAGCACAAAGGAACTAATTAAAAAAAATAAAGTTACAAAAACAGCAGAGTCAGTTACCAGAAAATTAAAAGATTCCTTTGATTTAAATATTTCTACAGAAGAAACTAGTTTAGTTTCAACCCAGAAAAAATTAATAAGGTTTATTACCAAGCAGCTGGAGCATTCAAAATGAATTTACAATAAGTCAGTATTTAGCCCATCAATCCAAACAATTAGTTAAAACAAGTGGAATTTTGCCACAAATGTACAAAAAGAAACCATCACGTAATTGATGAAATGTTTTTATTTATGCAACTTATAAGAATTGTACACAGCCTTCAAAGAAAAACAATTTAAAAATTGGTTTTTCAAAATTTCCTGGTTTAGGATTTAAATTTTGTGTTCTGGCTGATGGGTCAGGTACTCCACTCTGTTTATGTGTGTGTGTCATCAACCAAAATGTAAAAACTCATATTATCTGCTCTAAAAATGAAATTTGGTAAAATTCTCCTTTCAACCATGGTATGTGATATAGAAAATGAAACGCGCATGCTGCCAGTGTGAAAAATGTCCAGACACTAATGAATTGCTCAGATTACAGCAAAAGAACTGGGATGACTTTGATTCTGAAATTATCTTCTCACCCTGGGTTTCTGATGACCGTTGTGAACCACTCAAATTCTTCCATTTCAAGAGTACTTAGATAAACTTACTGAAAATTTAAATAGCTAAAACGGCATTATTTTGTTGCAAAGAAACAAGCTAATTTCCTCAACATTAAAATGGAAAACTTGTTGGAGGGTGAATGTATTATAATGGGAGACTTCTCTCAAAATGTTCCTTTTGTGATACAGGATGAAATTCAGTCATATCAGTGGTCAAAAACTTATGCTACAGTACATCCATTTCTCATATATTTTAAAAAAGAAGGAAAATGACAAAGCCAAAGCTACTGTGTGATTACTGAATACTTGAAGCACAATACTACATCATTCTTCTGCTTCTAAAAGCAAATTATAAAGTAAAAAAACTGTTACTGCAAGTTAAACAATTTTTTTTATTTTTCTTATGGCCCAGTATAAAAACAAAATAATTTTCATACGTTTGTGCTACCATCAAGATTTTAAATCTCAGCTGAATAATATTTTTTTTACCTCATCCCATGGAAAAGGACCATATGATGATATTGGTGGAACTGTGAAAAGGACTGTCACTAAATCAAACCTTCAAAGGACAGTCAAAAATCAAATTGTTATACCCTCTGAAATGTACAATTATTGCAAGACATTAAAAATATAACATTTATTTTCTGCTCTAATAAAGATGTTCAAGAGATTAAAGACCTCAGTTCTCGTCATCAAGTAATCACAACAGTCCAGAAACAGAACCTTTCACAGTTATGTTTCACAGCTTTTTCCATCAACTACTGGAAGTGGACACAAGATTACACCAAAAATGAACGAGGACTTATCAGTTCTACTCAATAAAAAAATGGCAAGAGCACAAAGTTATGTTAATTAAGTTTATTATCAAGAAGTGCAAGATTTATTCATAACTTCCATTAGCAGGAGTAAAATAAGGTAAAAGTGAATTGAACAACTTGTTAATGTGATTGAACTGTTTACCATTTTGCAATTATTATTTACATTCTGTAACTGACTAGTTATCATTTTGTAATTGACTATTTATTATCAATTTATTCATTCTAATAAGTTTAGTTGTAATTTTTATAATCTGAAAAAAATATATAACATCAATATTTTTGGATACACTGTTTACGGTTAGAAGGAACGGTGTTCTTAGCAGTTTTGTTAGCTTCATTACTTGTCAACCTCTTCGAGTAACAGAAACATTTTACATGGTTTTAAAGTGTATAAAAAGTACTTACTGCTGTAAACATTTAAAATTTTTGCCACCTGTCCCATATGTGGTTCTTGGATCCCAAAAATGAGACATTTTCAAAATCATATGATTTGGCGACCATTTTTTTAATGAAGGACACTGTAACAGTCCCAATTTTTCTTATACATATTACTAGTACCCGAGAGTAAAAATATAAAAAACAAGCTTGTTACCCGAAGCCTTTCATTATATATTTGAGGCCCAAAATTTGAAGGAAAAAATGTAAATGTAAATTCAGTAAACACTGCAAGATTCGGTTATGTAACAAAATGAATTTTGAGTACACTATGATGAAGTTCCACTTTTACTCTTTCCAAAAAGCCCTTTTTGATTCTCTGTACAATGTAAATAAGAATGCTACAGGAAAAAAAGTGATGAAAATGACTGTTTTTACCTGTTGGCGAGTTAGAAAATAGTTTATTAATAAAGAAAAAAATTTTTTTTTTTTTTGGTCACTATGAGGTGGGTAGTCCATAAATCAAATACCATCAAAATCAAAAATAGTGATGCACTGATCATTTGTTGAATTAAAATTGAATACCCAAGCATATTGCTCATGAATCCTCCATTCTTTCAGAGTGTTTAGAATACCATGTTGCTAGGCCATATCGTATGCCCTCCTGATGTCGAAGAAGATAGCAGAGCAGACAATTAATTATTTTGGATAGCTGTTTCCAGTGATACCCATGGTCAATGGAAGATCATCCTTGGTGGAAACCACAGTTACAAAGATACAAGGGCATGTTTCTATAAATACCAAGTAAGCCTGCGGTTCACCATTTTCTTTATCAATTTGCAAAAAATTCTATCAAGGAGATAGGGTGGCAGTCTGAGAAGCATCCTTTGTCTTTACCAGGGAAGTACTGATATGACAATGGCTTCTGACCAAACAGGTGAGAAGACTTGCGCAGAGAACACGTTATAAATACGCAATTGGTGCTGTAGTGCCAAACTGGGAAGGATCGACAGCATACCAAGATTAATGTTGTCAGGTCCAGGGGAGATATTCTGTGAGTTTTTTTAAGTGCATGCGGCAACTGACTGAATGTAAAGGGAGCATTTAATCCACTGATCGAATCGTCAAGTGTTTAACAGTACTATTTCTATCTGTATCTTATATTACTGAAATTCATTAGTATACAATGAAGTAAGAGACACTGAATGAAGAAAATCTACCAAGTTAGTTGCGACTGCAGAAGATGACATAAGTTCTCCATTGTGAATGAGTCAGAATAGATTGTTCCTGTGATCCACAAATTGTATGCAGCTTCTTCCACAGTAGACATGGGAGTGGTGCATGAGAGGATGTCTACATAATTTGCCATGATTTAATGCATAAGTGTAATACTGCATCGAAACAAACAAACTTACAGCAGAAAGAAATATAGAATTAATCACTCACAATTACTCCTAAATATACAATATTATAGTACATATCATAGTGTACTAAATAAATCAACTACAATGGAGAAACAGCTAACTTAACATAAATATTTAGTTAGCACAAAGGAGATATAAGAGAAATTTGCTCACCTGTGAATATTTTCCATCTTGTATATCTTTCTGTCTGTTCAGAAACCAATCAGGGATTTTATATTGACGTGGATTGCACATAATTGTAACAATTTTTTCAACCTAAAAAAAAATAATTAAAAAATGATTTATACTTTTCTATATTCAACAGTAGCTATCCCTTAAGTAAAGTTAATGGACTAATAACTGAAAAAAAGATGTCTACTCAATTGCATATTAAAACAAATATAGATCCATCTTTGCATTACATTCTTACTATAATTGCAACATACACCAAAGCAAATGTAACATAAGTAGAGCAAGAACAATGAACTGTAAAACCTATTAATAAGTTTCTTTTTATGACTATTATTGAAGACAAGTAAAAAAAAGAATTATAGGAAGACAAAAATATATGTTTTCTTTCTAAAAACAAGAAATTACACGGGAAAGCTAATCTGACAGACTGTTTAGTAAAATTAACTTTTTACAAGAATGTCAGTACAATAAAATATCTTCTCGTAACATACTACAAAACTTTTGGTATACAATGATTTTCAATCTAATCTTTTTGTGTTTTTCTAATCATTTAACGCTACTCAAGATATTAATTACAACCACCAGTTCTGCCATGATCTTAATGCCAATAATCGAATAAAATATTTTTTTTTTTTTTAAATTAACAAAACTATAAATTTATTACTTATAAGAAAACCAATTTAGTTAAAATTTTACCAACTATTCTAAATTCACATATTTTATAATTAAATAATTATAGAAATAGATTTAATTAGAGGTAAATATTTACAATTAGGGACTCACCTCTGATTTTGATGAAATTTTGTATATACCTTAATTACAACCTAAGTTATTCATTAAAATTGAGATTTTCATTGGAAATACCTTTCACCCGAGTTGCATCCCTCAATTTTAACCACAGTTGAAGATTATGTATGGGTAAAATAAGTTTCAAACAAAATAAATGGTTATGGTATATAACTAAGGACTCAGCCTAACAATCAGGCAATTTAATATTTAACATTAATTAGACATTAGCAAGTGAAGTGGGTGATTTTGTACGAAGTTCAGTATACAGAATTACCTAAACCTAACTAAACTCAACAGAAATTCACTTAAACCAAGCAATTTACTCCATAAATAATCTATTTTACACTTACGTAATATTGAATTATAAACTTTTGGAGGGTACTATGTAATTTAAGAGGGATGTAACTCAGGTAAAAGGAATTCTGATAGAAATGTTCAATTCAAATAAAAATGAATAACTTAAGCCGTAAATAAGGTTTATTCCAAATTTCAGCAAAATCGGAAGCGAGCTCCTAATTGTAAATTATAACCTAATAAACTACAAATGCATATTTATGAATTTATAAGTCAGTTAAAATAGATGGCTACAACCAATTATAGCTAATTACAGTAAAACGTTTTACTAGATAAAAGACAATAAAGAAGCAATATGAACAAAATCTACATAAAAATATTAAGATTATTCAATATAATTATAGCATATCAAGAACACACCTGATGTACATTTAAGTATATCAGGCCCAAGGGAAAAATAATGCATTTAATTTAGCACAGGCTACCAGTAATAATACACATCTTTCAATGCATTACACCGTTAACTGTGCTCCCAGAATTTCTAATACATATAATCCACAAACCAAACAAATACATTTATACATACCTCTTCTTCCGAACATTCTCCTGCACGTTTGTCTAAGTCAATGTCTGCTTTTTTTAATACAATATTTGCGTATCTCCTACCCACACCCTTAATAGCGGTCATAGCAAACATAACTTTACGCTTGCCATCAATGTTTGTTCCCATAATACGGAGAATATGCTGAAATTTTTCTGGTATTACAAGTGACTAGAAAAAAATACAAAATATATAAATTAGTTAAATTATTTAAAGTTCCAACAAATTTCAAAGATCAATTTGTATTTTCCATCACATCATTATAACTAAATTGTAACCTTTTGTAAAATCAACTTTCACTTGTTACGGATTAAGCTCAATTAGTTTTGAAGAATACTTACCATTAAACCCCTCTCACTTCTGCAATTTTCTAGACTGCAGCATGATAGAAAAATGTATTTTACTGGACAAAACTATACGGATTAGATTGGGGAAAACGACACGAAAAAGTGCCTGCATCTTTAATGGCTTATTTAACATGTGGTGGCCGAGAGACTACGTACTCAACGTTTTTTAAATTAAATAAATACGTTACCACGTCTCAACAGAAAAAATGAAGTGGTTATTTACAAACTAGAATGGACCCGAAATCTTTTAATACTAAACGGTTTTCACCATTTACACTGGTTTCCAGTGTAAAAAGTTCCAGTTCTTAAAGTTAGCATTACTTAACCCTTCTGTGTAACTAAACTAAGGACCGCACAGAAATTAAACACCACTAAAATGAAATACATCCAAAATGTTACTTCTAAATAATTATACTGCAAAAACAAATACGTAAATCAGTAGTATAAAATTAATTTATGTCTTTTCACTACCATGCTCTAACAGTAGAGACATGCGTCAAGCAAGTTTGTAGTGACAAAACATCGTGTAACCAACATTTATGTAAAATAATTGTAATTTATTAATATACAACAAAAATATGAGTAAAACGCAAAGTTTATACTAACCATTTTTTAACGTTCAGGAAACTAACAAGCAAGAACTATAACCAAACCACACATCAGAGAACTTCCTCTTTCAGAGACACGCCGGAAGGTACTTCACTGGTATTTACATAAACCTAATTGAGTGAACTAATTCGTTTCTATAAGTGATAAAATTTACAAAAACAAAAATAAATAGTCAAATTTTCAAATAGACTTTCATTTATTTAATGAAAATTTATTTTTATAATGATTTAAGATTTATTTTTTAAAATGAAAATTGGTATTTAATGTTCACTTGAACTGCAACTATGAGTTAAGAAAATAAATTTGACAATAAAATAATATTTAATAAAGCATTTTGAAAATAAAAATAAATAAATTTCATATGTATTCTGGATTAGTAGATAAAGTGGAAATGTAAAATAGTAAATTTTACTATTTATTGTGTATTTTGTCTACCTGGCTTACAACATCAGCTGATAGTGGATAAGTTGAAGACTGTTTGACGTTTGAAGATGAAAATTATTATATTTGAGAGGTTATGAAGAATGTTTATGTCTAGAATATTTGTCGTTTTTTATTGTATGCTAATTTCATATTGCTTTCACTCATGACACTTCGTTCCTCTTGTAAATATTATTTTAGTTATTAATGTGGAAAAAATTTAATTATTTAGGACTCGCAAATTAAATATAAAATATACTTCCAGAAAATAATTTGACATCCAGTTATCCAGCTGCTTCATCATTGGAAATGTGGAGTTGATGTTGGCGACCGTTTTAAATTGATTATGTAAATCCCGTTAGTAAGTAGTGGAGTCATATATTTGATTTTTGATGTATTTATTAATTTAATATGTTGTTTTACAGAAATCAGAACTGACATTTTAACAGCATCCCACCCTACACAACACGTACACAATACTCTACACAGCCCAACATTCCTTTGGAAACACCGCTTTAAGCTAGTGTCTATACTGTAGAATAAATCTTTTTGCACATATTAGTAAATTCACAATTATAAATAACATTTTACATGAAATTCAGAGCCAAAGCATCTGATGAGAAACATCAACCTGGTGTTTCTGAACTTATGAACATTTCCAGGTAAGAAAATTACTGTCATTTTCAAATTGACAGAATATGTAACAAACATGGCGACCTAGTAGCCCACAATTTCAGTACTGATAGCATTAATTTATTGGAAAAAATTGAATGGGTAATTGTTTACAATTAGGGACTCGCCTCAGATTTTGATGAAATTTTGAATATTCCTTATTTAGAACCTAAGTTATCTTTTACAATGGAATTTTTTGTCAGAAACACCTTTCACCCAAGTTATGTCCCTTGTAAGTTACACAGTACCCTCACCAAAAATTAATAATTCAACACAGTGTAAAAATACATTATTACTAAATAGAATAGGTTTAAGTATAATTAAGTTAATTTAGTTAGGTTAAGATTAGGTTATGTTTGAAGGGAAGGCTACTGAAACTGGAGGACCCTGACGGGAAGCCCTACGAGAGGATGAGGCAGAAGGATAGTCTATTGCCACGACACCCTGAAGTGATTGTGTTAAAGCTTAATGGCGAGGACAGGTCACTTTGGGGGTGCTTAACAAGGTAAAAAAAAAAAAATATATTAGGTTATGTAATACCTAATGGCGGTCCTGGAGGTAAGAAAAAAAGATTAGGTTATATGACTAATGATTCTGTCTCGTTAACTTCACACGATATAAATATAACCTAATGCTTGCTATTAATCTTAAATATTAAATTGGCCAATGGTTAGACTGGTTCCATAATTATATACCATAACCAGTTATTTAGTACAAGAATAATGTATTTTACTGTATTATAAATGATGTATTTTTTTATGTAAAATTACACTAACCTTACCTTAACTTTGACCTAAACCTAACTAAGTAACGGAATTTCATTTAAGTCAAGTTTTTTACTTCTTAAATAATCTATATTGTACTTAATTTAGTCTTAAGTGAATCTAATTTCATTTACAGATTTTTTAATTTTATTACAATTAACTTTATTAAAAAACTTAACTTCTCTCATAACTTTATTAACAAACTTAAACAACTTATTTAATTAGAAAATAATGGTTAGTCCTTAATTGTAAACAATTACCACTGAATGCACATTCATCCACAAATTTAAATAACATGTACTGACATGACATGCAGAATAATAACAGAATAATTTTTTGCAAATCACTTCATGGAAACAAAACATATACAAAGATATTAATATTGTGTAAATTTCACACATAGCACATAAAACTGAAATTTTTGTCCTACACCTATTAATACTATGCCTGCAGTAAATATTTTTTTCCGTGTAAACATAAATTTGACCAAGTCTCCCATGAGATGGTGTTAAATATTGCTATACCTGGGTAATTTATCCCTGACCTACCTTCACAAAAGTCTAATTTTAACTCTAATCTTAACCCTCTCCTCTTTTCAAAGGACTGATTAGCATCTGAACAGGTCGCAGTAATTCACAAAACTGATAGCTGCTAATTGACTAGAGTACTGATAATTCATCATATACTTTGGACTTGCATAGGTCACTCGCCATCCAAACTTCCTTTTCAACATTTAGATCTTGTGGTTTCCTGATCCTAAGCATATCTACTATGGTAGATTAAAGTAGAACAAAATTGAAGTTTATAAAGTATTTGCTCATAATTACCATAATAGTATCACTGTAGAAATTATTACTAATTAATTATAAAGTATCCTCTGGAAGAAAAAGTTCCATTAATTTTAAATATGAAAGTTAAAACTTTAAAGTTGTTTTTCATTAGTTTTTAATGCTGATTCTGTTGTCTGGTGATAAATGCAAGTAAATAACTTGTTTTTCTTTTTATACAGACTTAATTAGTAAATTTTATAGTAAATGTATGTAATGACAGTATTACGTTATCGTTTGTTTTTAGGTGATACTAACTTGTTAACAAACTGTGAACTTTTCTATCAACCATCATGAGTGATGAAAATACATCACAACCTTTAGAAGATGACGTGGTTCAAGAAGTGTTACGTACTGGAACAGATTTAAGACAATATTCTAAACAGGTTGAAAGAGAGTTAAAAGAAGTTGAAAATAAATCAATTCAAGATTACATTAAGGAGAGTCAGAATATAGTTAGTCTTCATAATCAAATAACAGCATGTGACAATATATTAGAGGTATAAGAATTGCAGTATTATGTTAATTATGATGATGTTGTTAATTACCATATTGATTTTGAATTGATCATTGTTCATAGAGAATATTATCACATTAAAAAAAATAATAACTGAGAGGTCTGTGTTGGCACAGAGGCATTAGCTTTTGCCAGCCCATAGAATTTATATAACTTATACTGGTTTTTATAGTTGGTAGTATTCATAAACAAATTGTAATTAATGTTTTAATTAGTAAGGTAATTTTAATTTTATTTTGTGCAATAAAGAATTTGATTTCATTTTATCTGAAATATCTATTTTTTATTTTTTTTAGAAAAAAAAATTATTCTTACTCATGATAAATTAAGATTTAATGAAGTCTGCATTTTTCATGTTGTGTTTGTTTGACTCTCATAATTTTATAGTGTTTGGTCTTTCCTTATATTCAGATTTTGATTGTTTATTACAAGTGTTCAAATGGTCTTTATAACTTAATGAGTAAAAAGCATGTAAAATTAAAATTTCTTAATTTTTTGTCAATTAATATTATGTTTTAGAGAATGGAATCAATGCTGATGGGATTTCAGTCTGATCTGGGTAGTATCAGTAGTGAAATTGTGTATCTGCAAAAGAAATCAGTTGCTATGAGTCAACAGCTTCATAACAGACAAGCTATAAGAGGACAGCTTAGTCAGTTTATAGATGACATGTCAATTTCAGAATCGCTTATCACGTTAGTAGTTTTACATTTATTATTTTTAAGTAACAATTTTGTAATAATTGCGTAGTGGAATTTGGAACTATACCAATTGCTTACATAATTAATATGATATTTTATTTTTAAATTATCTGAAATAATTATTTTTATTAGAAATATAGGAGTGACCTTTTCTTAATTACATAATTTTTTATGTTTTACACACACACACACACACACACACACACACACACTCACACACATATGTAAAACACCTATTTTTTCTATAAATATAAAAATTTCATATTGTAAATAATCAGGAAGTCCTATTTATTTGAATTATTTATTATATTTGACATATTCGAACAATTATAGAAGTAACTGTGTATAATTTTTGTATAGCTATAATTAAAGATTTCAGTATAACTATAAATTGACATCCAGTTTTTTCAGCCATTTGACTCCAGGTGGGTTACCCTGTTAAACATCCTGTGGATCACCCTTGTGTAGTTGCTGTGGACAATGCTTAATTATATGTTCAACAGTTTGGAGTGGCTTAGCATACTCACAACCAGCTGTAAGTGACATACCCCATTTGTTCATAAAGTAATTACACCTGCCCCAGGTCTTACGCGATTAAGTCTGCACCATAACTTTCTTTGTTGACTATAGTCTGGCATTTGTACATGGACTACCACTATCCATTGGTAGCCATAATTTTCATTTCACAAGATCTGCCATTGTTGTTTGACCCTGAAATCCTTCTCTATAAATGTTTGGGCCAGTTCCCGTGCAGGTTTTGAGATTTCAAGCGCAGATTAGTTAATCCACTGACTGCCATGTTGGATTGGTGTCGCTGCATTATTAATCTTTTCCATAGTAGTACGAGGGCATTATGGCGCCTGAAATGTGGCGGAGGTATATTAACTAGTACTGGGATTTATCCATTTGGATAAAATTTGGTATAATTTAGTAGAGGAGATTGTACCAGTAATTGTTCGCATGATTTTATTTAACTCAATATCCACTTTATCAGTATGACAGTTATTCAACCATACAGGTGCACAGTACTCTCAACCACAGAATAGACTAAGGCTAATAATGATGTTTGAAGTATGCTTGCATTCGCTCCCCAGATACTTCCAGCCAGCTTATGAATTATGCTATGTCGAGTTCTCAGTTTTACAGCAGTATTCATTACATGCTTGTAACAGGGTTCTGTCACGCATCATGTCGAGGTACTTCAAAGTTTGGGTATGTCACAGTTCTTTCCCCACAAATGAACCCTTTAGTGACCTTCTGACATCTCTATTGCTTAAATGGAAGTAGCTTATCTCTGTTTTAATTGGGTTAGGTTTCAGATCCCAATTATCGAAGTACATTCCAGGCAATCTCAGATCCTCTTCAATCACTATTTCACACTCCTTGAACATTTTAAATTGTGCAACGAGAGCAATATCATCTGCATTCATAAATTTCATGGATTTAGTAGATGTTAGGTCACTTATGTACAGATTGAATAACAAAAGTGCAAGAACAGAAGCTTGAGGCAAGTCATTGTTTAATGTTTTTGGCCTCCTCTGTGCCTCACCGAGATGTATGTGATTGTCTAATTGTTAGCATTCCATTGATGATGATATGAAAGCTTTTACACTTGATTACTCCCGTTAGAATGTGCTCCTGTTTTTAATTTTTTCTAGAATCCTTCATCAATGCTAGAGGTAAGTGCAAATACCTGATCTGCACAATTTCTACCTTCTTTAAAACTAGCCTGCTCAGCTGGCAGAGTATTGTCAATTATTGTTCTTATCCTATTGTATAGTAGCTTAACAATTTAATAATAATTTATAACATTCACTCAGTAATGATATAGGATGATAACTAGCAACATCTGTCGCAGTTTTGCCTGGTTGTTACTATTATCTTACTCTTCTTCATCAAGGACAGTAATTTCACAGGGATCAGTATGCTGTTGTAGAAAGCCTTCAGCCACTCTAGTATTCTGACCACAGTTCTTTAAAAATTCAGGGTAGATTTCGTATGTACTGGCAGCTTTACATGTTTTGACCGATGCATTTGCCTAATCAACCTCCTCAGTCTCAAAGGATTTAGTCACATCGACAAGCCTAGTAGCAATATTATTTGGATCGATGGTTGTTTTTTGGTCGATGTGCTTCTCAGCAGACAGTCATTTCAACAAGGTTCAGGTCTTTTTGCTTGAGTGTTGGAAGTGTTTCCTTCCACTTTTTCCTCTGTTCATGAATTAGTGCATTTAGTAGTTTTTTGCATTCTCTGAACTGTTATCCTCCATGGTATTGATAATAGATTTCTTGGCAATCCTCATTTTCCAGCCCAGGATCTTTTAAAACCCCTTGGGATATTCCTCTTGACAGCACTGATAGTGACTAACGAATCTATTATAATTTTCCACACATGGCTGTATCCATTGTGTTATCAAGATCTTGAACAAATTTGTTTCAGTTTGCATTACCAAAGTTCCACCTTAGTTTTGGGTATGATATGATAGATGGAACTGTTTGGCCTATGATGGTCTGAACTGGTCGGTGTTGGCTATGAGGGAATCTGTGGAGGACCTCTTGCCTAGTTGTTAGTGGTATCCCATCACTATTTTTGGTAACAAATGCCAGTTCTGGATTGTAATCCTTTTTCTATCTTGCAGAGGAGAACATTCATCGTTTTCTTTTGTACAATATACCAATCGCAAGTTATTAGAGTCCACTCATCTTTTAACAGTATCACCAAACCTATCAGTTTCCCCATAGCTTCACAAAATGTGATGTAAGTTAAGTCAATATAATGTAGGGGTGGCTGGGGAGAGGATGATCTGATTCCATCCACGCCACAGCAGGTGGTTTAAACAGATTTGTTTCTTTATGATTATTAATTTCTACAGTTATTGCATAAACATCTTCATGTGTACAAGAAGAATGAAAGTTCCAGTCGGTGTAGTTATTTTTGTCTAAGTCACTACACCGTACTTAGTATGGTGGATTGCTCTATCTACATCATATCCCAGAATTCCAGCTCTTTCTAAAAGATCTACATCACTATTGGTATGTGTATCTTGTAATCGCATCAATGTTTTCTTCTTTTGCTAAGTTTGCTATTTAGTCTTCTTTGGATTTACTGTTTTGAATTACATTAATAGCATTGTCTCAAGATGGGAGAGTCGGTTACCATGTTTGATGGAAAAGGACAACTACCATGTTATAGTTAAGATTTCTGAACCTGTAAATTATAATTAGGCTATATGCCTTAACTTTAATTAGTTAAGTTACTTAACAATAACTTTAATGTTACTGTTAACTTTTGATAACATTAATCAAAGGATGAAAAAAAATTATACAATAATACAAACCTTTTTTTTTATACAAAACAATGTATCTTATTAACAATTTAAAAAAGACATAAAAGTTATTTAAAAAATGACAATTACAACCTGAATCTATTGACACTATGTCGTATATCAACATATACACACAGTCCATTCGAACCACTCATATAACAACTATGCTTCAGGTAGAAACCCATTTACTCACCTACCTATTGTCTAAGAATTACATTGTTGGACCCTTATGTTTAGGAAGTGTTGAACAATAGGATCATTTTGTAAAAATTCCTAAGCATTTACATTTTTGTATCCACGTATAATTATTATTACCAATAACAATAGCTGAAGTTTGGTCACAATATGCAGATTATTTTTAATATTTTTTTTATAGATGGTTTTGGGAGTGACTATGAGTGATTATGATAACAATAATTGATTTATAACATTATCTGCAATTCTAATATCCAGATTCTCCTGTAATTTTATTGTTCATGTTTTTTTTTTTTTTTTATTTATATAAAATTTATTTTATTAGAAGATCAACCAAATTACAGAATAAATGAAGTAGGATGACTTACCTTATTCCACTATGTATGCAGGAGTACTTTCACAATTTACTCGCATCATCAGCTGCATTATATATTCATATATTCATCTCAAATTGCATTACAAACTTCGTAAAATATAATAACATACCATGCATTTATTTAATTTAAAATTTAAAACCTTTAATGTTTTTATTTTTTTTTTTAACTTTTATTCAGTTAAATTTAAAATTAAAAAAATATTTAAAAATATGAAAAATTAATTAAAATTAACATTAAAAATTAAATTGTAAAACTTTTTACATATCTAAAAATACGACATCAATGCATAAAATTAAAAATCAAAAATTCAAATTAAAATCAAATAAAATTAATTTTAAGTAAAGCAATTATGCTTGTTGTCCATTTAACCAAATTTACTTTACTATCTTAAAAATAGTAACAGTTAATTAATTTTTCAAATTTTTAAATATTGTTTTAATTTTTAACTTAACTAATTAAACTGTTTTAATTTTAGTAACTGACATACTGCCAGGTTAATTGTCTGCAATAACTTGATTGTTTATCAACAAATTTTTAAAAATAAGGTGTCATTTTGTTCAAAATAAAATGCTTAATAATTTTTGTGAAAGTAAAAATTCGATCAAACAAATAATTACAAAGATATTGAAGATTAAAAAATTAAGATGGCTGCCACTTTAAAATTTTTGAAGGTGATGTTTTCAAATTTTTTTATTTTGTAGAACAAGACACTGGTTCTTGGATTTGCCAAATTTAATTAAGTATCTCTTCCTGAGAAATAATTTTTTTGTTGAATATCATAAAATGGCGTCCAGAAAGAAAACAAAGCAAAATAGAAATTATGTTGATATGAACTTTTTTGCTCATTTTGGTGTCCTAAATCAGTTCCTGAAGTTTGGCTAATAAGTCCCAGAACACTCTTTATATTGGTTGGCTATACAACTTTTCCAACTTTTTTTTATAATTGAGATAACTGGATGCAGTTTGCGGCATTCTTCCTTGTACCGAGTGGCCACTTCAATGAATACATTTCACTCTTTTTGATTTTTGGGTGATGAGTGGAGTTGGGGGACTGCTCAAAAATTTCAAATAGGACCTGTGTTCATTTGATATATCATGTTAAAGAGGTCGATGAGATGAAAATATTGATACAGTTAAAACTTAATTCTGATCACCCAATTCAGAGTGGTGGCCAACAATATACTTGTTTCACATGTAACTATGGTTGTATGCTCCTCTTTAATTTTGTTGTTATTTGAGGAATCTTGATTCTTCTTGGAATGGAGAAGATCTCCAAAGATCTTCTCCAGTAAGAGAGGCTAACTAATTAAGCCCCAATTTAGAGATTCGGCTTTGGAAGTGGTGGATGTGAGGCAGGGTTGGCTCAAAAATTTTAAATATAATATATGGTCATGCGATAACTAACCCACCAGGTTGGTCTACTGGTGAACTCATCATTACAAATCAGCTGATTTCAAAGGGGATTCTAAGGTCCAAAGGATCTGTAGGATCTGTATAAAGTTATTTTTATATGGATTTGAATACTAGATCATGGATCCCCCGATGTTCTTTGGTGGTTGGGTTTCAATTAACCACACATGTCAGGAATAGTCGACCTGTGACTGTAGAAGACTACACTTTATTTATATTCATACATTTCATCCTCTGAAGTAATATCTTACAGTGGTTGTGGAGACTAAACAGAAAAAGAAGGTCATGTGATAATTTCTTTTAAAGGTCTTTGCAAGAAAAATAGTATTAAACAAATTTAATTCTGACTATTTCTTTTTTTTATATATGTACTAATTTTCTTTTCTTGTTTTATTTTTCAGTGTAATATTAGATTGTCCAGTAACTGAAAAAGAATTTGTTACAAATTTATCACTTTTAAGTCATAAAATAAACTTTGTAAAAGAGCAAGGCTTTAAAGGTTGGTATGAATACTTCTATATTACTGCTTATAATTTATTAATTTTAGGCCTTTACTATTGTAATTAGTGTTTTTATTTGCAAATTGAAACTGAGCTTTTGTAATGGAGTAAACTTTAAAAATATAATAAAAACTACTTGAAAATCTGCACCAAAAAAGTAAAAAACCAACACTTTCTCGATTCTTTAAATTTAGACTTTTTGAAAACTTAACCAGAACAATCTTTTTTTAAGTCCCTTAAAACAATTACCGGTGTAGTATATTAATTAGTAAACCATATAGAAATGAAATTGAAAGGTTACTATCTGTAGGGAACTTGAAACCTGCTGAAATTAGTGGATGGATAAAAATACTGTGATATCAGTTTAAAGGGTAATAAAGTTGAATGGAAATTTTAAGATAATGATGAATCCTAAGTTTGTAGTCAAATGCAGCCAGTTTTCACTTTAAACAAATTCTAAAAATTAAAATATGAGAATATGTGGTCTTATATTGATTTAAAGCATGGGTTTATACAGATTGGGGTTGATAAAAACTTTAGTTATTCTTTTATAACAAAAAAATGGCTTATAAAAATACAAAAGGTTGTTCAACTAGTTTAGGTGAATGTTAGGACATTTTAAAAGAGATCTGACTCATAATATTTTATATGAAACCTGGAACATCTCTGGAAGTTCTATCTTAGAAAAAGTAAAATGTGAATTTGGGTAAAATAATATTTATTCTTTGGTTAACAGCCTTTAGGCTGGTTGGCAGAAGCTCTCCACTCCTCTCACTTATCAGCCTTTCTCTTCAGCTCCCAGTAAAAATCACAGTTCATATTGCCCATTATCTGTTGTGTGAACTCCTACTGAGGCCTTCCCCTACAATTTCTATCTTCTATCACCCTCTTAACCAGGCCCTGGTGCTTAAGAATGTGTCATATTAGCTGAGCTCTTTTTCTTTATAATTGTTTCAAAAAACTTCTCTCTTTGTTAACTTTCTTAAATACTTCCTCATTTGACACTTTTCCCATCCAACTTATCTTCATCATCCTTCTGTAATGTTATACTTCAAAAGCAAAAAGTCTCCTCTTTTCCTCTCCTCCAATTGTCCATATGACGTAGATCTTCTGGTAGAGTGATCCAGAACAAATGAAGAGGCATGCTCTCGTCCGGCGTGGTTTTGTTCCACGACCACTTTGTGCCAACATGTCGCAAGATCTTCTCAAACAATTTAGATGGGAAGTTTTTGACCATCCATCATATAGTCCAGACCTAGCACCTAGTGATTTTCACCTCTTTCAAGAATTGAAGGCATGGTTGGGTGGACAACACTTTACCACCAGCAAAGAACTTCAGGAGGCTGTCAAGATGTACCTTACCCCACTGGCGATAAACTTCTTTGAAGAGGGCATCAGAAAGCTGTTGTCAATATACGACAAATGCCTCAATCGTTTTGGCGATTATATAGAAAAATAAGTTAGGTACTACTCAGCTTTACAAATCAACAAAACACAACTGTCATGAATCAACATAATACAACTGTGAGCTTCTTAGCACTCATAGTAATCTAACAGCAAGATCATTCAAAACAACGTGATTACTGTAAGATTTTAGTAATAAAATCATTTTTTATATCAGTGTGTCTTTTTTTTTATAGCCCAGAGAAGGTTAAAAAAACAGCCCTCGTATATACAGAAGACTGCTGTAATGTTTTATTATGAAATAATTTTTTTATTTAAAACATTTTAAAATAAGATTCTACCATTGTTCTTTCCTGAGGATAGGCTCTCCCTCATTAAGGGAATTACTCTTTATTCAGTTTGAAATTTAAAGGATATTTAATATATATTTATAGAAAGAAATGTAAAAATAACATAAGTGAATAAAAGAAATTTGTTATAAAGATCTCTTTGGTTGCTTCAAAAACATTGATAAATATTTTCTTATTCTGTTAGTGGTAGGTTTGTTGTTGCACTTGAGATTTTATTATTATTATTTTTTTTAATACAGATAATTTTAATATTGTAAATTTATGCTTTCAATTTTGATTTTTTTTTATATCATAACAGAAGTGAAATCATGCCAGGATGTTAAGGATGATTTAGAGAAATTGAAAATAAAAGCAGTTTCCAAAATCAGAGGATATTTGTTGGAACAGATTTCAAAATTTCGTAAACCATTAACAAATTATCAAGTGCCTCAAAATGCTATGTTAAAATTTAAGTAAGTGAAGAATATATACTCATTGTTTTTTGTAAACATATCTGGTGTTTCATTTTAATCCTCCCAGGCCATTTTCTTAGTAAACTACACACATATAAAAAATGACGTAAATAAAAGTTATTCGGACTGTAAGTGGACACCTCATGGTGACCTTGAATTTGACCTTGACGTTTAATTCAAGGTTAACATGTTTTTTTATGGAATGACCTATCTTTGATTCTACCAATAAAAAGAGCAGAAAACTTTACATCGAAATATGGAGACACACATATAAACTTGGAAGTTTTTGATGGTCATGCAGTTAACCATCAGAGTTGAGTATTATACGGGTGCTGTATTCTTTTCGCAGATATTTACAGTCACTGGTTTCTAAGTTGTAAGAAGAGGATTGCTATCTGGTACTGTTTTTGAAATTCAGCAAATCGGCTATCATAAACCATGTGATTAACTTCTAAATCATGAATTTCAAGAAGCTGGAAAAAATAAAACAATAGTAAATCATCATGACAGATTCAAGTATGTGATATGACATTTTTCACTCTTTCCATTTATGCTATCAAAAAGGTAATTCCATTTGAAAAAACTCGATGAGCTCCAAAGGAGACCTCAAGGTTACAGTCGGTTGTCTCCATCCTAATCACATAATTTTTGTAGTCATTTTTATGCTTTTTCCCATAGTTTGTGAGATAAATGGCCTGAAGTATGAATATTATGTTGTGTGACCTTCAAAAACATGTAACACTGTTTCTTTATAGCACAGTTGTATGACCTTCAAAAAAAGTTCCAAGTTCATTGTGTGACTACATATTTCAAAGTAAAATTTTCCACTCTTTTCATTAGTAAGGAAAAATTGGTCATTCCATTTGAAAAAATGTGTTAACCTTAAAATAATGTTCAAGGTCGAATCTGATGACATTATGAGATGTCCTCCTGCAGTTCGAGTAAGTTTTGTTTAGGTCTTTTTTTTGTACTATTCATAGTCCACAAGAAAGTTGCGATGGGGGGGATTAAAATAAAACGCCCGGTGTATATAGATATATATACATAGATGCATACATATATATGAAACGAGAGAATGAGACAGCAGTGGATGCGTGTGTTTGTGTCCTTAAAGATGATGGGGATAATACCACGCTTATTACATGGCAAATTCAAAAGGTAAGAGCTATTTGGTTATTAAAAAAAAATTAACTCGTTAGAAAAGTTTTTTACTTACCATTTTAGTTTACTAGTATCTACTTCACTTCTCCATATAATCGCCATTCAGTTCTAAGCACTTTTCACGCTGCACCAGTTTCTTTAACCTCTCTGCATAGAAGTTGGTCATCTGGGAATTGAACCAGTTGACAATAGCAGTCTATAGTTCCTTGTAATTTTCAAAGCGTTGTCCACCAAGCTAATTTTTCAAATACAAGAAGAAATAGTCACTAGGTACAAGGTCAGGACTAATGGAGGGTGGTCATAAAGTTCCCAGTGAAAATCTTGAATCTTCTTCTTGGTTAAGGCAGCGGTGTGAGAACGCACATTGTCGATTACACTGGATGACAGTTTCCCGCGTTGTTGATTTTGGATCGCATGTCTCAGTTTGGTGAGCATTTTGCAGTACATTTCAGCTGTAATTGTTGATCCACATTCCATGAAATCAACCAAAATGTCACCCTTTTCGTCCCGAAAAATGGTAGCCAACATTTTTCAACTCAAGTGCAGAGATTGCTTAAACTTTTTCGGTTTTGGGGAACTATAATGGTGCCATTGCATTGACTGTTGTTTTGGTGTAGGATATCCACGTCTCATCACCCATAACAATGTGGGAAAATAAATCATCTCCATCTCATCAATAGCGGTTCAAAAACGCTCGTCCACTGTACATTCTTTGCTCTTTGTGTTTGTCGGTGAGCATTTTCGGTGCTCACCTTGCACACAATTTGTGATATCTGAGCTTTTCTGTGACAATTGTGTAGATAGAGGTGTGCCCAACATGCAGAAATTCATCAGCCAGAGCACTAATTATCAAATTGCTGATCACAACACAGTTTTCAGTTCACTTGTTCAACAATTTCATCGGTATGAATACTGGGCATACCACTCCGCTCTTTGTCATGCACATTTGTACAGCCGTTTTTAAAGTCTCAATACCATTGTCTAACCTTTCCTTCATCATTACTGTAGGTCCATACACTAGGCACAACTCCCAATGAATTTAAGCAACTGAAGATCCTTTTGCACTCAAAAATTGAATCACAACAAGCACTTCACGACTGGCGGGAGAAATAATTGTTGTGGACATTGCAATCTCCATTCACCGGTAGGCAAACAACTACTGTATCAAAACAACAACTACAGTGACTTCGTAAATAGCCAATAGATGGCCCTGCATGCATGAAAATGTGTTCTGGCCCGCTAATATTTAAATTTAAGCCCTTACTTTACTTTCTATACTTACTTTATGAATATGCTTTCTATATAGCTGAGTTCTAGGTATTATTTATTCTAAGTTTATTGACGCTTTTGAAAATAAAAAAAAGATTGCACAGTTTTGTATTTATGAAACAGTATACAAATAATCTATAAAGAAGGGAGTTTTTCAATTAAAAATATACATGTTTTATATTAACTATAACTTTTTTAAAATGAAATCATTCAAATGTTCTCCATACTCTACATAAAATAATGAAGTGATTTTGAAAATTCAACAATACACATACTACTAAATCTTGTGGTGATTTCTGCAGTCCGTGTAACCCAATTTGTAATTTAAGATCATTTAATGAACTAGTTTTGTAATTTATATACTACCTTTTAAGTAAACTCACAGAAAGAAGTCTAGAGGAAAAATGTCGTCAGTTCACGTCTTTAAATAGTGAAATGACATGCCCTGCGAATAAGCTGCAAATAGAACCATGCTCAATCAGTATGTGTTGATTGTAGCCACAACTTGCTGAGCAGGTATTCTCAGTTAGCTTGTATTGATTTTGTTAGCCAAAAAACTGTTCAACATGTTAATGTAGCAGTATGCATTCATTGTTGCTAAACTCCCTTCTTGATCTTTAAGGAAATATAGTCCAATTTTGCAAGACACCAAAAATATCTGGTATGATAAACCATACCATACATATTTAATTTTGGACTGCGCAGAGGTGACTGATCATATTTCAGTGGTCTGTAATACATCAGTGATATACGAATACAAGGTACAGCAATTCCACTTATTAACTCAAGATGAAGATGTGCTTCATCACAGCAAAACAAATTATCCAATCCTTCAGGATGATTTTGAAAGAGATTTATTAAGATTCTATATTTTCAACTGTTTTTAAGTTTATGATTGTTTGTAAATAAATTTGTTACCTAATGTAATAAAAATGAAACTTAACTTTAGTTTCCAGGAAATGCTTCTTCTTGATAGCTTCAGAACTGCAAAACATGTTTTACAACTGTAAGAGATTAATTGATCCCTTTGAATGTGGAGTAACTGCATTTAACAGTAGAATTTTACTCATTATGAACAGATCTATATTGACCTGGAAATTTGTGTCATCATTAGAACTTTTTGTCTCAAATTTTGGCACCTTCTTGAGACTTTTTTTTGTTAAGGTGCCTAGTATATTTTTATAAGGTAGTTTCATGAAGTTCCAATAATTGACACCTTTTGTTGGAAATAACATGTTCTTATTTACGTGGTGAAACAATAAAGTAATGAGATTGATATGATAAAAATTTTTACTTATGTTTGTAGTCAGCTGTAGCGTAATTTCCTTCAGAGTAGTTCACTTCTGTTTGCACACACTTACTCCAACGCTTCTGTCACTGCTGGTAATATTTATGGAATGTTGTCTAAGACCCTTGTCACAGCATTTTTGACATCTGTTGTTTGAAAATGGTGTCCCTTGACCACCAGTTTGACTCTTGGGAATAAAAAAAAGTCATTTGTTGTGAGATATTATGAATAATGGCTTTGGTAGTAGTAAAAATCATTTTAAGGTTAAAAACTGCTGTACAGACAATGTTCATGAGATGGCACATTATTGTGATGAAGAATCCAATTTGTACCCATGTCTGAATGGACACGGAGGATTTGTTTTCCAAGGCTTGTAGAAATATTGATTAACTGTTTGTCCAGGAGGCACCCACTCTTTATGAACAATGCTTTTGCAATTGAAAAAGCACGCAAGCAATCATTTTACTCTTAACTTTGACATGCAAGCTTTTTTTTGTCTGGGTGATCCCTTTGAACACCATTGCGAACTTTGACGTTTTGTTTCTGGATCATACTGGAATAACCAACTCTCATCACCAGTGATAACACGGTTCAATAACTGGCTTGATTTGTATTTGTTTCAACAGATCAGCTGCCACATTTTTTTGCGATTCCATTTCCATGATGAGAGATCAAAACATGTGTTCATTTATTACACCACTACTCAAGTCTCAAGAATGAGAGGTTGTACAGGTGTGCTACTTGGACTTTTAGTAGCAGGAAGATCAAGGTCAAACAAAGATGGAGTGTCTATAAAGACTGCAGGGTTGCCGCATTTTGCTTAAAAAAATCAGTCTCATTACTTTATTGTTTCTCCTCATATGTAATGTTACTATGTTATAATATTTATAGTTAGTAAATTAAACTTTTTTCTTTCCAGATTTTTCTTTGAATTTGCCCTTGCAAATGAAAGAGCTGTGGCTCAAGAAATTTATTATGAATACATTGATACAATGAGCAAAATATATTTGTCTTACTTTAAGTCATATTCAACTCATCTCATGAAATTACAGGTAATGTGTTTGTGTGTGTGTGTGTGTGTTTGTTTACGTAGCAGAGAGAATGAATAAATGCTTGTGGTTTACCCTTGTTTACAGTTTAAATTGTAATAGTGTGATTCATTTTTGTTTGTGTAATTAGTGTCATGTGCATATTATATGTGTGTAAACACTGTTCTGTTAGATTTTTATTTTGATTTTGTATGTCATTTTGTTTGTTGCTACTAACTGTTATAAAAAATGTGTATTAAGATCAAGGTCAGTATGCCAAGATCAGTTATAGTATGGAGTTAGTTCCTTATCCCTTTAGTTTCATTGATAATGTTTTCTATCATGTACTGAATGACAGTTGATAAATTGTGACTGTAGCTGGAAGAAAACAGTTAGTATTATAATATTTTTTTAAATTGTAAATGAGCTGGACCATCTGTTTTATGACATTACACAGTCATTACTCAATGTTCACCAGTTTTGCTTATATTTATAAGTCTTTTATACCTAAGGATGAGAAATTTTTAAACACTTATTTTACTGAAAAGATACTTCTGGATGTAAAGTTATGGAAGAGTAACTACAGTAAAATTCACACACTTAAATAATGGTAATTGAAAGATAAAATATGGAAAAATTTAACTTTCACGTTATTTATAATCTAAAATATTTAGTGTTCCTGTAATCTCCAGTAAGGTCTAACTGAAATTTTTTATTGTATAGTTGTGTGTATTTAGATGTCACACAATTACAGGATATAAGTGAAGTTATTCTCTAGTCACTCTTTATTTTTGGAGAGAAAACAGTGAGTTGAAACTTCTATTGAAGACATTCAATAAAAAATTATTGAATAGTCGTCTATTGATCTCATTGTGGTTGAAACTTTTCACTCTCCAAGATATGAGCAAAATGAATAGGTTCGTGGAGAAGAATCTTGAAACTCCCTTGAGCGAGTGAGTTGTCTTGGGTCTCAGTTTCTCAATGAGGAGGTCATCCTTTTAGTGTCCACCCTTTTCTTTAACTTTAAACTCTTATTACCAGTTTAAGTTCTATGTATATAAATTAATCCTGCTAAGGATATTGACCTCAGCAGAAGCCTTTGTGTGCATGTGTGGTGTATATGCATGTGCAGGATCTGTGAAACGTGTGTTTCCTTAGGGAAAGGCCGCCTGCAGAACTGTTAACAAAAATATTCACTTATTAACTATATTAAAATATATTCCTTCTCTTATATTATTTTTTTAAAAATAAACATTTCAATTTCTAATTTAAAAGATGTAACTCTTGTAATGTTTATCTTTCATGATCTGGATACACCAAAGTCACAGTTTACTGCAGAAAATAAATTCTTGATTTTTATAAGTTTACTATGATGTAATTAGTTATCCTATTAGTTTTGCTAAAATGTGTAAGTGATACTTTATTCATAGTTAACTCATTCACATAACAATTTCTTAATCATTGCTTGATCACAAAATTTGATTTAATTTTCTATTTGTTTGTCACTATTAGTTTGTCTTGTAAACTAAACATATTTTACTATTTGAATGCATAGAGTGTAATCTTTAATATAATAAATGTTTATACTTTCAATGTGACTTAAAATGTTGTCAAGTTATTGAGGAATAAATGGGGCTTATAAAGTGGTTTAATTGCCTCAAACTAGGGCGAATAATAATAAATTTTACAGTTGTGAATATTAACTGATAATGAAAACTTTTCAAAAAATGAAAATTTATTGGAAAATTCCCTGTCAAATTCCCTGTTAAATTTTTCTTTGGGGATACCATCCTTGCTACTAGCGCTTTCAAGTGGAAGGTACAGGAAACAGTTAATGAACTTGCGTATCGCTATAAATGTTTGAGTTTCTCTGGAACCATCATAAGGTCCTCAGAGGATGGATGAGGATTATATGTATGATTGTGAATGAAGTGTAATCTTATACAGTCTTAGGTCGACCGGTCCCAAAAAGTGTGGTTAATTGAAACCCAACCACCAAAGAACACTGGTATCCCAGTGTTCTTTGGTGGTTGGATTTACAGTTTAGTATTCAAATCCGTATAAAAGTAACTACCTTTACTAGGATTTGAAGCTTAGAACTCTCAACTTTGAAATCAGCTGATTTGCGATGATGA
This sequence comes from Lycorma delicatula, assembly GCF_047948215.1. Taxonomy (NCBI): domain Eukaryota; kingdom Metazoa; phylum Arthropoda; class Insecta; order Hemiptera; family Fulgoridae; genus Lycorma; species Lycorma delicatula. The sequence goes on from NC_134456.1 coordinate 231,798,271, forward strand.
GTTAACTACTACACCAGCCCGGTGGGCTTTAAATAAATATACTATTAATGTGTAAAATCACTTTGTTGAAACATGTTTATTTACCATTTATTTACCAAACAAGTATATTTACCATTTATTTTATTGAAAGTGATTGTAAATTCATTAATATTAACAAACTAACTGGAACATTCCAATGTTCTTGAATGGAATGAAGTATACATCCACTAGTTTGAGTTCACAAAAAACACAGCTGATGTATTGAATAGGGAAACGTAGTTCACATATAATACACTCTTTAACCACATTCTAAATATTCGTCTTCCAAATTTTAAAATTCCACCAGTTATAATTTCTTTGGAACTTCAGTATAATAATAAGTAAAACCTAAATGTGGATTGCTGATAACATTTTCACATGAGGAAAGTACCCTTGAAATGTAAATCAGTTTCTCTAATAACATTTGATGTAAGTATTATTTACTAGTAAATTTTCCAACTATGAAAGTATTTATTTTTTAAAACGTATAAAAACTATAAATTTTAAAATGTTTAAAAATTAATGTTAAGTTGTATCTCTTCTTTGACAAATTTTATTTTATCCAAACAAAATTTTGTTTATAATTAAAAAATTATTTTATTATTATTATTAATAATTGAATATAACAAAATTAATAAAAATATTAATTTCAGTCTCTGCTGAAATTCACAGTCAGAAAATGAAATGTCCACGTGTGTGTTTTGACTATGTTGGTGTAATACTAAAATAATGTTTACTTACAGTGGTCTCCAGTGCAGCTTTCATAAAATGGAAAAGTATTCTTAAACAAAATCTTTTATTTTTAAATTAATCTAACATGCAACCATTCGTATCTTCAACTTATAGCAGTGTTCTATCATTCATATCTTCAAATGATAGCAATGTTCTATCATTCATATCTACACCATCCAAAAATTTTGTACAAAGAAATTGAGTATGGTTGAGTAATATGTTGTTTTTCTCTCCCATCTAACTGCTTGATCTTTCGGTTCAATACCAGCAAAGCTTGACAATGTGTACACTATATCTGTCCAGTGCACAACAGTAATATTGGTTTCCATTGGTTGCTGCAATGGTTTAATGCAAGAAGTTGCAAAAAACCTTACCTATGTGAGTCAACTTTCACTTCATGAATTACTGCTGAAAGTGCCGAGTATTGTGGTGCTTGTTTAGAGCGTTAAAAATTTTTTTTTTTCTGTATGATGTGTTCAAAGAATGTGTATGATTTAAATTTTGTTTGTGTGTTTTTAAGTTTTAAGTAGTCATGAGTCTGTATTCTTTATGATTTATGTGTAAGATTTTCATCATCGGTATTAGTACATGTGTGACTTGTTCCGCTGAGGTGTTTTTGCAAAAGTTAATTTAGTAATTCACTGTTTTTATGTGTTAAATCTTTGGGCTTCACTTCGTTCAAGCACCGAATCCACTTTTGTAAATAATTTCATTAAAACAAGCCACACATGCACAAACTTCATCTACAACATGAAAATTTTACTTATAAACAATAATGGACATAACTACACACTTAAGCAACTTGAGATGCAAATATAAAAAAACATTGCTTTTGGCATCAATATAATTTAAGTCTCACATACTCTTCTAACACATCATAAACAATAATGATTTTTAAAAATCAAACTCAAACATCACCCAGTGCTGCCATTGGCAATCCTTAAAGAAGTTTAGCTTAAAATGAAACATAGTCCAGTTACCAGTAGTTTTTATTACTAATCTTAAAATGCACTTCAGTCAGCTTAACCCTTTTTGATTTTTTAAATCTTTAAATCATGGATATCAAAAATGAAATTTTTAATTTATTCTTTCTCAAAGCAGTAAATATCAGACCATAATTATTGTGTGTTTTAAAGGTCACAAAGTGGCTGCAATCAGTCAATCTTTGGGCTGTTTTGAGTAGTTATACTGAGGGAAATACAAATATCATCTAGATCTCAATTCATTTTTGATTGAAACTGCTTTGTGTGTTATTACTCCATTTTGTCTTTATCCAGAAAAAAGAAAAGAAACCTATTTCTGTGTTTACTCATTATCACTTGATTTTATTGCGCTGTGTTTTGTAGAATTAATTATCGATTGCATAAATGTTATTTTTATAAATTTATGAACAAAACTGTAAAATATGATAGCCTTTTAAACATCTTATTTTGTGTATTTCAGTTTGAAGAAAGTGCAACAAAAGATGATTTAATTGGAAATGAAGAAGTTGGTACAAAATTAAGTTTATTTCATAAATCATCATTTAAACATAAAAGTACAGTATTTACTATTGGTAACAGAGGTGATGTATTAACAACACAACTTGAAGCACCTATTATAATTCCCCATTCTGCTCAAAAGAATGAATTAAGAGTGAGTAAACCCAAATTTTGTTATTTGTCAAATATTTAATATTTTAAACAATTTTCTGTTTGTAACAACATAAAGTGCTTAAATCACTGTCATCAACATTACATGTATGTATTTATAAATATGTTTTAATAATTATTTTTATAAACTTAGATTTTTTATATTAGAGTTTATTTTTCATTAGCAGCTTGTTGTATATTGTGATTCAAAGTAATTATTTAATTGTGCTTACAGTATAAGTGGCAATTCATTTGATAGTTCTTTTGAATACATTGCATAACTTAAGAATTGAAACAAGGGTATTACAGATATAAATATTTCATCAATAACGTTTTAGTGTCAATATAAATTAAAATTGTTTATATAATGGCAAAAATTTGAAATTTGATGTACCAGTTGACCTTTAGACACAGGCGGTCTTATCAGTTCTAAAACAACATATGCAATAACATTCACTTGGTATTTCTCTTTTAAAACATTACTTTATTCTTACTATTACCTATTTTCAGTCATCATCCATCCAAAAATTATTTTTAAATCGTAATTATTTTTACAAACTATTTTTGAAAAGTGCCACAAAGTGTCAAAGCATTTTTTTTCATTTTTTGCCTTTAATATCATTATTAGAAAATATTGACTTAAACACTCATCAAAGATTAGATCATATCATCTTTATAAGGAGATGGATGTATCAAATAATTTAACTGCACCATTTAATAATAGAGCAGAATAGTTCGCTATTGATTTAGCCAAACATGCTGCTTACATGTAACTTGATAAGTTAACTATTAATTTTAAAATGAATCTTACTTCTGGAATGCTCAGTGTCTTTTTTTTTTGTCTTCAGTCATTTGACTGGTTTGATGCAGCTCTCCAAGATTCCCTATCTAGTGCTAGTATTCATTTCAGTATACCCCCTACATCCTACATCCCTAACAATTTGTTTTACATATTCCAAACGTGGCCTGCCTACACAATTTTTTCCTTCTACCTGTCCTTCCAATATTAAAGCAACTATTCCAGGATGCCTTAGTATGTGGCCTATAAGTCTGTCTCTTCTTTTAACTATATTTTTCCAAATGCTTCTTTCTTCATCTATTTGCTGCAATACCTCTTCATTTGTCACTTTATCCACCCATCTGATTTTTAACATTCTCCTATAGCACCGCATTTCAAAAGCTTCTAATCTTTTCTTCTCAGATATTGCGATCGTCCAAGTTTCACTTCCATATAAAGCGACACTCCAAACATACAATTCCAAAAATCTTTTCCTGACATTTAAATTAATTTTTGATGTTAACAAATTATATTTCTGACTGAAGGCTCGTTTCGCTTGTGCTATTTGGCGTTTTATATCGCTCCTGCAATGGTCATTTTTAGTAATTCTACTTCCCAAATAACAAAATTCTTCTACCTCCATAATCTTTTCTCCTCCTATTTTCACATTCATTGGTCCATCTTTGTTATTTCTAATACATTTCATTACTTTTGTTTTGTATTTGTTTATTTTCATGCGATAGTTCTTGCATAGTACTTCATCTATGCCATTCATTGTTTCTTCTAAATCCTTTTTATTCTCGGCTAGAATTACTATATCATCAGCAAATCGTAGCATCTTTATCTTTTCACCTTGTACTGTTGTATCTTGTATGTTGTAATCTAAATTGTTCTTTAACATCATTAACTGCTAGTTCTATGTAAAGATTAAAAAGTAACGGGGATAGGGAACATCCTTGTCGGACTCCCTTTCTTATTACGGCTTCTTTCTTATGTTATTCGATTATTACTGTTGCTGTTTGGTTCCTGTACATGTTAGCAATTTTTCTTCTACCTCTGTATTTGAACCTTAATTTTTTTTAAAATGCTGAACATTTTATTCCAGTCTACATTATCGAATGCCTTTTCTAGGTCTATAAACGCCAAGTATGTTGGTTTGTTTTTCTTTAATCTTTCTTCTACTATTAATCTGAAGCCTAAAATTGCTTCCCTTGTCCCTATACTTTTCCTGAAACCAAATTGGTCTTCTCCTAACACTTCTTCCACTCTCCTGTATTCTTCACATTTATCTGCCCCTGCTTTCTTTGGTATCATGACTAACACTTTTTTTGAAGTCTGACGTAACTTCCCCATTTTCATAAATATTACACACCAGCTTGTATAATCTATGAATCGCTTCCTTACCTGCACTGCGCAGTAATTCTACAGGTATTCCGTCTATTCCAGGAGCCTTTCTGCCATTTAAATCTTTTAATGCTCTCCTAAATTCAGATCTCAGTATTGTTTCTCCCATTTCATCCTCCTCAACTTCCTCTTCTTCCTCTATAACACCATTTTCTAATTCATTTCCTCCGTATAAGTCTTCAGTATATTCCACCCATCTATCGACTTTACCTTTCGTATTACATATTGGTGTACCATCTTTGTTTAACACATTATTAGATTTTAATTTATGTACCCCAAAATTTTCCTTAACTTTCCTGTATGCTCTGTCTATTTTACCAATGTTCATTTCTCTTTCCACTTCTGAACACTTTTGTTTAATCCACTCTTCTTTCGCTAGTTTGTTGGACTTCCTGTTTATAGCATTTCTTAATTGTCGGTAGTTCCTTTTACTTTCTTCATCACTAGCATTCTTATATTTTCTACGTTCATCCATCAGCTGCAATATATCGCCTGAAACCCAAGGTTTTCTACCAGTTCTCTTTATTCCGCCTAAGTTCGCTTCTGCTGATTTAAGAATTTCCTTTTTAACATTCTCCCATTCTTCTTCTACATTTTCTACCTTATCTTTTTTACTCAGGGATCAGGATGTGTTATTTTTAGTTTTATGTATTTTAAATTCAGTTTCTGTATATTGTATAATATTGTAATCAGTCATTTGTTACAACTTATAACATGTAATTTTATACATTTTACATTCCAATTAAAATATTTCTTAATTTGTTTTTTTTTTTTTATAGTTCCCGTATGAAGCATTATTTCGTAGTGAACAGTATGCTCTTGTTGATAATGCATGTCGTGAGTATCTGTTTATTTGTGAATTCTTTATGGTTCAAGGAAAAGAAGCTCAAAAGCTTTTCAATCAAATTATGGGGAAAACTCTGACATTATTAGTGGTAAATAAATAATAATTACTATTTTAATTTCTGTTAAGCAAAGTTAAGGCTCTAATGATGTTTATAATACAGGTGTACAAAAGAGAATATCAGGATTTTAAAGCTATTTAATATCTCTATTTAATAGTAATGAATCGCAAATAAAATGAAAGACTAACTCTTTCAATTTTTCTCTAAAAGTGTTCACTGTGATCACATTTTTCATGCAACTCTTATCCAACTGGTAGAGTTCATCCCATACTTTAATCATTGTGACTGGAGTAATGAAAGCGACAGCTTCTTCAATCCTGTGCCTCAAACTGGATAGATCATTAGGTAGCAGAGGCACATACACAAGATCCTTTATATACCCCCAAAGGAAAAAATAGCATCGGATCAAATCAGGTAACTTTGGAAGCCACTAAAAACAAGCTTTGTCATTGGGTCCACTAATCAATCCAGTGGTTACAGAAAATGTCATTCAACCAATTCCAAAGAAAGAATAAAAACATTAAGAGAAGATGATAAATATTAAGAGGAAGAAAATGTTAAGACTAAGAAAAAAATAAAGAGAGGAAGATGAACATAGAGAAAAAATTTGAAAACTATAGAATGTATACAAATTAAGATCAGAAGAATTATATCAGCCAAAGAGCGATTAAATGATTGGCAAAAAAAAACCAATAAACGAAATGATGATTAACTCAGACTTAGGGAAAATATTTTTCGACAGTATCATAGGAGTAATGAATTAAAAGATAAGAATTTATTGCAATTTATTAAAGATTGGGTATGTATGCTTCAGTGTATATGTTGTTCTTGTGGAGTTTGTTTTTCAGTCACTCTGTAGTTAACTTTAATGTAGATAAAATTAAACTGAAATTCCAAAAAAATTATATAAAATTAAATAGAAATAAACTATAAAATCCAAAAATAATATGATTCTGAATTATAATTTTCAATTAATATTAAATAATCAGATGTCTCATCAAATCTATTACATATACGAGGGCGGTCCAGAAAGTAACTTACGTTTGTACCTAGTGTGGAGATGGATGGGGATAGAGCCGCCATCTTGGTGTCAAAACATTTCTACACTCAGTACGCATCAAGCTGTCATAGCATGTGGACTGTGATTTATCTACTTTGTTATTAATTATTGAAATGTGCGCTTAAGTAGAAAATCCTATGAGTTGTGAAGTATATTCAGTGATAGGTTTTTACTGGAAAAAAACCTCAAACCAATTGAAATTTATCGGCAACTTTGTGAGGTGTACAGAGATGCACAATGAGTGAAGGTGGAGTGAGGCAGTGGTGCATTCAATTTAAAAATGGCCACACACAATGTTCATGATGAGGACTGCAATGATTGGCCTAGCCTTGTGACTGATGAACTGACGATGAAAATCAACAATAAAATTTGTGAAAATCACCGCATACGATTACGGAATTTTCACTTCATTTCCCCCAAATTTTACAAAGTTTTACTGCATGAAATTGTATTGGGAAGATTAGTTATCACAAGTTTTGTGCAAGGGTGCCAAAAATTTGAGGCGGCAGAAAATTGAAAATTTTCAGAGCAGGAATTGAAAATGAAAAGCTTGTGCATCGTTATGATAAGTGCCTTAATTTAAATGGCAGTTATGTAGAAAAATAGTTTATGATTGTCCCTTTCAAATGATAAGATTTTTTTTTCTTATTTGGTTGGTTTTTTATTTCAAAACGTAAGTTACTTTCTGGATAGCCCTCGTATACATATGAAATAATGCCTATAAAATTTCATGTACACATTTTTAAAAGTGCATAAAAGTTTATTTCACTAATAGTTTCGGATTTTATTTAATTTTATTTTTATTATTATTATTGAATTTTCATTATATAGATATTTTTTTTACAATCGGAGGTTAATAATTATTAATAAATCAATATATTTAAATTAAAAAAAATTTAATGATGAAGTCTGATTCAAATTGATGTGCCTTCCCCTTGTAAGATCCAAATATTTCATTAATTAAAATTTAATTTGCCTATAATTCTGGAAGCAATGAAAATAAGTACCACTTATGATATATCTCTCAATGAGGGCTTATTACTGCAGTTAAGAAAAAGTTCAGAATCCAATTTGTTTTTGGATTTTGGACAAAATTTAAACATCCTACAGCTAATCGTTTTTGAGTTATGTATACATACATATACATATTACAGTACGTATACATACATACGTACAGATGTCATGCTGAAACTAGTCAAAATGGATATTTCCATTGAAATCTGAAAACCGAAATTATTCGCAATCACAATACTTTCTTTACTTTATACAAGGAAGTAAAAATGATTTTAGTATTATGTTTTAAATTTTCCATTCTACAATTAGCAAGACAGCAAATTAAAAAAAAACCATCATTCAAGAAAAGAATTTTTTTTTATTAAAAAGAAAAATTATTATTCTTTTAGTATATTTTGTTTGTTTTTTTTAATATAGTTTTTATAGTATGTATCAGTGGCAAAAGGCAATTTCCTTTTTTTAAAATACACTTGTTCACAAATATCTTGTTTGTGAACCAAAATATTAGCTGTTATTCCTTTTCATCTTTCCAGTGTGATTCTTTTAACACTGAAATTAAGCTCTTTCAGCATTTAAATAATTCGTTAAATTTTTCTTAAAAGAGATTAAAATATTATTAATTATGTTTCTGTATTTTACTTGCTAATTTTGGCATGTTATCATAATATTTCTAAATGATAAGTCTCTGTTTAAAATTAATTTTTTTGTGTCATTTGTACAGTTATGGTTACTCCCATTTTAATTATACTCTTGATATTAAGGAGACTAATATACAAAAGATTCTCATTGTTAAATTAATAGAGCATATCAGACATTCTTAAAAGCCATTCAAAATCTAATATTAAAAAATATACTGCTAATTAAAATGATTAATGTTCCTGTCATTTTTATGAAAGAGTGTGAATACTTCATTCATTCAAGCTATTTATTAAAATTTGTGCTATAAAACTACTTAAAATATTGTTAACAACTATATTGTTTGTATATTAAAAAATAAGTATTTTAGTTAAAAAAATACTGAAATGATTTTTAAAATTAATTCAAAATAAACAAAATGTTTTTTAACTATTATTGTATATTTCATACACATGCAAATTTCCAAAAAAAATGTAATATTATTCAAATTTACTAAGCTTTAAATTTTGTGTAGAAGCTCTTTATGAAGTGTAAGAAGAAAGAGTAAGGATTTTTCCAAAGCTACCTTCATTGAAAGCAAAAGTGAAAATTGGTAGTTTTTTAATATCCTAATTTTTCTTGTTTGATTTTTGTTGGGTGTATCTTATCTATTAATCACTGGGATGAGAACGTCTTTTATGTAAAAATAATTTTAAAAAAGTAAGCTAATTGTGATCATTTTACCCAAAAGTTTGAGTTGATTTTAAAAATCAATAAAATATTGCTTCATTTGGTTCATTGCAACATATTAACATTTTATTTGTTCTTTTAGTTGCTAAAATTTAACTTTGATAATAATTTTCTTTTAATAGATTCAAAATTAAAGAGATGGTTGGAGTTGATATTTTTACTTAGCGTCTGATTTCTTTACCATTTGCACATCAGTTATAGAGTTCCCAGCATAATTTTTTTTATATTTTCCCATTAAATAAACATTTAAAGAAGATAGTATTAACACATTCAAGGCTGCGGTTTGTATTGGGATTTGCTGAGAAATGGTGACTGACCATTGTCATCTTGGTTCAAGTGTAGTCCAAATAACTTCTTTTATTGTATACAGTCATCCATTAACATTTATTCTAAATAAATTAAAATGCTACATAAGTTTAAAAAAATAAACCATTTAATTGATAACAATTAATTTAGTTGAAACAAATTAGTTTAATTTATTTAAGTTAATTGTTTAATGAAAACTAATTAATAATTAATCTTATTGTATTGTTTAAAAGGAGACAAATTCCGCTTATTATTAGTTAAATAAATTGAAGAAAAAAACAATCATTAGGTAAAGTTCATAATTTTTCAGCAGCATTGAAAAAGCACTTTTCATAGCATTTGGAAACAGTGACTCACACACATACACATCATGTATGAAATACTAAATTACATTCTTTTATAACTTATTTATTAATTTTTTTTATTAATTAATATGTGCATGAAAGGAAAATACATTCTATTCAACAGCTACACAAACCTAGACAGTGCAGGAAACATGTTCTGAGCAAAGAGTTATTGGGTAGCTGATCAGTTCCTTTTCTCTCAGGAATATAATGTAGATTAAGTTGCCTATTAGTCTCCATCCTGCTCTAACATACACACATCAATATTTTATACAATAAATGTTTAAAATCCATATTTCTAAACAGTATACATGTTACTAATTTATGTTGTTTCAATGTTTTTGTAATCAAATTTTTTGTAATTTCATTGTTTTTTTTAACTACTTCTTTCCTTAAGTAGAAAAAGTAGTTAAGGAATTAATTTTTAAGCACATTTTCTATATTTTGATTGTTTGCTCTTCAGCCTGTATACAGAAATAAGAGTTTCATTATTTTTCAGTATTACCCTTTGATTTTACTTGAACAATTTTTAAAAGGACTAATTTTGACAAATCTTACACAATTTACTTTTTTTACCCATTTAATTTCCCAACTAAATTTTTGAAAAAAAATCTTTTCTACTTAAACATGGAAGATCTATTCCATTTCCTGATAATTTTAAGTTTACCTTAATCTCCATATTTCCTTCTCCTTCCGCTATCTAAGTTTTTGCTTTGGTCATACTGGTAAGAACCTGAAACTGACCAAAACTGTGTAGTGGACCCTAACTACAGGGGAAAACAAGTCATAAAAATACTATCAAAAGAGTTTTTTTTATTTTAAATGTGATCAAATAGTTGATCTTCATTCCTATCACTCTACTTATCCTTTTGGTTAAAAAAGTTACAGATCCCTATTTTGTAAACACAATACAAGAGCAATCATTACTGGAAGCTATCTTTTGTTATAGATAATGGGATTTTTCCAGGATTATCTTGCACTCTACAAGTTCCTACAGTATGAGTAAACCAAATAGTTTGATAGTGTTGCTATCTTTGATTATTTAGAAATTAATTGATTTAGTAACCCGTAAATTGATTTTTCCTCATCTTCTTTTTTTGTACTTTTTGCTAGAGGTTAGACACCCCTAGCACTCTTTATGGTGGGGGTGGAAAAGGGTGATGTAAAAATAATCAAGAGCAACCGATATTAGTGTCAAATCCATAGTTTTCAGGGGTTGCTAGGCTAAATTTTATGCTGCTTGCTTAAGGGTTGGTTCACTAAAGAATTTATTTACTCTTGCTCCTGGAGGAGAAGCTAAAAATGTTGTTTATAATCAAGTTTTGTGTTAAATTAATATTATAGTAGTGAATTTGTAAAATATTTTACTTTATAATTTGTATTTGTACGTACACTTTTAAAAACTTGTAAAATTACTTTGATTTTGCACTATAGATAGATTTGATTCCTTTTTGTGTCTAAAAGAAGATTGGAGTAAATAAATACCCGGGCAACACCAGGTAATCAACTAGTTCTTTAATGATTTAACTCTCTAAATATTTTTTCCAATATTGGTGACCCCAGTTCCCTTGCAGATTAGCTGAAGCTTAGCAAATTTTATTTCTGCAATTCCATTTAGCTTATTAATGTACTAAAATCATTCTTATGATAAAATATTTATTATTTTTTCTTTGTTTTTAAATTATTTTTCTTTGACTGTATGACTGTGATAGGTGATAATATATATAGTTTAATATGGCATAATTCAAAAAAGGGTTTTTATTTTTCAATTTAATTTAAAATTTTGATGAAGGTAAGTTTATGGGAATTATTATTTTTAAAACTTACTTAATTTTTTTTTATAACATTATTTTTTTGTTAAATTTCTTAATAATTACTCTTTTTTGTTTTTCAGAAAAATTTAGAAACATTTGTACAAAATTGTTATGATATGATTGCATTATTCCTATGTGTTCATTTGGTAATGCATTACCAATTACTGTGTCATAGAAGAGCTGTACCTGCATTAGATGACTATTGGGACAGAATACAATCAGTTATTTGGCCAAGGTATGATATGCATTTGTAATTTATTCTGTAAGTTTGATGTGTGGGAATATACTTCAAACAATGGCATAAGGAATTTTTTATACCAAAATTTAGAGATAAGAATAGAATGGTAAACTATTATGTCAGAACCAAAACGTAGCTATTAAGGACTAATATATTTTTTATAACAGTTATCCTTTATATACAAAATTTCTTCTTTTTTTTCAAAGTGATTACGAAAACTGTTATTATGCTGAAATTTCATCATGGAGTTCGATAGAACTTCATCGGTAAGAGGTGACAAAGTCAACGAACTACATTTACAGTCTGAACATGACCTAACCTAACAGTGAAATGAAAATGGGAGAAAAAATAAAATAAGTTAAAAACATTATATTTCAGTTCAGTTAGGTTTGTAATAAAGAATACTTTTAAAAAAATACCTCAAATTTTGCTACACAACATTTTTTTCTCCATTTATTGATCCACAGGACTCAAATATGTTATTCTATTCATTTTTTTTAATGCACCTTTACAAATTGCACTGCTAGATAGCAGTATAAATAGTACTTGTAGCATACAAAAACTTGATAATGCACTTGAAATAATGAAATTTAAAAGAAAATATTGTACAGTTTGTTTTAATAGTAAATGCACTATGTAAATGAAAATACTGAAGATGAAACAATTTTTTTAATTCCTGTCACTTCTTTAAAAAAAATAAAAGTATTAGTTTACAAGAGATTATACTAGTTTTATTAAAAAAGGAATAAATAAAACAGAAATAAATTTGATTTACCAATCGAATTTAACGGAGTACCAATCGAAAAATTCAGGTTTACACTTACAAAGTAATAAATACAATATTGCATCATGGATCTTCGATTTGTAAAGGTCATTATATTAGTTTATTAACAAAGGAAAAATATGGTATGATGTGAATGATTTGACTATCAACAAAAAAATTGGCTGTGAAATTCAATTTATTTGTTCTAAAAAGGCAATAAATTTTAATAATAAATCCATAAGATAATCAGTGATTCATAAAAAAAATAAAAGAATAATCTAACAAAACGCAGTGATATCCAAAAAAATTACAATGAAATTGTAAACTGTATGGTAAGTGTCTCGCAGATATCATTTCTACTGCTCAAAAAACAAAAATTTCTGTAATATAAATAAAACTGTTTTTAACAAAATGATACTGATATTAAAAAAGGTAAGATACTACATTTCCATTATCAAAATTTGTTATTAATTTAGAATTTTCTTTAAAAAAAAATGCATGTTAAATATATGTAATAGATAATAAACAATGTTTAAGCATTTCATATAATAAAAAAAAAAAAATTGTTACAAAGCTCTTACCAGCTTGATTTCATTTATTAAACAACAAATAATCATAAGAATTGTATTATTTCTGTAAATGTGATTTGTATTACATATAAATGAAAACAGGCCGGTAAGAGATTTGTAACAAATTTTTCTTTTTTTTTCTTATTACATAGAACGCTTAAGCATTGTTAATTATCTGTTATTGTACATATATTGTCTATTACATATATTTAACATGTATTTTTTTAAAGAAAATTCTAAATTAATAACAGATATCAGTATCGATTTGTTAAAAATAGTTTTATTTATATTACAAAAATTTTTGTTTTTTGAGCGGAAGAAATAATATCTACGATACTCTTATTGTACGATTTACAATTTCATTGTAATTTTGTGGAATATCTTTTATTTAAAATTTATATTTCATCTATAACAATAATTTTGCACAGTTGTTGATAATTGATTTAATTTTTAGATTATGTCTTAAAATGTATAATATATAGTATAATATATGTATAATTATATAATATATCGAACTTTTCTACCAACATACTTTCGATTGAATGATATTTTCTCCTTTTTTTGTTTGTCATGATTAAATTTTCGATTGTCTTTGAGACGGCTTACTTAGTTTTTGTAGTAAAATTATGTTAACAGATTATTATAGAAAAAATACTCATAATCTGAGGAAATATTATTTTAAATCGTTTAATTGTAGATAGTTTTCCAGTATATTTCACTAACCTCCAGCATAGTTCTTAATTTATACTGGGAAAATAAATTTGTTAATAGCATTTATTTTGTTTGATTTCATATGACTATAAAATTATATTTCAGATTTGAATATGTATTTCAATTAAATATTCAAAGTGTGAAAGAATGTGATCCTACGAAATTTAATAAAGAAATGAAGCCTCATTATGTAAGTATTTAATAATAGTGATCAAAGAATAACTATATAAAGTCATTATTCATCTTAATTATTTGTTAATGTGTTGTATTTTTTTATGATAGTAATAAAAATTGTATTTGTTAATATTTTTTTTCATCTGCATTATAGCAGCTGTGATGCTATGCAATAAATAATGTAAAGCAATAGTATTAAAATAATAATAATAATAATAATCATAATATAATACCCTGGCCTGCCTGATCACCTGACTTAAACCCTCCTCTTGACTTCTACCTGTGGGCCCATTTGAAACATATTGTTTATTCAACTCCAACACTCAACATTGAGGATCTTCAACAAAGGATCCAAAATGGATTTCAAGAAATTAGGAATACTCTCAGAATCTTTGAACGATTGAGACAATCTTTCAGAAAAAGATTGGAGACTTCTGTAATTTCTAATGGTGAACACTTTGAACATCTCTTATAACTTAACAATAGTTAACTGTTTATTTTTTTAAAAAAGTATACCTACGTTTTACAATGCCATGGTCAGCAGCGGAGATGAAAATTGATTTGTTTGGGTGGATGTGGTGGTTCCACTCCCCAAATACCACATTGAAAGATTTTATAGGCTACCTAGACTCACTGGAGGAGGTGGTACATAAATTTTTAGGTAGGAACATCCTGGCTTGATAGCCAGCGACTTCAATGTGAAGTCACTGGAATTTGGAGGAGAGAGTCAAAATGTTCAGGAGTCACACCTAGCTGACTGAGTTGGAACATGGATATGCAGTGTATTAACAGTGAGGGAGCTACCTTCATGCGAGCTCAGGCACACTCTGTGTTGGATCTGGCATTTGTGAGAGGGGACCATACATGACTGACCATAAGATAATTATTCTTTAATTCAACAGAAGCGTGGACAGAAAGCATTCTAAAAGGAAAGTGACACCAGTAGCTAGTTGTGTCAGATCAATACAACACTTGCCATTGGAAAGGGCTACTCTGGAAGAGTTTATCCAGATAGTCAAAAATGAATGCGATAGGTCTGGAGTGGTTGTATCCCATCCAGAGAAAAAGCACACATATTGGTGAATAGCTGATCTTGCGGCTCTCTGTCAGCAGGCTCTCTGTTAGGCTTAGCTTGCAGGAAATACCAAAGAGCAGGCATATAAGGAAATGATGCAGACAGGAGGGAAACCCTCATGGTATTTGTAGAGGCCAGAAATAGGTATAACACAAAGCACAAAAAAGAAAAGAGGAAAGCATAAAGGAAATGGGAGCAGACAGGTGATGAAGAACACTGGGGGAAAGGTTATAAAGTTGAATGTTTGGGCTGTAGACTCCCGGTTTTACCGGAGAAGAAAATTATATCCGAATTTACCAACACCAGAATGGGAAGTAGTCGAGGTGGAAAACATAGTATCCTTCCAGATGGAAGAATTGTTGGCAGCAGGATGTAGAATGAAACCATGCAAAAGTCCCAGACCAGATGATATACCTATAGAGGTAGTGAGGATTATGTTAGAGGTAGTCCCAGTACAGGTGCTGAACGTTATGAACACTACTTTGCTAGCGGGCAGTATACCACCCTTGTGGAAAGAGGCAAGACTGATTTTGTTACAGAAGTCAAGTATATAAAATGCACCAGCTTCATATAGGCCAGTTTGTCTTACAAATAACTTTTGTAAATTATTAGAGAGGATGCTGGTAGGTTGCATTCTAGAAGGCATTAGGAACACAGGTGATTTCCACGAACAACAGTTTGGGTTTAGGGGAAAACATTCAATTGTGAAAGCTGTACAAATGATAATTGAACAGGTGGATCAATCAGCGGCTGGCTCCAGGAAGATCCTGGTGCTGGTCACACTCGATATAAAAAATGCCTTTTATTCCCTCCGTTGGCATGAGATTTTCAAGGCAATTCAAGTCAGAGGGATTCGGAGATCAGTGAGAAGGCTGCTACAGAACTACTTGGAAGACAGATTCCTGATATATAATCTGAGCAAAAAGAGGTTAAGATTTGAGGTGACGTGTGGGGTCCTACAGGGGTCCGTGCTGGGTCCTGTCATATGGAATATTATGTATGATGGGGTAATTGGGGTGGATCTCCCTGAGGGGATCACCTTGGCAGCATTCGCTGATGATCTCGCAATGCTGGTTATGGCTGAGTCAGAGGTGGAAGTGGCTGATAGGGTATAAGTCTCTATTTGTACAGCACAAAATTGGTTAGAGGAGAAGGGGCTCAGATTAAGTCCAGAAAATACTGGAACGGTTGTGTTGACAGAGAGGAGGAGACTCTCCCTACTAGATATTCGAGTGAGTGGACATCAGGTAGTCGTCCAGGACATGATAAAGTACTTGAAGATATAGATGGATGCTCGAAGATCTTATACAAGGAATGTCAAGGAGGTTGTCTTACGTGCTGAGAAAACAGTTAAGAGCCTTAATAAATTGATGGAAAGTGTTACAGGGCTGAGAATATCAAAACAACAGCTATACACCCACGTTGTGGACTCAGTATTTTTATATGGTATACCGGTGTGGCACAGAACAATACAAGTGAAGCGGGATTGCTGATTGTTGGAGTGTGCAATGTCGAATAGCACCGAGTGGCAACTGCATATAATTCGATTTCGACAGATACAGTGTTGGTGGTAGCTGGGTTGGTACCATTGGGACTTTTAGCAGACCATGGGAAAAGGGTTCATGATTGTGAGCATCGTCAAGTATCATGGAAGACTGGCAATCCAGATGGGATACCTCACACAAAGGTTGTTGGACTTACAGACTCAACCCATGAATTGCACCGTGGTTAGGGAGGAAGTTCAGGGAATTGAGCCATTGGCTTACCCAATTTCTGACCAGCCAAGGTGCATTTCAGTTATACCTGCATAAGAGGAGATGGGCCGAGGATGAGAAGATATGAAGAGATTCATACTGTGGAGATATGGACATCCCCAGAGCATGTGATTTTTGAGTGTCCTCGATGGATTAATAGAAGACACAACTGTGAGCTTATAGTGGGTAGGTTGCAGGTAGCAGGTTGCAGGTAACATTATCCCCAAGATGCTGGAGAATGAGCAGCAGTTTAACACTATTGCAAACTTCATGGTGAGAGTGATACAGGAAAAGAACCAGGAAGTGAGGAGGAGAGAGAACAATTAAAAAGTCCTTGCATGTTGAAGAGCTGGACCAGAGAGTGAAGGGGTGAAGGACAACCCCCTGTGCAGCCATTGTCCATCCGTGTAGTGCGGGTGGGCGATGGTGGTGATGCACGGAGACTCTGGATCCCCTGAGTTCAAAGGCACCTCCCAGGATCGTGTAGTACTTAAGTGCAGATCTGACCTCGAGAGGTTGTTTTATTTTTTTAATTGTTAGGTTTATTATTGTGAGAAGATTATTAATTAATTTGATAGTAATTTACAGTTACTTTTTAATCTTTACATGGAACTAGCAGTTAATGATGTTAAAGAACAATTTAGATTCGGAGTAACAGTACAAGGTGAAAAGATAAAGATGCTACGATTTGCTGATGATATAGTAATTCTAGCCGAGAATAAAAAGGATTTAGAAGAAACAATGAACGGCATAGATGAAGTCCTACGCAAGAACTATCGCATGAAAATAAACAAGAACAAAACAAAAGTAATGAAATGTAGTAGAAATAACAAAGATGGACCACTGAATGTGAAAATAGGAGGAGAAAAGATTATGGAGGTAGAAGAATTTTGTTATTTGGGAAGTAGAATTACTAAAGATGGACGAAGCAGGAGCGATATAAAATGCCGAATAGCACAAGCTAAACGAGCCTTCAGTAAGAAATATAAGTTGTTTACATCAAAAATTAATTTAAATGTCAGGAAAAGATTTTTGAAAGTGTATGTTTGGAGTGTCGCTTTATATGGAAGTGAAACTTGGACAATCGGAGTATCTGAGAAGAAAAGGTTAGAAGCTTTTGAAATGTGGTGCTATAGGAGAATGTTAAAAATCAGATGGGTGGATAAAGTGACAAATGAGGAGGTATTGCGGCAAATAGATGAAGAAAGAAGCATTTGGAAAAATATAGTTAAAAGAAGAGACAGACTTATAGGCCACATACTAAGGCATCCTGGAATAGTCGCTTTAATTTTGGAAGGACAGGTAGAAGGGAAAAATTGTGTAGGCAGGCCACGTTTGGAATATGTAAAACAAATTGTTAGGGATGTAGGATGTAGAGGGTATACTGAAATGAAACGACTAGCACTAGATAGGGAATCTTGGAGAGCTGCATCAAACCAGTCAAATGACTGAAGACAAAAAAAAAACTAATTTACAGTACTAGAATTAACAATAAATAAAAACAATTTAATCGAATTGAACGTAAAGTGGAGGACATGAAAATACATAAAATTATATCAATTTTCTGCCATAACTAATCTATATGTTAACTGATTTTAAAAAATAAATTGTCATTTTATTCAAAATAAAAGGCTTAATATTTTAGGATAACATATTTTGATAAAACTAAATTTATGGAGATGTAACAGATTGAAAAATAAACACAACTGCCATTTTGTAACTTGCAAAGGTATTTAAGTACTGATTTTTTGGTAATTTTAAAACTTTATTACAAAGACGCTTACCAAATATTAATGTGATTCCTCTATCCAAACTTGAGATATAAATTTTTATATAAAAATAACAAAGTGGCGAACAAAGGAGAAATTGCCATTTTTTCTGAGAATATTTTTTGTTTAGTTTTACCAGTAGAATCTGAAAAAGTGTAGCTAACTCACCATTTTAGAAACATTCTGTATTTATTTTTAATTCACTGTTTTTTTTTTTTTTTTAATTCTTTATGAATTACTGTGATTTGTAATATTTTGAGTTAGTTGATTCCAGCAGGTATTTTGTCTGCATTTGACTGTCATATAAGGTTGACAACCTCTGATGTGACAATCTGTTCAATGGAAGTGGTTTTAACTAGAAGTCTTGTATTTTTGTAAACTGGATTTCAGAAAGATCGTGTTTAGTGAATTTTTGTGAATAAATAATACTTCAATTAAATTGAAGTATTTTAACTGAAGTCTAACTTTACATTGCAAAAAAACATGATTATACCATTTTTCACAGCCTTTGATACCAGTCACACTTTATTTTTCTTCTTCTTTCTTGGAAAAAAAATTCTCTACATTCTCAATGGCATACTTCCAACACAGATATGCCTTCACTATCTTCTATATATATAAAAATCTATGTGTATTTACCAGCATAACTCTGGAACACCTGGAGCAATTTCAACCAAACTTGGTACACATATGACTTACTATTTGGAAAAAAATACTGTTGTGGTAAGACATCACCTAGCTCTCCTATGGGTGAGGATGGAAAGAGAAGACATGTAAAAGTAATTGAAAACTGCCATTATTAGTGTCAAATCCATATCTTTTGGAGTCACTAGGCTGATTGGTCTCAGTGATAAGTCCAAGTTTAGTTGAATAGTATTTATTGTTTATAATCAAGTTACATGTTAAATTAATATTACAGTAAATTTGTAAAAGATTTTACTTGATAATTTGTATGCTCTACTTATACTTTTAAAAACGTTAAATAGAAGTACTTTATAGATTTTACCTTATAGATAGATCCGATTCCTTTGACTGTCTAATAAAAAATTGGGATAAATAAATATTCGGACAATATTGGGTAATCAGAGAGTAATTAATATAAAAGAAGCTGAGTATACACCATTCTTTATCATTTTAACTAACCCATTTAGGATAGTTTTCAGTAACTGAAACATCTGCATTCACAGTTCATTTTTATTTTAATATTGTCTAGTCTAACAGTCTTGTTAGTTGATATCTCTCTTTGATAGCAAGGAGTACCTCATTATTGCTTAAATGTCTCAAATATTGACAGTTTTATTGCAGAAAGTTTTGCCTGGTTAAGAGATATACAAGCTAGTTCAGTTTGATTTTTAACTGTTATATAATATTTAAATAATAATATATAATATTTCGTAACAAAATATTTTCTACAAAAATGTTTTTATGGGTAAAAATATACCAAATATGAAATGGTTAAATCAATGTTACAGAGCAAGAATTTAAACTTGGTAGCAAGGGATGAGTTTAAATATTGTTAAAGACTTAAAAATTGCAGAAATAAATATCCCTTTTCTTTGTGTGACCTGTCGACTTGTCATTTCTTATAAATTAGGGGGATTATTAAATACAGACCAGTCTTAAAACAGGAGTCTATGTGTAATTATTTTTCTTTTTTTTAATTATTAACTCTGTAATATTTTTAATGGAATTCATTGAAAGTACAGTCTATATTTTGAATAATGTCAATATCTAAGCATAAGAACCATGTTAAATTTTTTTTAACATATACATATATATATATTTTTTTTTTTTAATGTTATTATGTATGTTTATTTTCTTGAATATGTTTAATGTGAAAATGAATGTGTTAATTTTTTTTTACAGATTACAAGAAGATACGCTGAATTTAGTGCAGCAATTGTTGGTATTAGTGAAAGTTTTCCAAGTGAATTAGTTACAAAACTTTGTGCTGAACTTTTAGAAGCAGTAGAGTTTTTTATATTAAGGATGGCCGCAATTTTTCCACAGCGTAAAGAACAGCTTATATTTCTTATCAATAATTATGATATGATATTAGTAATTCTTATGGTAATTGAGCATTATTTTATTGTAGCTTATAAAAATTATAATGATAGGTACTTATAAAAATAAAAATGCATTATAAAGTAATTTGAAAGTGTACATTTGTATTCACTTACTCTTAAAGTGATTTTTTAATTTGTATGAATTAACTTTTATTTTAATTTTGTATTTTGAATTTAAGTCGGTTTTGTATTAAATCATTAATACTTAAACTGAATATCTGTAATAATTTTGAGTTTTTTTTTATACAGGAACACACTAGAGATAGTTCAAAAGAAGCAGATAGTTTTCGTGAGCAGTTAAACCTTCGTAGTTCAGAATACGTTGAAGAGATTTTATCTCCTCATTTTGGTGGAATGATCCAGTTTGTTAAAGAAGGTGAAGCACTTATTGAAAAAGGTCAAACTGATCTGTTGAAGAAACAAGAAAGTAATTTCACTTTAATTTACCATACTGCTTATCTCTTTCTCTTTTTTCTCAGTTGTTTGTGCATGTGTTAGTTTTCTGCTGGAAATTCTTGCTAAATTTTACAGGAATATTCCTTTTATTAAGGTAGTGAAAAACATTCATATAATTTGAGTATGGAAATAATTGTTTTCATATTACAGTCAATTCAAAATTTTTTCTCGTTTTGACCCCAAAGATAAAATAAAGGTATTTTTTAGTACTGCAGTATTGCACTTATACATTGACTTCATTAATAAGTTTTAACATAAAATTGGATGTGAATTAGCAGTAATTTAACAGATGTGCATCACTGATTTTTTTCTGTAAATTAAGTAGTTCCTTTTTCAAAACTGTTGATTTAACTTAAGTTTAATGAAAGCAATGTCATGTCATTTGCTATGTGAGAAATTTGTAAATATTTATTTTCTTTTTGATTATTATAGCAATGAAAATGTTATACAAGCTGCTGAGAATTATCATTGGTGAGTTCCCACCCCCAAAAGATTCCTTATAGACATATGTTTGTAAATACTCATATACAATAACAGGATAAACACCATTTATGTAGTAACATCAGAACGAGAAAGAGACAAATTCTGCCTTTGATGTTGTAAATCCCAACTTACTAGTAATCAGTTATCTATATGATTGTAATCTCCTCATATTGGATTTATAAACATTGGTGAACATCTCAATATAATAAACATCTTGAAAAAGGTGATCGTAATCACCAATTGAATTATTGTGAATAGTTAATAGAAAATAGTATATTACTCCCAAATAGTCTTTACAGATGAAGGAATGTTTATCCGTAAATGTATAAACAGGTAATAGTACCTAAACTTTCTTCATTGACTGCTGCTGCTTTATCTTGATGTTGAAATAAGAAATCCAGGTCTTATGTCTTAAAAATGTAATAAAATAATTGATCACCTTTATTTTCATAATGCCACAAAAATTCATGTACTGCAGCAAGATGTTTTTCCTTGTGATGTCAGTTAACATCTTCGGTACCCATCCGACACACAATTTTGTATTGCTCAATTTTTCAGTCAAAACTTCATAAATCAAAGATCATGAAACATTAAAGACAATTGTGATATGGTGAAGTGCAGTTTTCTCAAATTTTTTCATCAACTTTTTCAGTCAAGTCATTCATTATCATTGATGGCCAGTTGGTGCTTTCTTCATCGTAAGCATTCATTCGCAGAATAAATGAATAGCAACATTGTCTTACTTTAGCGCCACTCATAATATTCATCCCATAAATGTCACAAATTTACTTATGAATTTCAGCCACAAAATTGTTTTGTTTCCATCTAAAATTGGATTACTCCTCGTACTTCATGCTTTGCAGAATCAGAAATTGTAGTACTTACTATAAATGGATAAATATAAACAAGTAACAACAAAATAACTGAAGTATTTTTGCTGACATCTGGCTATTGATTGAAATAACTGAGCTATAAAAGCGCCACCTGTTTACAGCGAATATATAGGTAGCAAATTCAAAATGAACCTTACATTAAAATCATGCCTTATATTTATAGCTAGTTAGTCAGCTAGTCTGCTCGTATTCACTTCATGTATGAAAGACCTGTCCAGTTTTTGTCAAAATTTCTAAATGAGGCTGTGACCCTTGGTTTAAACTACTTGGTTTTATCAAAAGAATTTGTTGAAAATAGATCCATTTTTTATGTTACAGGCAAATCATTGGCACTGGTCCAGTCATTTTCAGCAGGGTGGAAACGTTCACTTGAAGTAATAAATAAGGAAGTATTATCTTCATTTCCAAGTCTTGTTACAGGATCTACTCTTCTTCAACTGGCATTCACACAACTTGTACAATATTATCATCGCTTCCATAAATTACTTACACCTAATGCCAAAACACAACTTACTAATATACACTATATTATGGTTGAAATTAAGAAATATAAAATTACCTACTAATATAATAGAAAATATGTATAAATAATGGTTTTTTTTTGTTTTTTTTATAGTATACACATTTTTTTTAATCTTTATTTTTATTTGACAAAATAGTTATTATAGTCAAGCATAGTTCTGTTTTAGTCATTCAATGTAGTTGGTTAGTAAATTCAATGTTTTTCAATTGATTATCTGCAAAGGTATTGGGTGTGTGCTGGAAGAAAAGTAATATTAGGAAACATTACGAATAAGAAAAAATTTAATTTATGAAAGGTCTTATTTAATGAAGCCTAGCACATATTAAAATTTTTTTAAAAACAAAAAGTACTATAATGCTGTGAAAAGCTGTTAGCTAAAGAAAGATCAGAACTTTAAAATTTCAAAAAAAATTTGTTTTAACTTTCTGTATACATGTTTCTGTAGCATAATACTCATCTAGATATGTAGATATTAGTTGGTTGAAAAGCTCTTTTGAACAGAATGTTGTATTTGCATGAAACGGAATAACATTTAATTTCACTAGTTACGGGGGGGGGGGGGGGTCAGGAACCTTGGTTTAGTCAAATTATTAAATAATTTTTGAAGAAATATTTGAGAATTGTATTAAACACGTCTGCAAGAGTGTTTTATATATATATTTGTGTGTATGCAATAAATTTTCTAAGAGAAAACTTTGGAAAATGTATAAAAAAGATTTTTTTCATAAAAAACAATATTTTGCAAGTTTACATAATAATCTGGCTCATCAAATAATATATGATTAATAAAATTTTAAAGAGCAAAATCTGTGCAGAAGCGATAGTGAATTATTACAGTGAGAATTTCATATTATTATTATTAAATATAAAAAACAAATTAATTTTTGCTTTTAGATTTGTATTTTTATAATCATTGTTTGTTAGACCATTCAGTTTGAATATTTTAAGTCATCAAAATTTTTATTTAAATTTTCCTAATCTTTGTGTGAGTTTTCCTTATAAATCAACATAAACTTTACACCATTAATTTTTTAAATAAGATTATTTATTGTATTATTTACTAAGAAAAATACATTTTTTTAACTAAAATAATATTAAGATTATCAGAATTAAATTAAAAAAATCACTTTTGTTAACTGTATGGCAGATAAATAAAATAATAACAGTTTTTATATGACAAAGAATATCAGGTTAAATATGTATTATTATATAAAGAGTATTTCTAAAGCACTTGAGAAATCTGATGAATGAACATGGCAAAAATTGAAGAAATCTTCCTAACCTACACAAGAATTTAAGAAATAACAGCTGTTTTTCTAAAAGTAGACCAGTAGAACTTTCAAAATATCTTGATTCTAAACAATTCTTTTAATTTATTTATTATGTAAAAAACAAATTTCTAACTAAATATATAAAAAAGTATTTACTTAATATTATTTTAAGCTCATGTCATTTTATTTGAAATTTATTCACACATTGAGATCCTTTTCTCAATGGTATGTTAAAATGCCATTCTGAGCGGTAAAACAAAATATTGCTGGGTGAAAACCCCTTTATTTCAAAATTTAGTGTAGAGATAAAATTATTGCAACTTTTTCCCTGTTCTAAAATATTTGTTTATAATTTTATTTTGCTTATATATTTCATTATATCAGACATTCAGTCTCTTTTTATGCATGTTAAATTACTGTTTTTTCTTCCTACAGTAACTTACGACTGTAGTCATTACATTTGTATATTCTTGTTCTTAGAATGTGCAATTAAAGAAAGTATCATGATTTTCCAAGACTGATTTTCAGTTTTCAAAATATTTTGATATTTGGTCCTTGACCAAAACTAAATTGTTATTCTGGGCATCTGTTTCAGTCATAGGAAATGGCTGCCCAATCCAATAGAATAATTTTATTTTAATTTATTGTATTCTACTAGTGATGTAATCATTCAGTGCAGCATGTATTTTGTTGTCCTTGCTTGAAATTTTTAATTTCTTTGAAGGGTAAAAATTTCCTAAAAATAAAAAACCCTCTTCTTTTGGAAAGTGCTGCTATAGTAGTGGTATATAAAGAAAAAATCACATGGCTTTACTCTTCATCATATTTTAGACTATACAACTGAAGAATGTATTATAATAACAAAAATACTGCATAAAGCTAATTTATAAAAAAAAAAATCTATTCAATTTTTTTTTCAATTTTCAGCTTTTCTGTAAACCACATATTTTTTTGCAGCTAATTTATAAGAATTTTCTAATATATACTTTTCATGAAGTTAAATATGTGTGGTGTTAATTAATTGTGTCAGTAGAAGAAAATGTTTGATAAGATTGTTTTATTTGACTAGTTGTTTACATTCCCTTTGACTATTTAAATGAAATATGTGCTGTTATTTATTTTTATAAATAAACATTATTAAGATTAAATTGTACTTTCTGTTCCATTATACATAGATATAATTATTGGTTTGAATGATAATATATTCCTTATTCAAAATTCCTGATTGATTACAGAATACTGTAAGTTCTTTTTTTAATATACATTTATTATTTTGTTTAACATTTTTCTGCTGGAAAGATTTATCAGCCATACCTCAGTAATGTACGCATGGGGAAGAAATAAATCAGCCTTTACTATATAATTAATCGACTTTAGTTCACCTCACCAGTCCTGAGGATTTGTATAATAGCTGGTATTGACAATAGTGAAAATCAAATTAACCTTTCCTACTGATTTATATACGTATAATAAATCAGTTGTGCATTTTTTTGTATAATTGAGATAAATGTTGGATTTTAGAAAATCTTAAAGTAAGAATAAGAAAAGCTCAGTTTCTCAAAACTGCAAGTTCAGAAAAAACAAAATTATGTTAACAAAGTGGCATGTTGTAGCATATTATCATCAGTGATGCACTTCATTAGTGAATCATAGCAAAAATTAAGATTCAGAATGATTATTTTTGTATTTCCATTACAAAAGGAAAGAATCTCAAGATAATTATTATAATAATTTATCAAATGTTTACCGATAAATTAATTTTCAATATAAAATTTTACCCTTTTAATAATAAAGGAATAAACATTTTGATGATTAGCAGGAAAAGTTATATTATGTAATATTGTATATACTACACGAAGGAATTAATATAAAGTGCAATTGATTTATATATCTATGGAATGAAAGAAGTCTTGTTAAGTGAGGTGATCTTAATACAAATAATAATTTAATTATATCTTATCCATCTATGTTAACAGATCAGCATATTCTGATGTTAAATTCCTTTTTTAAATGTATTGTTAACAAGCAGAATCATCTTTGTGCTTTTTAACCTTAAAAATTTTATTTAAAAAGTCTAAATTATGTAAAAGTTAATTCCATCCTGTGCTACTCATTCAAAAACAGGGTTTTAAATCCAGGTAAAACCTTTATCATATTTTTATTATTATAATGCTATATTTATCATCTGAGTAGCAACTAATTCTATTGCAATGCCTTTAGACATTTACGTCTAAAGAATGAAATTAATGACCAAGTTATGTTCTGACAGTCAAAGAAATCAGGCACTTTGTAACAGTGTAAGATTTGTAGAAATATTTTTAAGATAAGCTCAATTTTTTATCACTTCATTTTTCCATCTTTTTGATTAAAACTGTTTGGCGTAGCTGTGTAAAAAGATTTCTTACTATCTTCAAATTCCTTTTTATTTTTTGTATTATCAACTCAAGTTTCTCTTCCACATCTCATTTATCTTAGTTATTCCTCAGTGGAAGAGATCTTTTCAAATATACTTTGTGATATGCTTTCTTGTTCTTCATGATTAATTTTTAATTGTTTTTTAAATAATATAAAATAAATATATTATGATAATAAAATTGATTGTTTAAAAAATAAATTAAGTAATTATGAAAAAAATTTGTTGCTGAAAGATTCTATGCAGCTGGTCGTGCTTGGCCACAAGTCAGCAAACAAAAATTATATCGAAACAGCCATGCATACAGTTGTATTAAACACTCAATGAGGAAAATCTCTTCATTGCAGACAACACCACTGCTGTCTGAAACCACCTCTGCACATCAAGTGTTGCTACTGAATTATCAGTTCAATAAATTCTTACTTGGTCAAAATTTTTATTACTTTCTACTTAGTAACTTTGCAGGATCTGGTGATTTTGGTACTACTTACCATAATTACATCATTTTGATTACCAGATTATGGTTAGTCCTTTTATATTATAACATTATTCTTTAAAAAAATTCATATAAATAATTTCCAAAATATCTGACCTATAATTTTAGGTTGCTCATAGTCTGCTAAAGTTATTTAATTGTGCACAATATTTTGTTGAAAGTCAATATTATTTTAGGTATGCTAAAAGTATGTTGGAATTTACATTACCAAATAAAACAAAATTCTTGTTTATTTAAATTTGTGCATTTCTGAAAAAAAAAATCATTTTATATTCATACACACATTTAATTTTAAAATTTAAATCTTACTGATAATTGGATATTATTAACTGTTTCTTTATTTTCACATAATAAAAAAAGAAACTTGTTTATAAAGTTGACCTGTGTACTGGAATGATAGGATTTCTATTTTTTTCTGGAAGGTCTGGGTTTGAATCCCGATTAGGTTTGGCATTTTTCATGTACTGTAAATTCAATTACATGCACAACCTTTTATCCTGTTTATTCATTAAAAAATTGTTATTGTTTATCAGAAGTACAGGAGCTCTGGCTACTTTCAATATATTTGATGAATACATTTTATGTTGCCAATTATAATTATTTTAATCAGAAATGTTTTAATGATCTGAATAATGTTTGTGACTTTATGCTTAAGTATATATGTTGTGGAATACATATGTATATAAGACTTTAAAAACAATATCTTCAGTTAAAAAATGATTGCTGATGATAATGTAAATTTTGTTATTATGTGATTAATAATTTATAAACCCAAACTATCATCCATCACAGATATTAAAAAAAAATAATAATGAAATTTTTTTTTTGTTACGTTTGTTGATAATGTTCGTGAAACATAGATCTATCCCACCATAAAAATAGCCATGGAAATAATTAAATCCATAACCTTGAAAATGCTAATAACATAGTTAAAATAGTTATAATTAAAAAAAAAACTTGATAATTTTTCTAAACCTTCATCATATCTCTACATGTTTCACACATGAAAAATATTTACTAGAATAGTTTAAAAGAGAATAGATTTGATAAACATATGACTGTATGGGAGGCCATTCTAGCTCTTGGACTAACCTAGGAAGCAGTATTGCTTCCTAAGTAACATTGTTGTACAAATAATAACAATAATTTCACCTTTTCTCTAGAGCAATGTTTCTCAACTTGTGGGGTGCACCCCCCTCCCCACCGGGGGGCATGATATCACTAAATAGGGGGCACAAGAATATCAAAAAGGAAATATTATTAAAAAAATTTATTAATTTACTGAAAGGAAAGTAAAACAAAATACATTCTGACATAATAAGTAATAAAATAGACATTTACACTAATATAATACACTTATAAATAGCATTGCATCATTACTGCACAATGTTTGTAATAATTAACTTATCTAAATCAAAAACTAATTAAACTAAATTAATTTAACTAATTAAATACTAAATCAAAAACAAGTTTAATAATTATTAGTGACTCTCTTGGGCCTGTCTTGCACAGCAAAGTTTTTCGAAGGAAGTTTTAATTCTAGAAATAGACACCCTAAGTTCTTTTTCTTTATTTAGCAGAGATCTATATTTTGTCTTCAAGGCAGCCATAGCAGAAAATACAGTTTTGCAATGGTAGGATGTTGAAAATGGTAATAGTATACGAAATGCTCTTGATTTCAGTGCAGAAAACTCATCATCCACCCCTGCCCAAAATTCAAAGAGTGATTTATCACTAAATTATCTTTCGATTTCGCCACTTGCCATGAAAATTTCTTATTTGGCAGTTGAGAGCCCTTCGGGAGTATTTTGAAATGGATCCCTTACCCAATCATAACTTGTTACCAAGTTGTTGTCAGCAAGAAAATAATTTTTTTAATTCTTTGCCAGCATAGCTAAATGATTTTCAGTGGCTACAAAAACAACTTTCACGTGTTGTTCTTCATCCTTGTAAGTTTTAACACATTCATCCACATTTGCAAACATTAATAGGTTTTTTGCTTTAAATTTCTGTTTGCAGTGTTAGTTTTGTACACACTCTATCTAACAAAGTACAGAAAGAGAATGAATGCAAAGAATTAACGAAAATGGTACAGGCTTTGTCAAACCTAGTAAAATCGCTCACATTTGCTATTGCATCAGTGAGTACAAGCAAGAAGGTTACTCTTGCTAGAAAGTCCTAAAGTGGCTCATTGAAAATCACAAACAATCCACCATCAAAGAAAATTTCTGCTGCACACACAACACGGCAAACTACCAAGATCCCTATGAAGAGATCTACTAAAACCTTTTCGCCTGGTAAGGTGTCTCCAGCCTTCCCAAGTCCCCAGCACCTTACCGAGAATATGGAGACTGAAGAAATGAAGCACTTTTAAACTGTTATCAACAGCAAAAAGAAAAATTGGATAGTGTTAGATAAGTAATCTGCACACAGAGTTTTTTTTATTTATATATCATACTAGCTGCAGGGTGTGTCTATGGCATGCCTCCACAACTAGGTCCTGCGGGCGGCGTCTCGTAATGGGTGTTATGCAATTTTTTCTTAAGCGTGTTTGCCCCCTCCCCCCACTCTTTGGGCCATTCATCACGCATAAGAAAACATTGGCTAAAACATCAAATTTTTAATTTGAAGTCCTCGTTACTGCACTATTTGATAGAGCGAAAACGTTTGGTTACTCTTTAGGTCAGGTTCACTAACACCAACCTACCGTCCTGAGTTTATGAGGTATAAGTTGTTGGTAGAAAATGCTTTCTCTTGTCAATTACTACTTTGATCTTAGTATAATGAACAGAACACAAATCCAGTTATTTTGCAAAACAAATTTTATAACATTACAAACAGCCTTAATCCTGATGCTACAGTTTATTGGATGGCTCTAAAAATGTTAACTCTGTGGGCTATACTTTTGTGGTTGGCAAACATGTATGTTTGGCCTCCCCAACATCACCAGTATTTTCATCACTGAGCTCTTTGCTATTAATAAAGCTTCAAATATAATTAATCCAACATTTCAATATGTACTTGTTTGCTCTGATCCACGAGAGCCTTACAGCCAATTAGTGACATGTATTCTAAACAACCCCATTGTCTGTGAGATTCTGCGTGTTATTTCGCAAATGAACCACTTCAATTTGAAGTGAGCTTCTGCTGTATCCCCAGCCGATTGGGATTTCAGGCAATAAGCATACTGATAGTGTGGTAAAGGAGGCTTATTTCCAGCCTCCTTTCACCAATCGCGTCGCTTAGAACGATCTTATCTGTTTCCTGAAGAGAGTAGTTCATGATGAGTGGCAAAGTGAATGGAATACTACCATCAACAATAAACTTCACCCAATTAAGAACACTGTGTCACCGTGGACCTCCTCATGTAGAAATAACCGTCGAGAGGATGTTATTGTCGGCCGTTTGCGAATAGGGCATACTAGGATCATTCATGGATTTCGGATGACTGAAACAGATGCATCAGTTTGTGCTCGTTGCAACTGCCAACTAACAGTGTACCACATCCTTGTGGATTGTACCTGTTATGCGGCATTGCATTGCAAGTTTAAACTGGGGATTAATATGCAAACTATTCTAGGGGATGATGAAATGTTATCTTATATTTTACGACTTCTTAGGGCCATCCGTTTATATTTAAATATGTAAATTATTGTAGTACGTTCCAATTTTTCATGGTATTTGCTGTAAAGCAATGATAATTTTGTTATTTTGAGATATACAGAGTGAGCAACATAAAACGAAACAACATCAAATGCAAAACGAAATAGGCAACCTTCCATTAGGACTCCATAAGCAATTGCCGATATCGAAAGGAGAATTATTGCCAGTCCAAAAAAATCACTTAGCAAGTTATCCCAACAATCTGGTGTTAAATACACATCTTGTCTTAATTCTTCATGTATTAAAATTGGAACTACACTGCGTTACAACTGTGCAACAACTGAAGGAGTCGGACAAACCGAAACGACTTGATTATTGCAACCGACTTCTCGAAAATATTTTGTTGGCAGATAGAGTTGTCTACTTGCGATTTTTTCCTTTAGAGCTACTTAAAGGAGAGAGTTTATGCATCTAATCCCCACAATATTGATAAACTGAAGGTGAACATTCAACGAGAAATTAACGCAATTGATAACAAAGTTTTGCGTTAGGCGACTCTCAATATGATCATTCGAGCACAAAAGTGCATCGATGTTGGGATGGTCATTTTGAACATTTTTTGTAACAATAAGGTAAATAAATGCAACATAATTACATTTTATGTTATTCTTATTTAATGTATTCGTATCATTTATAAAATTTTATTCCAACATAACCTACCGATTTTGCAGCGGTTACGTTATGGGTTCGATTTTATGTTGCTCCCTCTGTATAAGGTGATATATCTTTGTTTTTATTTCGCTTTTGGGATGCGTACAGGCTTTTTACTTTGAAGATTTATTTTTGCGTTTCTGGGTTTTTAATTTTTAATTAACTATTTTTTACCACTATATCATGTCCAGGCAATGATAACACGAAAGCGTTTTTCCCAGAAAAAAAAATGTAAATCAAAATTTGAATATATTTATCTAAGCAAATCAGTAAAAAAGAAAGAAAAAAATGAATAGTACCCAAAACTAATGTTTTAAGTGAAATACTTAATGAATTTCAATAAAATATTTTAAAAAATATTATAATTACAATCATAATAAAACTTACTATCTCCAAAAGATATTACTTATACACTTTTAATCTGAAGGGGAGAGAAATTCATGGTTGAAAAATATAAAAAGAAGAACTACGTCATGGGGGCATTATTTAAAAGAGATTTATTTAATTTTAATAGAAGTATATATAGAAAATAAAGAATATAAATAAAATAAACACTACTAGAAAATATAAAACTCATAAATGAGATGTAGTAACTTTGTTGAGATTTAAAGAATATCTTGAAACAGGAATTTATACTAGAATAGCATCATACCAGCACTACTTACTGATGACTTGGAAAAACGTTTATCAGTTTTTTTTTTACTCGTTTCATATTTAAGATTATTAAAATATGATTCTCTTTTGCATATTTTGAAAATATCTGAAGGTTACTGTATACATTATAAAACGTAATAAAATGATTAAGGAAAGCCTAGTTTCTGTTAATTCTGAGTGCTCATTTTTTACTGTAACTATTTAGTTACTTGCTGAGTCATTTCTTTACCCATTATAAATATTTTTCAGAAACTATACCTACATGAAAAAAGCAGTTTCTAAGTAATATATGGGTGAAAAATCCCAATCTTAATATAAATAATAAAATGAATATAGATAATAACAAAAACTGCTAGTAAGCATTAGCTAAGGCTTTATTGAATGCAGAAAAAATACTTTTAAAATTGTATATTTAGAATCCATATGTAGTCATTTTTTATATGAATTTTTTTTTCATATAAAAAATTTTCCTCCTTTTATTTTCTGGAAAAATCTTATTACTGGACTAACAGAAAAACTTGCTCAAAAAAATAAAAATAGAATCATTAAAATCAATCTACTTGAATTAAAAAACTTTATTATATATAAATTATAGACATAAAATTAAAACTGAGAAAAATTCATTTGTTTATCTATTTATTTTGAAGTGTGTTAAAAATAATGGTTAATTGTATTATGTAGCAAAGTAATGATAAAAAAACTGTTATGTGAATAGGTTTACTATGGGTACAGTATCATACACACATTTCATTAATACTAATGTGGCAATTAAATACATCACAGTAAAATAATATAAACTATGAAAAATTTATTTTATGTATTTTATAGAAGAAATCCAAAAGATATTCTTATGGGATTTGTATGAAATAAATATGCAGTAATTAACCAATTTTAAAACTTTGTGACCTTGGTAATCCCAGATTAATTAAATAAACATTATAAGAATTGCACGTTTTGAGATTGAAATTTAAATGTTGTATTTAAAAACTAATGTAAGAAAAAGACTACATTTTAGTAAATAATTTATTTAGTTATTAAGTGAATATTTCTTTATACCCAACATTTCAGTGTTTGTTATATAATTTACATGACAATTTTATGTAATTATTACATAGTTAAAAACTTACTTTATTTCTTTTGTAATTTTTGTAACAAATTGTTATAGCATTTGAGCAAACTACCCTTGAATTTGTTACCTGAACTTAATTATTTTACAAAAATTTTATTACAGTTTACAAAAATAACTTTATCTCTTCATTTAAATTAAATAGTTTTAAAATATGTAGATTTTATGTCTGTTTTTAGAACATTCTTAAGAAAGTATACTTTTTTCTTTATTTAACGATAAATTATAATTTTATAAATCAATTTTTTAAACTAGTCCTTATCTCCAAGTAGTTTGAGTAAACAGTGCTTGAATGTATCTTGAAAGCAAATGGAAATTACTAATATACTTATGTTCTAATTTAACCACTGTTTATTTCAGAATATATATATGTATAAAATAATCTATCATGTGAACAAACAATGACAAAAATTAAAGTTACATTGCACCCAGTATTGTTTAACTTCATATTCTATAGTAAAACCAACAGACTGCTTTACTGAAATGTGGGTTTTGTTACTTTATCCTTTGACATCCAGACTGCTATTCTCTAAGACATTCAAAAGTGTTTGCAAAACTGTTTATAATGGAACAGAATGTAAACTCGTATCTTATTAACATGAAAACTCGTGTCTTATTAAACATTAAACTCATATTGGTAATACATATAACATGGAAAATTGTCATGCACAATTGAAAAACATTATTACAGAAAACCCTTCTATTATTCAATATTTTACAGTTTGGACTTCAATAGTGCAAAGGCAATGTCAGTTTGTCAGTCCAAACAAGTATTTAACAATTCCAGTATAAAAAAAAATCACTTTCGGCACGCCAGATGGTAGAGGTAGATTTCACCGATGCTAAGTAGGGGATAAAAATGATTTCCACTTTAAATTTAAGAAAAACTTCAATTTACTCAATATGAAAGTGATTCCATGTGAAAAAAGTTTCATATTTAGCATACGACAAGCCCCATTTTCTTACAATTCCAGCAACATTTTGGTCATCCCTTGTCATAAAGGTTGGTTATATCAAAAATTGTTTTAGACAAAAGTTTTAGGTAATGTTTAGAGAACTAATGACCACTTTAAACCGATTCGATACTGTCCTATTAAAGGAGGTATGATTCTTTTTTGTCTTCGAAACCCTATTTTTTCAACCCCCTGGCTAATAGTTGTTGAAAGTGGCCTCCATTTGCATAATGGAGGCCACTATGTAAAGTGCATCTTTACATAATTTAATGGCATGCTCTTAAATATATGTTGTAACATTTGTTAAGGAATTTCAGCATTACATCATTCAACTTTGCTCTGCAATTTAGGAATGGTGTGAGGATAAGTTTTGTAAGCAGAATCCTTAAGGTATCCCCACAAGAAAACGTCAGGAGGGGATAATCAGGAGACCAAGGGGGCCCCTTCGAAATCACTTGTCCATGAAAACACTGATCCAAGAAAGTCATAGTGTGCCATATTTCCCCAATTAAACCGGCAATAAAAGAAGGAAACGTTCTTCCATAAGGTTATGTCACTTTTTGAACAGTGTAATTAAAGTTGAATTTCTCAAATTTTTTTTTTTATCATTCTTAACCACCCCGGGGGTAACTGGCATCACCTTGCGGCATTACCTCACGTTACACCCACGTACACGTCACGTAGTGACGTGGAAGCAGATTCCACCCCTGGCTTGGCCTATTCAGGCCCCCATCGGGGTCCTCCGTGCATCCTCGAATCATCCGAAACTCCGCTTGTGGATGGTCCCGATGGCTCTCCGCAGGGAGGCTACCCATCCCGTCCCTAACCTATCAGGGTCCAGACACGCGTTTCGCGAGCCCTTCCCCTTTTTCGCGCCCTCTCACACCTTCAGGGTCCATCTTGCCATCATCAGAAGCAGCCCGACCCCGAATTTCTCAAATTTGGGTTGTCTAATTTTAACAAACGTTACTTACATAAATTTTCTCAGAATTTTATTCTCTAAAAAGTTAACTAGAAATTTCTATATGTTCATTGGTAAATTAACGAAGTTATTTTATCCGAAATCTAAAAATTTGTATTTTCCGACAAAACGTTTTCGTGTTTTACCCAGTTTTTCTTAAAATCTAAATAAGATAGAGGTCTGGGAACACTTTTACCCAGATGAAAACCCATAAGAAAGCACCAAATTTACCGATCGATTCGTGCCCCAATAATTTTAATTAGGTTTTATTTCACAGGGGGAGCAGAGAGCAGTGCTAAACGTTTGGCGAGCCAAAACTCTCTAACTAACGGTTTTCTGACCCATGTTTACATCAACATTTTTCTTATTTTTGGTTGTGTATCATCTCCCGAGAATTTGCTATTCAATATGAAATCACTCTATATATATATATATATATATATAATAAAATTTCTTTAAGTGAATAGTATTTTCGTACTTATCATACCTCAAAACGAAAAGAAAATTCAATTTTATCCCCCAATCACGCCGTGCGACCGAAAGTAATGCCGTACTTTTCTTCGGAAAGTCAGTAAATTATATTAATTCAACAAACAGTCTAAGATTAATTCAACATATGGGTTGATAGAAATAAAGAAATATTAATATTTTTTTGAACGAATATTTTTAAAAGATATTTTGTAAGCAAATTTTCATTTTTCATGTACTAAGAAAGCGAGTCTGAAATTATTTTCAGCTCTGTAAGAATATCGTTTGGTATATTACTGATTAAATGAAGTAGTGAAGAGAGTGCATTTCATTTCGCAGACATCAGATTTTTGAGACAATTCATATTATAAACAGTTAAAAATAAAATTACAAATGATTAAAAACATGCAAAATTATTCTTTATTAATTAATTGAGTCCTAATGCGAACAAGGAAAATAAATAATATTGTAGGGCTTATGACCTTAGAAGTCGGTGGCCATACATCTAAAAAAAAACATTGCTTAACAAGGTTAGTAATTTACTTCAGCTGATACTTGGTAGTATTAATAAAGAATTGGTACACCTGTATGTCATACTTATCGTTACATTTAATATTATAGTTACTGTTTTTACTTGTAGTGTTATGTGATGACAGCGCTGGTTTTAAAAGTGTTTGTGGAGTATTAGAAATTATAACATTTTTTTTATAAATAATACATTTGTCCCATGTTTGTGTTTAGTACTGATTTTTTTTCTTGAAGAAACAGGTCGTTAATAGTTGTTTGCATTAACTTTCTAAAGAGAATGCGTTTATTTCCATTGTTAAGTTTAATAAATATTATTTACGTCCACTGTAGTGGTTATCGACCTGTTGTGATCGTACATGGCATTATGACAGGAAATCTGACACTATTGCATTTGGCTTCAAAAATCAAATGGGTAAATTCATTCGTAATATTTGTTTATTATACAATATTAATATTGTTTTTCCATGAAACGTATATTATTCTCAAAGTAGTGAGAATATAAATCATCTCGCTGTTTAGAGATGATTTATCATCTCTAAACAGTTATAAATGTTATTTAATTAGATATTTATTATTACATTGTAATTATGCAGTTTCCAGTTTAAATATTTTTAAAATACAATATGTGATGCTGAAATACTATCAAACTCCTACAGTCCTACTTTCAAAGAAGTTGTGCAATACTTCAGGCAATTGCAAGCACATTTTCATCTACAGAGATACTTTCTATAAATTATTTAAATGTAATTATTGATATCTTATGGTAATATATGGCCCATTAATTTGTAATATGATGTCAATTAAAAATGTTAGGTTACATAAAATTTTAGCTGTACTGTAAATCAGATATTTTGTTAACAACATATCGAATTTATATGTTGTAATTAACATTTATACAGATTCATAAAGTCACACACTCACAAGTAAAAAAAATTATATTTATATAATGTCAAGTGTAATTTAATTATATGATACAGGAAACTAAACAGACTGTATTTTTTATTTTTTGCTTACATGCCACAGTAAATGTGCATAATGTCTACCATGAGTTGATGCAAATATAAGCTTGTTTCTTGTTGTTCAATGCACTTTCCCTAGAGTTGCTGCTCTGATGTAAAACATAATCTCTTCAATATTTTCTTTCAATTTATCGAAAACGTGAGGATTGTTCTTGAAAACCATAACTTTCAGATGACTTCATCCATTGAAAAATTCATGTAACAATTGCATAGTTGAATTGGGAGCATGGAATATAGCACCATCTTACTGTAACCAGCAGTTTTGCTTTTCACTTTTAAGCAAGAGTGTAATTTGTAATAATTCTGAATTATGTCCTGCAGTGGTTTTGTGAAATATTTGGTTTTTCCTTGGGAAATTGCACTAAACACTATTTTTTGAGAATGCAGTAACTTTTTGTGACAGATGTGAGGATTCTCAGAACTCCATTGTTTTGTTGGTAGTATTTTGACAAAGATAAAATCTTGCATTATTTGAATAAAAAACATTATTCAAAATACACACATCATCTCAAATGAAAATTTGAATCACCTACATTACCGAAGTCATCTGTTAAATTTAGGTTCTTCAAATTCTTGCTCTACCCAAATTCAGTACAGAAGTACAGAAGTAACTTAAGTTTTTTTTGTAATCTTGTGTACAGCCCCAACCAAACATCCAGTCTGCTGAGAAAGTTTCTTGGGTGACTCTCTGGAGAATGTATTAGCGACTTTTGAATGTTGTCCACACTGTCATCACGTAACATTAACAGATGGCCACCACACTTATGATGAGCTACATTTTCTGTTTCTCAAAATTTAGACATAAAGCAAACAATGACTGTTTATTTGGTTCTGCTTTATCAGAAAAATTAGCCTTTAAAATCTTCTGGCATTCAGAATAAGACTAAGTGATTAAATAATGATTCACAATAGACATTAACATTGGGCTTATGAAAACAGCATGCTTGTTTTACTACTGTGAAATTAATGGCAGAGACAAAGGAGTGAAGAGTCATATGATCTATGCTTTTTGACATAGTTTAATACAGTCGCAGTAAAATATCTGTCTCACCAAGAACCATATAACAAAAAAATTACAAGGTTAGTATCAGCATATTTTGGTTTGGGTGGTTTTATGATCACATTGTATATTGCTTTATTATATATTGTAATCTAGGGCATGAAAGGAAATTATTAAGAGTCCATGTGTTACAAAACCATTATTTCAAGTTGATTGCACTCAATACTAATATGGTCCATTGTATACCATTCAGTAAATTAACATTTATTTTAGTTTGTTTAGTTTATCTTGTGTTAAAACTAAAGAGAAGATATTATGAACTATAAGATATTATGATATCTTATAGCCACCCAGAAGGCATCAATCTCATTGATATTCTCAAATTCACGGAAGCCTGATAATGTAATTTAATTAAACAAATTAACATGTGGAGGCACAGCTCTTTCAGTAGTTGCATTAACATGATGGCTGACTAACGCTTGATATGGCTTAAGTAACAGAAACTTAAAGTTCTGCATAAAAGCTGAAAGTAATTTTAAATTACTACTTAATTTAATAATGCTAAACAACATTTTATTAATTTTCTATTCTGACAAAGAGTTTTTATTTTCTGTTATTAGGAACATCCAGATACCAAGGTTTATGTACCTGAGAGGTTTGCAGGTTGGTCAAGTCTTTTACCAATGTGGCGTCAAATCTTGGAATTAGGAGAAGATATTATGAACATATCTTATAACCATCCAGAAGGCATCAATCTCATTGGTATTCTCAAATTCATGGAAATCTGATAATGTAATTTAATTAATTTTAAAGATTTTTTAAAATGATTTTGTGTATACTAAAAGAAAAATTCTTATGAGATGTAAGCAATTGAAGTAGTGGATCAGAATCTTTCCTGATCTTTTTCAAACAGTAATGCTGTTCATTCATCAGTGGTAATACAAACAGTAGTACCAATGGTGAAAGAATTGTATTATACTTTCAAAAATATTTAGAAAAGTGTTTTTCCTTACTGGATACAGCAAAATGATCTGACAGTTTAGCTGTAACTACAAAAAAAATTACAAAAATCTATTTGATTACATATAAAAAATTATTTTTTAAAAAAGCTTTTATTTAACTAGTATTAATATTAACATTAATAAAAAAGGAAACAAATTAGAAAAACTCTCTAAAAAGTAAAAAAATAAGAAATAAATCAAATTGAGAATTTTAAACCAAAAAAATATAATATATTAACAAATATAAAAATGCACTGAAAAGTAAAAAATAAATTATGTGAATATCTAATAAATAAAAAATAAATAAATGTAATAATTATTAAATTTTAAAATTAACAGTAATGAAAATATTTAGTTAAATAAAAGCGTGGTGCAGTTTTTATAATTTATTTAAAACAACATAACATTTATTTTTACAACAATTAATTTTCATTTTCAATAACGACGTGAGGAGGTGGAAAGGTCTGCTGGAACCTCTCCAGTTGAGACTGACTAGCTACAAGTAACAATCTGGGAAAATGCACCCGCTCGCTTTCTTTGTATGTGTTCTCACATAGTTGAAGTTCATCTTCGAATTCTGCTTGTAATCTAAGCTAAATTGAATGCACTCTTTCCAGTATAAGTTTCATTTTAATAATTATGAATTTTTATTTAATGAATTCATAATTATGATTACAATTATAATGATAATAATTAAGAATTTTTCAGATTACCGTCAAAATGTAATAACTTTGTGCAAGATTTCTAAATTTAATTTTTTAAACTTATTAACCCTTACCATCTCTGTGCAAATTTGAACCATCAAAGAATTAAAACTTGAGTTATTTTATTACAGATAAATAAAGTATATTTATATACTAAACAACCTCATTAAACAAAAAGTATATTTTAAAATACAGCAAATGTCTATAAATACTTATTCGAAAACATTGTTATAAAAACTGCGCCACGCTTTTTTTTAACTAAATTTTTTCATTACTTTAATTTTAAAATTTATTAATTATTACATTTATTTATTTTTTATTTATAAGTAATTTATTTTTTACTTTTCAATGCATTTTTATATTTCTTAATATATTACATTTTTTTTGTTTAAAATTCTCAATTTTATTTAATTCTTATTTTTTATTTTTTTAGAGGGTTTTTCTAATTTGTTTCCTTTTTTTAATTAATGTTAATATTAATATTAGTTAGATAAAAGCTTTTTTAAAAAATAATTTTTTATGTGTAATCAAATATATTTTTGTAATTTTTTTTTTTGTATTTTCTTTTCAGACTAAAAAAAAGTAAAAATATTTATTTTTACACATCAAAGTTATATACGTGTACCAACCAAATTTCAATCATTTTCATACAATACTTCATGAGAAATGAAAATTTTCAACTAAATGCATGAATTTAGCGTAGGGGTCGCGTATAGGTGGGTCATACCAAATTCCGATGCCATAGTGCTGTATTGTCATCGAAGTTACATATGTGTACCAAATTTCATTGATTTTCATACGACAGATCAAAAGATGTAGCAGTTGCAAGATTTGATTATTCCTGAAGTGAGTTAAATAAAAGCTTTTAAAAAATAAACGAGTTATTGTCATATTTTAATTTCATTATATTACTGAGCAATTAATATAGTTTTAATTATAATTATTTATATTGTTGTAAAAAATTACACCACAATGTAAATTTTCTATTTTTTTCACTCGCACATAAGCATCAGTCTGAAGTTTCTCATCACTCACCGGGTCATTTCTTGTAGTATTGTAGCAATTCTTGCTGAATGGTAAATTTAGATTCATCAACTGAAATCACAGTTTTGAATTTTATGCCTCATAATCGCATGCATATCCTCCATGAAGTGGTCATCGATGAAGTTCCTGTGAATTTGTGTTGGCCATTAATAAAAATTTCTCACACCTGAAATGTAAAATTGAACTTCGTTACTTTAATGATCGAGTAACAATTTTTTGTGTAGGAATATCATATTGAAACTTTGTACTGTATGAAAATGTCATGATTTAAAATTGCTATGACATGAAATTCACCAGGATTTGAACTTGAGACCTTCCAAGTAAAAGACTGAGACCACAAGTTTCACATGATGCTTGTGAGAGATAAAACTAAGGGGGTTTTTAACTATTTGTAAGATAGGCAGATTAAAATCAATACTACCAGTAGCTCAATTGAAGAAGATTGCGCTATTAGCTCTGGAAGTTCTTTTTGTAGAACAGTTTCCATATTATATAAAACTGTACTGTTATAAATTTTTATTAATTGTAAAGCATGTAAACTTTCACATTTATTGTGCTAAATATGACAGCCAATATGATAACTACATTGTTTATTATTGTACTTTCAATTGTTTAAATTATAACAAAAATAAAAGAAATTGGCTAGAAATTAATCTCGAGTCCTGTTTGTGTAAAAAACATCAGTGCAAAATACACCAGCATTATAAGACAGAACAAAAATATTTGCTTAGAGTCAAATCATTAATTGGAGCAACCTAAATTTCAAACATTGATTTTTTTAAAAATTAAAGTAATTATAATTTAAGTATTTTATTGTTTCTTTGTGACTGAACACGAGCAATTAATAGTTAAATGATTGTTTATTGTGTTTCCTTTGGTGAAATATTCTATTCACCTGCATTTACATTAGTTAATGATGTTACTAAACATCAGGTTTAAGCATAATCCATATTTTGTTTATTTTAAGAAGGCCAATATTTTTGATTTTTGATGTTGGATTAGGTAATGAAAATTAGGATTTTTTGTTTAATTATTACAAATGTTGATGATGACAGTGATTAATTTATGGGTTAATAAGTAATAAGTGGAAAAATATTAACTAAAAATAAAAGTTAGTAAGTAGTCTTCAATTGGAACGTAAACCCCAACACTAAGAGAGTTAACATTAATTAATATATTAGTAATCAGTTTAACTAACTACTCTTCATATTTGTGTTATTTATTGTATCATATTATACCAAGAGTGTTTTTGTCTGTTACTTGTGTCTTTATTTACTTATTGTATTTTTTAAATTTCTTTGGTTAACAGTAAACATTTATATTTGTTACATTTTCCCAAGTATACTCATTACACAAGTAATGATAGGTTAGTAATATTAAAATGATTGAATTTAAAACTATTCCTGGATGAACAGATGTTAGATTTAAATTTCAATAAACATTCAAAATAATCAATATCCATTGAGGTGGATATAGCAAGTTATAAATAATTGCATGTATTATTTTTTATGCTTATTTTATAATTGTAATGTTTTTAGATGTAAACTGTTTTGTCACTTTTGAATTAGAAATTAAAGAAAGATTAGATCAGTCAGTTACACTGCAACATGGTGAGTAGCAAGGGCACTAGAACATCGTTTTGATTCTGTTTTTTGGGAAAAATAAAACATTGTTCTTTCACATAAAATTTGGCCTACATTTTATTTTAACATTAAGTATTTCTTAATGAAAGTTATTATCATTTCCTTAAATGGTGTGTGAAGAATTTGTGTTATGAATGTTCATGTATTAAATGTTTTGCAGTTATTAAAATCATTTGGTTTAATTCCTAAGCGTCACTTCACTTTTATTTGAATCCTCACATCACACCAATATTTGTAGGCAAACAGCAACAAAATAAGTAGTTAAAATTATAATTCAAGAAAAGGGTTAAACATTTGACATGAAAAAGATAAGTTTTGCTTCTTATCAATGTAAACATCACAGTGAATGTGAATTTTTCATATAGCCAGCTGCCTGTGTCTGTGGATCATATACTTGTCGTCTATTATAATACAAAATCAAATGTTCCAGTGTTGGAGAATTTATGTATGCACCTCTGGTGAGTAGCAGTGTGAAACTATACAAGTTTCACATTTTTGCTGTTCTACATGGCTTATAATTTTGTGTAACTGTGATTCAAAAGTATTTCTATTGGCAGTGTAATCAAACTATGTTGACTATTGCTTATAGTAGTAGAAACATTAAATGATTTCAAGTATCATTCCTTATCCAGTTACCACTTTTAATTTGGCTGTAGTCTTAGTAAAGATCAATCTTCCTAAAGATTCTGGCATACTGATAGGAGTTCGGTGTTGAATGTTTAATTTTGTTATGTAAGGAATGTTTAGTTGTTGTATGTCACTAAACAGAACAGTATCATAGATTTGGGTTTGTATGACATGTCTTACTGTCTGTTATTTTCTTTCCCTTCAGCTTGCAAAACCATCGATTATCACTGTTTGTATAATCCATTGCTGCGTAAGTCTAATACTACACGTATAATCTTGTGTTGCTTTTATGATTCCAAGAAAGAAAAAAATGATAAATTAAAAAATGCAAAGGCTGTTATACTCTCTTATTTTGTAATAACCTACTGATTTATCAAAATATGATGTTGCCATTTCTTTCTTGGATCATATGACATAATAAAAATGAAATGTTACCAGCTCATTGCAATGGAAAAAAAATCATTCATGTGCCATATATGTAGTTCTCCCTCATAGTTTAAGACTCATAATTTAAGACTTGATATATGTTAATATGTATTTGGATGCTGGATAATATACTTAGAAAGAATAGATTCTTTCATACCACCCACTAATCTCCCCATTTCATCATCATGCCTGTCATCAGTCCATGATCATCATTTCTTTATTGTTGATCCCCTTTTATCCATTATCTGTTCTTCTCCATTACGTTCCATTATCAGGTCCATCTTACCTTGGTAGTTTCTCTGTGCTGACGATTCTTGGAGGACCAGAAGAGCCAGTTTATCCTATGTATCTATCTAGATGTAGTAAACATTCTATAAACCGTGTTTATAGAATATAGACTTGGGGAGTTAGTTTTCTGGTCAGTGGCCACACAATAAATCAGATGACTAAATTGTCTATACAGTAAAATGTTGGGCCTCTTAATTTCACAAAAAAAAAAAATTGAATACAGTACAACCCTGTTTAACCGGACTAGATGGAGCTGAACATTGTCCAGATGAACGAAAGTCCAGATAATCTGGAAATGTATAATATACCTACACTACAGCTTAATGAAATCACTATATTATTAATGTAAGATGTTGAAACTTAAAATCAATGTAGTACATATTAACAAATAACTTATACAGTAATTGAAATACAAATTCAAACTTACTTAACAGCTACATCAACATTTACTTACTTTTAAAAAAATCTTTATAGTTTTTTGCTTTAATGATGATTCTTTGTGTTTTGTTGCTTGATCTTGTAAACACTTTAGGGTAAGCAGTTGATGGGCAGACTTTTCATTTTGATTTTCAAAATACGATGGCGGCTTTTTTAGCATATCAGTAGCAGCTTCTCTGTGAGAGATCACTTGCATTTCTTCCTTGAGGAATTCATCATCTGAACTGTCTTCTGTGTTTTTGCTATCGGGATGTGGATTTGAAGAACATGCTTACACGATATCATCATCGCTATAGATGCTGGTGATCTACATCATTTTCATTGTCCATCCATTCAGCTACATCTTCATCTTCGGCAGCACATGAATCTTCTAAACGATGAATAAGTTGTTTTAAGGAACTGTTGTTTATTTCAGAAGTCGTCTCCATGTTGGATTCAGATTTCATTTCTTGCCAGATTTTGTTCCAACAATTTTTCAAAGTAGAAGCATTAATTTCGTTCCGTGCTGAAGCACACTTG
Source organism: Lycorma delicatula (assembly GCF_047948215.1). Classification (NCBI taxonomy): domain Eukaryota; kingdom Metazoa; phylum Arthropoda; class Insecta; order Hemiptera; family Fulgoridae; genus Lycorma; species Lycorma delicatula. The sequence goes on from NC_134456.1 coordinate 231,843,009, forward strand.
TAAATTACTGTTAGAATATTAATTTGTTTAAGTTAATTAAAACTCCAGCTTCCTCACCATTTCTTTCAATAAGTTTTATAAGTAATTTTTTTCTGCAATGTCATTTGAAGGCTTCTATTACACGTTGGTCTAAAGGTCGGATCAGTGCTGTCGTTTGTATGAGTAAAAATCTTACAAAGATGTCATCATCTCTCAAGTCATCTGCATCTAGATGATAAGGAGCATTGTTGATAAATAAAACAGCTTTTTGTGGTTGCTCTACTTCAGGGACGAAGAATGAAGAAAACCATTCTGTAAATATTTCGCAAGACATCCATGCTGATTTTTGTGACCTGTATATGCAAGGAAATGCATTCAAATTACTAATATTCTTCAGTACTCGAGGTTTAGCCTATATTCCTAACACAAGAAGTGGGAGCTTCAGCTTGCCTGACGCATTACTGCATGAAAGAATTGTCATCCTTTGCTTACAAACTTTATGCCCCTTAGCAGCAGAGTCCAATTCTGAGGCGAGAGTTTTTTTAGGTAGTATTTAAAAAATAATCCAGTCTCGTTAGCATTGAGAATCTGAGATGGTAATAAATTTTCTTTTTTTATAAATTTTGAAAATGTCGTTTTATAATTTTCGCTAGCAGCATGATGCACTGATAAACTCTCCCCTGATACACTTAGATGTACTCCATGGTGAGCCTTCTCCCCACCTAACAAACCTGAACTTGCTGTGAATGACGGATCATAACCTAATTTGTCATTTAAAATTAAAGCCTGAGATTATGAAATGGCACCTGATGTAGGAACCCCGTGCTCTCTGTCTTGGGTAAACCACATAAATAAAGCTTTGTCTAGCTGACTATTTTTTGCTGTTCCGATAGTCACCTCGTTGCCTAAACTATCTTTAGCCACCATTTTGTAACAAAAATTTTCAATCTCTTTTCTGTGTTTTTTTTTTTTCAGTGTGAAACAGTTTGATTTCCTACACCTAATTCATCACAGTTATTTTTTTTACAGATTCCCTTTATCTATACAAAATAGCGAATTAAGTTTTTCTTCCATGGAAATGACTACTCTCTTTCATTTAGTAGCCAGTCCACTAAATTACACCGCACAGAACACAAAATTTCAGTCACAATCACTACTGTAGCAAACTACACCTTACAATCACAATGTTCAATGAATACTGGTACTGTACTGCTTTTCTAAATAAAAGTTAACTAAAATAGAGCACGACAGAGTGTATAGTCCTATACATCCGGTCATTAACATTATATCACCCTCATTATAACTACTGTACAAAAATATTGCACGACTATTCTCAGAAAAAGTAAATGTACGGTAAGCAGTACATGAGTTATCTAAAACCGAATATGTACATACGTATTTTTAATAAGTACTACTGCCAGTAAAATGGAAACACTATACAGTATACTCAATACAGTAGGCCTACTATTGTATTTCTTTATTTAATATATTTAAAAAAAAATTAATTTACTACATACTACTGTATTACAGTACATATTTTATTTTAAAAAATTAAAAATGCCTTTCTCGATATCGGTCAAGATAATCTGGAAGTCCGGCTAAACGGGGTTGTACTGTAGTAATATTTCACGTACATTAGACTGTCTTCTTATAAGAGAATCCTTCTTCTCCATATTAGACTTGTTGTTCCGTATGTGTGTGTTCTGGGAACTATCCCAGAACAATCAGCAGAAATTTCAACAGAAAACTTGGAAATTGCTATTGTTTTCCTTTGCAACAATGAAATATTCTCAACTAATGACAAGGAGTAATTTGTATTAAACATTTATCATTACATTCATCATTTACATTCAGATAGTATGACTAGTTGTAAAATACTTAAAGAAAATATATCTTTTACTCATTGCAAATATTTTTACAATTTTTAGGAGATAAAAAAATTAATGTTTTCAATATTTTAGCTTCTAAAATTCCATTCTCAGTTGTTTTTTTTGGTTATATTTATAAGTGCCTTCAGTTGATTTTTTCTAATTTTTTTTATTTTACTTTCCTGTTACAATGTACAGTACTGTATAATAAGGGGAACTATTACAGTGGATCAAAATTTGGTAACCAGTTTTCATTTCTCCTCGTTTTGAGGTTTCCTATGTCCAAAAAAGCAAAAAAAAATATGAGTGAAAGTTTATATATATGCATGTTTACAACTATTTTGTTATCTCTGAAATGGGTGAATATATGTATAAAACCATGAAATTTGGCATGATGATGACTCATTTGTGAAGTACATTGATACTGACCCCTAGGGGAAGATACCCACCACAACCCCTTCCGTACCTAGCCCTTATGGGCTTTACCAGAGATCATCTTCAAAACCACAGCTTTTGACAGATTTCAGTCTGCCTCAGCCAGGATGCCACTTTTCACTTAGCTAATGCCACAAGTGATATTCCCATCGGTGTACTACTATCTATAAAGAACTCATTAGACAACACATCAACCAAGTTTTAAACAAGACTGAGTGGATTAAATTACATCGAAGGAACTGAACTACCTACCTGAAATAAGTAAAGTTGAGTCCAGCATGCAATGTCAACTGCTAATTTTGTTTATAATCAGAAAAAGAACTGGGTGGTTCACCTTCAACTTGTCATGAGGATAAATACAACAGAAAAATTTGTAACCACATTCCCAGTTTTTTTCTATATTGTTTAATATAGAATTTATATTATGATTGCTTAGATTTAAACAAAAATAGAAATCACTACTTTTTTTTTTGTCTTCAGTCATTTGACTGGTTTGATGCAGCTCTCCAAGATTCCCTATCTAGTGCTAGTCGTTTCATTTCAGTATACGCTCTACATCCTACATCCCTAACAATTTGTTTTACATATTCCAAACGTGGCCTGCCTACACAATTTTTTCCTTGTACCTGTCCTTCCAATATTAAAGCGACTATTCTAGGATGCCTTAGTATGTGGCCTATAAGTCTGTCTCTTCTTTTAACCATATTTTTCCAAATGCTTCTTTCTTCATCTATTTGCAGCAATACCTCTTCATTTGTCACTTTATCCACCCATCTGATTTTTAACATTCTCCTATAGCACCACAATTCAAAAGCTTCTAATCTTTACTTCTCAGATACTCCGATTGTCCAAGCTTCACTTCCATATAAAGCGACACTCCAAACATCCACTTTCAAACATTTTTTCCTGACGTTTAAATTAATTTTTGATGTTAACAAATTATATTTCTTACTGAAGGCTCGTTTCGCTTGTGCTATTCGGCATTTTCTATCGCTCCTGCTTCGTCCATCTTTAGTAATTCTACTTCCCAAATAACAAAATTCTTCTACCTTCATAATCTTTTCTCCTCCTATTTTCACATTCAGTGGTCCATCTTTGTTATTTCTACTACATTTCATTACTTTTGTTTTGTTCTTGTTTATTTTCATGCGATAGTTCTTGCATAGGACTTCATCCATGCCGTTCATTGTTTCTTCTAAATCCATTTTACTCTCGGCTAGAATTACTATATCATCAGCAAATCGTAGCATCTTTATCTTTTCACCTTGTACTGTTGTATCTTGTATGTTGTAATCTAAATTGTTCTTTAACATCATTAACTGCTAGTTCCATGTAAAGATTAAAAAGTAATGGAGATAGGGAATATCCTTGTCAGACTCCCTTTCTTATTACGGCTTCTTTCTTATGTTCTTGAATTATTACTGTTGCTGTTTGGTTCCTGTACATGTTACCAATTGTTCTTCTATCTCTGTATTTGAACCCTAATTTTTTTAAAATGCTGAACATTTTATTCCAGTCTACATTATCGAATGCCTTTTCTAGGTCTATAAACGCCAAGTATGTTGGTTTGTTTTTCTTTAATCTTCCTTCTACTATTAATCTGAGGCCTAAAATCACTACTATAATTACAAAACTATTGTGATACATTTGGATAAAACTGAATGTATATAGATATTTTTTTTTATAGACGTATCATTATTTTAGATAATAATCCTTCATTATTGTCAGTAAAGTAACATAAATTATTTTTATCATTGCTTTTTTTTATGAATATATGTTTGTTGTTTGTTTAGAGTTCCATTGTTTATTGTATTGTAAAGATTAGTAAAGTACTTCATGCTGAGAGTATTTATTATATTCACACACATCCACATTTATTTACACATTTCATTTAAACTGTTTTGTTACATATTTCCAAATAAAAATCAATAAAATGAACCGATAAGATTATTTTGTATTTACAATGTAATTCAGTGAAAATTTAAAAAGCTGTTTATTTAACCAATCATATTATTTCACATAATTACAAGGACGAAATATCCACTTTGTTATGTCACCAGTTAGTTACAAATTATAGAAATAATTAATTTTAAAAAATTTATTTGTGATGAGTAACATGAATAATAAATATTTAACAGAATTTAAAGAGTAGAAAAAATATTGTACTACATAATAACTGTCATCAAAATATTTCTGGAAATTACTTCTTATAATGTGTTCTAACTAAAATAAATCGCTTAAATTATTATTTTTTATTGATCAATATTGCAAAACAATTTTGTTTAAAAAATTTGTGTAATTATTCCTCATTGTATTATTTAGAAGTATCATATTGCATTTTGCTTATTTCCCTGTCATTTACTTCCTGAGAATTCCTCTATTAAGTTAATAGCGAATGTGTCTACTTTTTTCAGAAAGCAATGTGTAATAGACATAAATAGATTGATGCTGTTAATATATTAATAAAATAGGCTTCAGACGAAGAGAACTTTTAAAGATTTGTAACTTTATCTCCTTTTCAGTTGCTACAATTTTTATTTTGTTGATCCCTACAGAAGTAATCCATTGATCTCAAATTCAACTAAAAGCCCTTCAAGATATTCCAGTCTTTAAAGACAACATCCAAAAATGTTTTTGCCTTATCAAAAATTTGGTGCAGTACTGTGACAGTATTGCACAATTGATCATGACTTTTGCATTGATCAATAAAATTGATTACAGAAGTAAAAAAAAGGTCAAAGTTTGGGTTTGCAATTTTTTAACATTGAAACAAATATCCAGACAAATATTTTTAAGAATAAGAATGTCTTTCTAATTCTCTGATCCATATTTGATCATAGCAAACCTTTTAGTTGGATGAGAGCTCTTCTTGGTTGTTCCAATCTGCATCTTCTATCTTATTTCATCTGTCCTTTGTAATTTTACTTCTTAAACAGCAAAATTTTCTGAATTCTAATATATTTATTATACTCACCTTTCTTAATATTTAATTACTCAAAAAAAAAAAAAAAAAAAAAAAAAAAAGGAAATCTTAACACTTAAGTTTTTTGTTCTGTTTTTTATTTGCTTCTTCATACAATTTGAAACGCAATAGGGACAAACCATATCCTTGTCTTCTCATTTCTGAAGCACAGCTCACCTTTCTTCATCACTGATATCTTATTAAGGTAAAGATTATATATAAGGTTTGTTTCTCTATATTTCAAGTTAATTTTCTTTAAGATGTTAAATGTTTTATACTATCTTATGTCATCAAGTGTTTCCTCTAGATCTACAAATACTTAGTAAAGTGGTTTATGCTTCTTAATCCTTTACTTATTCAGCTGTGTTTACCAGGTGAATGCACATCCGTCCATAATTTACTTAGTGAGTAATTTTTGTGCATGGGATGTTAAAGTTGGTAGTGTAATAATTTTCAAATTTATGTGCTTGTTTTTTTTATGCAGTGACAATTACATTATTTTTAATTTAGAGGGTATTACTCCACTCAAATTTTTCATATTGATGTATGAAGCATCCATCATACATAGAATTCATACAAAAAAGGATTAAAGCTACTTCTTTCAGATAACATAGTAATTCTTATAACATATAAACAGGTCCTGTTATTTTATGTTTCTTTAAATGTTTTAGATCTCTATTAAATTTCAGATCCTGGTATACTGTCCTTTCAGATAACATTTAAATTGTTAACTTATTTTGTAAACAACTGGTAGAATGAATAGGAACATGATAGCTTAAAATTGAAATCAGTGAAGGGGTTAGGTGTTACAATTTTCCTATATTATCACCCTGCTAATATTCTTCTTCACATGAACTTTCTTACTTTCAGTGTTTTTGGAAAATATGTGTAAAGTTTTGATTAAGGCTGTCTACTCATATATGTTAGAAAGTTTTTTTATGTTGAGAAAAATATATATATGTTATAAATAGCGAAGTGTGAGTTGACAAATTGTGGCTCAAACATTGCTTTGCATGATCGCTTAATAGGATTATTATTTTTCAAATTTATCCCACTTGATTTTTTAATTTGAATTACTGGTTATCTTTGTTAAAAAAAATGCATAATTTATTTTAGACATTCTTCATCAAGAATTGTTTGTTTTTTCTATGGCTAAAGTGATGATTGTAGTAACCTGATGATTTCAGTTATTATTATATTTTTGTATTAAATAAAATCAATTGAATGTTGAGCTAAAAAAGTTCAACATTACAGAAAAAACTGTAGATTGAGAAAAAAATACAAAAACAAAATTTTTGATTAAAAGGTTCCAGTAGGTAAAAAGAAAAACTCAACAAAGGAGAATGAACTGAAGAAAGAAGAGCTAAAAAGTCTGAAAGAATGAAAATTTTCTGGAAGAAAAAGAAAGAAACTACATAAAATGATATTTGCGTTGTCCTTGAAGGCCTATATACATTAAGAAAAAAATTAATTGAGAATATTGTTACAATGTGTAACTTATATTAAGCGTCATGACTTTTTGTATAATATTTATGCATGACTGTTACAATGTTATATTTAACATTGAGTGAATTTTTTTATAATAGTTATTTTTATTAGATCATTTTTTTATTCATAGTATATTTAAAAATATCATGTAACAATTTTTTTCCATAATTAATGCATTCAGCATGTTATTAAATTAACTTCAGTCTTGTTCTCATTCTTATTTTTTCCTCAACTGTTATATTTTGGTATATTATAGTGTGTCTTTAAAATTTTTTTTAGGATATTCACAGGGAGGTTTGATTGCCCGAGGAATCTTGGAAGCATTTCCTGATCATAATGTTAAAACATTTATTTCTTTAAGTGCACCTCAAGGGGGACAGTATGGCAGTAAGTTGAAATTAATTTTCAGTCTTATGTTAATTTATGTAAAACTGTTATGGGTCTTTAACTATGTTTGTTTTTTTTTATCCAAGACAATTCACAATAAAAATGATTTAAAACTATAAACTTTTTAAATGATAGAACTTGATAATTCTAATTAATTGATAAGTTTTTAAACATCCTTGATGTTTTACTTGAATACAAAACAACACTTTAACTTATCACCTTAATACGTTCAGACATTATAAAATTTATTAGTATATAGAAACATGAAACAGTGGCATACCGAATGAATAGACAATTCAAATCCATCCAATTTTTGACCACACTCTGAGTGAATACATGTCTCCACAGTCACTGAAAATTGCTACAAGATCTAAAACATGAGATAAGTTTTGAATGTTATACTTATTGAATTTAGTTCATTACTTAAATAATTTTTTTATGTCTTTGTATTTATAGTCACAATTAAAGTCATTAACAACTGGAGTGTAACTGTAAATGTATCAGTGAAAATGTAATCTTGATCAGATTCAGGCCAACCATTCCTGAGAATTGTGGTTAATTGAACCCCAACCACCAAAAAACACTAGTACCCTCAATCTAGTATTCAAATTTGAATAAATGAATAAAAGTTACTACCTTTACTAGAATTTGAACCTAAAAACCCTCGACTTCATACTGTAAATCTAATTTACTTTTTGTTTTTTTTTAACTTGTAGTATAAAGTATTTTATTAAACTGTAATAAGAGGTCCTTAAAATATGCAGAAATACATTTTTTAAGTTCATTTGATTGGTGTAACCATGTATTGCTGTAGTTGAGTTAGTTAAGTTATATAACTGTAACAATATGTATTGTGTATTATAATATCTAGAAGTAAAATTTTTTTCAGTTTTAATAGTTTAATATTTATCCCATTATCATATATTTTTAGTTTTGGATAACTGACATCAAAAATGTTTTTGCCATTTGTGATTTAGTTTGTATAATTTAAATTCTGTACTCCCCTTTACTATGTTATATGGGACTTCAGATCCAGTTCAAAATTTAATTATGCCTTCATAGGTAGTTAAAAATATTTTTTTTTTTTGTCGTCAGTCATTTGACTGGTTTGATGCAGCTCTCCAAGATTCCCTATCTAGTGCTAGTCGTTTCATTTCAGTATACCCTCTACATCCTACATCCCTAACAATTTGTTTTACATATTCCAAACGTGGCCTGCCTACACAATTTTTTCCTTGTACCTGTCCTTCCAGTATTAAAGTGACTATTCTAGGATGCCTTAGTATGTGGCCTATAAGTCTGTCTCTTCTTTTAACTATATTTTTCCAAATGCTTCTTTCTTCATCTATTTGCCGCAATACCTCTTCATTTGTCACTTTATCCACCCATCTGATTTTTAACATTCTCCTATAGCACCACAATTCAAAAGCTTCCAATCTTTTCTTCTCAGATACTCCAATTGTCCAAGCTTCACTTCCATATAAAGCGACACTCCAAACATACACTTTCAAACATTTTTTCCTGACATTTAAATTAATTTTTGATGTTAACAAATTATATTTCTTACTGAAGGCTCATTTCGCTTGTGCTATTCAGCATTTTCTATTGCTCCTGCTTGAATGTTCTTGAATTATTACTGTTGCTGTTTGGTTCCTGTACATGTTAGCAATTGTTCTTCTATCTCTGTATTTGAACCCTAATTTTTTTAAAATGCTGAACATTTTATTCCAGTCTACATTATCGAATGCCTTTCTAGGTCTATAAACGCCAAGTATGTTGGTTTGTTTTTCTTTAATCTTCCTTCTACTATTAATCTGAGGCCTAAAATTGCTTCCCTTGTCCCTATACTTTTCCTGAAACCAAATTGGTCTTCTAACACTTCTTCCACTCTCCTCTCAATTCTTCTGTATAGCATTCTAGTTAAGATTTTTGATGCATGACTAGTTAAACTAATTGTTCTGTATTCTTCACATTTATCGCCCCTGCTTTCTTTGGTATCATGACTTTTTTTGAAGTCTGACGGAACTTTGCCTTTTTCATAAATATTACACACCAGTTTGTATAATCTATCAATCGCTTCCTCACCTGCACTGCGCAGTAATTCTACAGGTATTCCGTCTATTCCAGGAGCCTTTCTGCCATTTAAATCTTTTAATGCTCTCTTAAATTCAGATCTCAGTATTGTTTCTCCCATTTCATCCTCCTCAACTTCCTCTTCTTCCTCTATAACACCATTTTCTAATTCATTTCCTCCGTATAACTCTTCAATATATTCCACCCATCTATCGACTTTACCTTTCGTATTACATATTGGTGTACCATTTTTGTTTAATACATTATTAGATTTTAATTTATGTACCCCAAAAGTTTCCTTAACTTTCCTGTATGCTCCGTCTATTTTACCAATGTTCATTTCTCTTTCCACTTCTGAACACTTTTCTTTAATCCACTCTTCTTTCACCAGTTTGCACTTCCTGTTTATAGCATTTCTTAATTGTCGATAGTTCCTTTTACTTTCTTCATCACTAGCATTCTTATATTTTCTACGTTCATCCATCAGCTGCAATATATCGTCTGAAACCCAAGGTTTTCTACCGGTTCTCTTTATTCCGCCTAAGTTTGCTTCTGCTGATTTAAGAATTTCCTTTTTAACATTCTCCCATTCTTCTTCTACATTTTCTACCTTATCTTTTTTACTCAGACCTCTTGCGATGTCCTCCTCAAAAATCTTCTTTACCTCCTCTTCCTCAAGCTTCTCTAAATTCCACCGATTCATCTGACACCTTTTCTTCAGGTTTTTAAAAATATGGATAAGGTTAGAAATATGGAAAATAAATTTTTTTCTGGTTTGATGTTATGGTACAAAATCGAAAATATATAAAGTTGCTATTTTTTGCTGTTAAATATATTTTTTTAAATTTTATATATATATATATATATATATATATATATTTAGACCAGTAAATTATTTTTCATAATCTTATATTAGGGGATCTTAAGATAAAGGCAAACTAAAGTAACTGTTATAAATAATATTAAGTATCTTAAAATTATACTGGATATCAATTATAGCAAGATTGGTAGCAAGATCTCTCACAGTGAGCAAACTGGGGTGTGTCAGCAAAAGTACATTAAATTATATGGAAACTTCTGTTGATTTGTTGAAATATGTATTGTTGGATATTACAAGTTAATCAATAAATAAGTAATGAGAAATAAAGGAAATTGTATCAACTACATTAGGTCTAATTGATATTACTGAAAAAAAATGAATTTCTGGGTTTATTCACTATTACAGTTTTATATCCATAACATCGTTTTCATCCAATTTCAATTTTGTTTTAGAGCATATGATAGTGTAGTAAATAAATTTGTTCCATCTGTCAACTTATTTTCTGGAAGGTTTTAATTTTACTCTATTGATTTTTTAACAAATTGTAGTTGAGAAAATTTCAAGAATCTAATTATAAATTTTGTGATAAAAACAATCAGAATTAATTTACTATATTATTATTTTTAATATTTTATGAATTAAGATTCTTATTCTCTCACCGGTACTGTCTGCTTCTGATAAGAACATTTAGTAACAATAGCAGCCTGCTAAATCCATTGTAATCATATTAAAACTGGTTTATACAGGGTTATTACTTCCAGCTTATATTTTTCCTCCAAATTTAATAAATATTCTACACGAATTATTATTAAGAGATTACCTATACCGTATAAAATTTATTTCAAAGAAATTTTATGTAATGTATGATTTGTATATTTGTATTTTATTATATGACTGGTCAATTAATGCGTTATGCTTTTAGAAATAGTTATAATTGTTAAAAAATTATCTCTATTATATAATAGTTATTTTTTTTACAGCTCAATTTCTTCATTTATTCTTTAAGAACATGACTAAAAACACTGCCTACAGATTATTTTATTCTAAACTTGGTCAACATACATCTGTTGGAAATTACTGGAGAGATCCTCACCATGAGAAATTGTATCTTAAATATAGTAATTTTCTTCCATTTGTTAATAATGATGAAACATGTCCTGATACAATGTATTTCAAGTTAGGAATTACAAATTTAAAAAAATTGGTTCTTATAGGTGGGCCTAGTGATGGGGTTATTTCACCATGGCAGTCTAGGTAAGATATATCTAGAAAAATGAATTAATTTTTTCTTATATATTTAAAGTAGATTAACTTTAAACATTTATGATTGTTCATAAATTAAATTAGGTTAAAAATATTTTTTTTAGATTTTATTTAAAAATATTACCCCATTAATAAACTTTTTGATTTAAATTACTTCCTGTTGTAGAAAACTGGTGTTTTATCTTGCTGATCCACATATGAATTGATGATACAGTCTGGAATACTTTATATTAGCTTAGTTTTAATCAGCAATTTCGAATGATATTCTTTTATTATTACCAAGGTTTTATGTACACATTTTCCACTATCTGTAAACTTTTCCATAAAAATTAAAATGAAATGAGATACATATCTTTATTAAGTTAGTAAAAGTAGAATTTACTGCCTTAGTACATTTTCAATGGCTCTACCTTCATCAGGATGTTATTTCAAAAATAAACATTACAAATATACTTATAAAAGAGAATAATGTTGCTCTTTTGGCAAAAAAATTAAAATTGATTATCATTATTAGTTGATGACTACCAGTCTTTTATATCATAATGGTTGGCTAATGTTCTGCCAGTATCTCTCACATCTTTCATTTTTAATATCTATTATTTTAATTTTTTCACCAATGAAGATATAATATTTTAGTCTATCAACTAAAATATTATTCTACTTTTCAACTTAATAAAGGTGTTTTTTTTTTTTTTTTTTTTTTTTTAATTGTAATTAGTATACTAAAATAAGCTGCAGGATGAAGATTTTCAGTTTTTCATAACAATACAGTAATGTAATTAAGATAATTAACCAGTTATGAAATCCTTGAAATTCAACAGTTAATCATTTTAAGGACTCCCAGTTAGAATTTTCAGCAGACAAAATTAAATGTTGACTCAAAAAATGTTAAAGACATGGAAATAATTTTGTACTGTGAAAATTCAGAAACTGTCTTACAAAACTTGTTTCATATTTTATTTACTTTTCTCCTGAAATTTTTTGCTAAAATATATCTCCTGATTAATCAGAAAAGACCTGCAACATAGGAAACGCCATTAGATTTTTTTTAATTGTAAGTGTTCAAAATTCATTTGCTTTTTTTATTGCTTGAATTTTTTCACAAAAATTCATCCTCAGTTTTCTTTTCATTCTGTGGAAACAGTTTCATCAGAAGGAGAATGGAACCTCCTTCCATTTTAATTAGAAAACCTTCCAAGAAAAGCTGTTTCAAATTTTATGTCTGTTAAATTAAAATAGACATATTACATTTTAGAAGTTATTTACTGAATTGCATTCTTATCAAATACAAAATTTAACATTCAAAAGATGGCAGGGTTTAATTTTTTGTCTTATTCATTTTATTTATTTTTTTTTTTTAAAGTACAATCGTACTGAATAAATTTCAAAAGTTAATTTTTTTGTTAGGAGAGAGCTCACTGGTAAATATTTCAGTTTCGGCCCACATATAAACTGGGTTCTGGGACAGTGTAGTAGTAAAAATATATAACATAGTAAAAAATTATAATAAAAAAATCATGCCATGCAAGTATTTATGAAAATGAGAAACAATAGTTTCTATTAAATCTTTGTTATCTCACAAATAGTGACCATATTTTAATAAATCAACTACCAAAATAAAATTCGGTCTGGTTTTTAAATTTCATTTGCAGGAACATGTTAGCTACTGTTTACAGATTAATAAACTACTCAACTTGCTAAACTAGAATAACTTGCTTTGGAAGCATTTATTAAACCTTATTTTCAATTTGAAAAAATAAACATGTGAAAATAGATTTGCATTCTAACTCTAGAAATATGTTTGCAAATTTTTTTTAACTTTATTTTCAGCTGCTTCATCAGTGGTGTTATAAAAGATCTGGAAGTACAGGTACATTTCTTCTTAGTTAGAAAGAGATTCATTGTTTATTTTGATTGTTACTGTAATAAATTCAGAAGAGAAATACTTGATATAGTACAATATTAATATTCATTCTTGTAATTCATATAACTAACTTTTATAAATACCAAAGTAAGCTGGTTTTTATGTAATTATTAGTTATATTAACATTGCCCTGTTATTTTTTTAGAATTTTTTATGAAAATTTAAAAAATGTGTATTACTTAATTTTTATTATTTTTAGCACTATTTGTGTATCTTTAACATTACTCTTTTTTCCAGTCATTTTGGTTACTATGATGATGATGAAAATGTTCTTGAATTAAAAGATCAAATATCATTCCAGAATGATGTTCTAGGATTGAAAACACTAAATGATTCTAATCGTTTAGAAATAATCTCAGTGGATGGAGTTACTCATTTTGATTGGCATTGTAATGATTCTGTTATTGATAATTATATTATACCATATTTGGATTAAAATATGGGACCTTTATATTTATAAGAATGAAGATTAAGTTTAATCAAAAGATACATTGTTAAAATATTTTGACGATGAAATTAAAATATGTAATTAAATGTTTTAAATATAAAATAATATATAATTATGATTTTTTTTTATCTTACCTTTATATTTGTTAAAAACTATTATATTTTTTTATATTATTAAGAAGGTCTGTTACTTTGTAGAAATTCAACTATGCATTGAGAGTGCTTTAGATTGTAGGAGGCATAAAAGATCCAGCTCTACTCCTATAAGTTCCTCATCCACTACTTCAGTTTTTTGCAACCTCTGAAAGTCCCACAATCAGAAAAACTAATCTTTAGAGAAACAGACCCCCACCACTCTATTTCTCTCTAAGAAACAGCTGTCTTGCCAGCTATTATATGGCCATTCCTATGTAAATGAATTTTTCAGAAACAAGCTCTAAAAATTAAAGAAACTACAAAATTTTATTTATTTATGGACATTTATTTCAACAAAGATGAATTAAGTTTACATTTAAGTCAAATAGACAAATGAAAGAATGACTGAACAGTAACAATATTTCACTAACTAAAAATTATTACAGCTATTTAGTATAAATGGAATAAATATTATGTTAATTATAACAATATACCTCAGTGAAAGAATATAGCCATTTTTAAGTAAAAGTTGTAGAACTATTTCATTAATAATCATATTTATTGATTGGAAAATATAAAATTGTAATAGAGTGTGTAACAATTATATATAAAAATAAATAGGAAACTTTTAAGTAATAACCACAAATTATAAATAAACAAAACATCAACAACATTTTAAAAACTGAGACTGACTATATACCAGGTTTATAATCTAGACTTCTTTAAACAAATTTTCCCTGCTTTAGGCTTAGAAAATTAGTTCCATCTATGTGTTTTTTTAATACAGCTAAAATGGAATCAATACCTTTATTGCTCCTAAGTTCATAACTGTGATTATTATTCCTTACAGTTTGGCTAAAATTATTATAAAGTTATGCAATAAAATATATAGATTAAATCATAAAGATAATGTTGTTATAATTGATAAAGTTGTTCATAATTTGTTCCAGTTGTTATTTATACTATCCTTTTAAAATAAAATACATTATTGTGTAGTAGACAGATCAAATTTATAACTTCCAAATCATATGACTTTGAAATAGTCATATACAAATACCAATTTAATTACATTCTTTTAATTTAATGCACAAGTGTAGCATCTACTGAATCTGAAGCTTCCAAGAAGTTCTTGGATGAAGATAGAAATCTAGAAACTTATCTTTATAATTTTATTTCATAAATCGGGCAAAAGATAATCTGATTTTTACTGTCATTCAATCCCTATTTATTTATTACATGTGAGGTCTAAGAAAAAAAAAAGATTATGGAGGTAGAAGAATTTTGTTATTTGGGAAGTAGAATTACTAAAGATGGACGAAGCAGGATCGATATAAAATGCCGAATAGCACAAGCGAAACGAGCCTTCAGTAAGAAATATAATTGTTTACATCAAAAATTAATTTAAATGTCAGGAAAAGATTTTTGAAAGTGTATGTTTGGAGTTTCGCTTTATATGGAAGTGAAACTTGGACAGTCGGAGTATCTGAGAAGAAAAGATTAGAAGCTTTTGAAATGTGGTGCTATAGGAGAATGTTAAAAATCAGATGGGTGGATAAAGTGACAAATGAAGAGGTATTGCGGCAAATAGATGAAGAAAGAAGCATTTGGAAAAATAAAGTTAAAAGAAGAGACAGACTTATAGGCCACATACTAAGGCATCCTGGAATAGTCGCTTTAATATTGGAAGGTCAGGTAGAAGGGAAAAATTGAGTAGGCAGGCCACGTTTGGAATATGTAAAACAAATTGT